>NW_025999842.1:25616602-25709587 GCF_001458135.2 Marmota marmota marmota | reverse complement strand
CAATCACAATAAACAAAGCAACTCAGAAACACATTAGAAGATAGAAAGCTAAATTACATTAAAAAAAAAAAAAACTGAAGTAACCAAAGAGTACATCCCTCTGGGTATCTATCTTCTTCACTGTGCCCATTTTGTAGGAAAAAAAAAAAAAAAAAAGATGTTCATGTTCTAATTCCCTTCCATTGGGCTTCAGTGTCGCCAGTAGAACTCTGACATCCTGTGAATGACAGCTGGGCCATCAATCATTCCTTTCAGCTACTCTCACCCAACACCCAGCTATGGTAACTGGGCTCCCCATGGGCGCTTGGAGTCCACTGAAAGCTGTTCACCCTAATAACTCTCCCACTGCCGTTTGAAGAGTAGGAAGGAAACGCTGTGAATAAATATATCACACTGCTGATATCATCTGTCAACTTCAGGCTTTGACCACAAGGCTCAGTGTTAGCATGAAAAGTGAAAACCCCTACCTGAAATATTAAATTCTGCGATCCTCTCTCCTGTGACAAGCCAAAGAAATGTCCAAGCCCAATAGAGCATGACTCTCCTGTGCTCCCGTCATCACATCAGGAGACCCACCCCGTTGGCAGTAAAGAGGACGTGGAGGGGCTCGTTTCCGAGTATCCTCTTCATTTCTGAAATGGGAAATGGAGAAATCGGAACCAGTGACCAAAATGCAAGTCACACAGGAAGCTTTGAAGGGCAGGTCCCACCCAATGAGCCTCCGCATACCCAGGGCTGTGTGGGCACTTTTAGTGGTGAGAAGCAGCCTCTTCGTATGTACCTAGAGGAGGAGGAAAGGGCACCAGTTACCCCCCGGACCTGCCCATCATATAGTAGGTTCTTCTAATGCTATTTTCCCCACGTGGAATTTTTTCTTTCTTTTTTTTTTCTTTCTTTTAATGTTCTCATCTAGTGTGCACATTTCCATGAATCATTTGGAAAAAGTTAAGTTCATATTTTTTCCAGAAAAGATTGCCCACATTATATGAAAATGGCTGATTCTTCCAAGTTAACGAAGCTAGAGATACGGCTTCTAAGTATAAAATTTAAAAAAAAAAATACTAGTTTACAATAACTGTCATAGAAAAAGGAAAAGGGAAATTGTCATTGGTCATAGCATCAACCTGGTCTTCTTGGATGTAAAGGTGAGAAGTTCTTCCCAAGAGAGACTCAGAGCGGGGAGCTACCCTGCTGTGTCTGTCCCCTGTGCTGATAGCGTAGCCAGGGGAACTTTCAAACACCTTATAAGTGATGAGGAGTAAGGATATGGAATAGGTGATGTTTGGTTATTTATTTTGTTTTGAACAGAAAATAAAAGTGTTGGTTATAGAATAGTCTGTCTATGTCTTCTAGAGCTCTGAATGTTGACCATTAACATAAAAATAGCCTGTGTCTTGTCTCTGGGATTATGGGAATAAGATGAGTTTCCCAAAATTTTGGCTAAAAAATCCCCCCCTAAAACACTCCTGTAGTGTCTCAGCCTCTTTAAGGGAGGTGAGAGCAAGGGATAAATGGTATAGTCGCTGTCTTCAAGGGTCCATCACAGTGTGGAGGACAGAGTAAAAGAAACAATTATTCTGATGCTTGTTAAAATGGTGAAGACTTTATTCAAGACTATCGCAATAGGGGAGAGAGATCAAGGCCCACTCCCAGTGCAAGGATAAGTGGGGAGTTATAGCCAAGGAGGAGGGTGCAGGTCAGTGGGTGGGAAGTTATCAAGAGAAATGGAAAGAACAGGGATCCCTACTAAACCCATATAACAGGATGTTGCTCAAGGCAGGTCAAAGATATCCAGGGTGGAGATGAGGAACTTAATCAAATATCAAGATTAATTCTCTCACACAGGTGCATAGGTTGGGGGGATTACATAGCGGTGTACTTTGTTCAGACCGGCTGATCAGGCTAAAGATAGGACAGGTGCAGAGGTGGAGGCTTGGAGAAGAGAGCTCAGAAGATCCTGACCAAAGTTTGGTCAAGGAGAGAGTCTCTGTTTACACAGACACCCAAATCAACAATTTTAACAACATGCAATAAAGAAATAAAGTCCATTGCTAAAACGGAAAGAGAGGGAGAAAAAGAAAGAAGAAGAAGAGAGAAGAGAGGAGGGAGGAAAGGGGGGGGGGAGAGAGAGAGAGAGAGAACACTGATAGCATGTCATTAAAATTTGCCCCCTAAATGCTTTTGACAGTAGTTCCCAAACTTTGCTGCATTCCAGAATGGGCAGGAGAGCTTTAAGATGCTGATGTCCTGGTTGCATCTCATGCCAATTAAATCAGAATGCTGGGATGGGAGCCAGGCACCACTAATTTTTAAAGCTCCTTAGCTGATTCCTATGTGCTGTCAAGTTTGGGGTCCTCTACTTAATCAGATGCTCACCTTATAGAAGCTCTCTACACTAAAATATTGTCTTCCCTAATGCCTCTCAGCAAAGACAATGTACTATGGTTATGGAACATTCACAGGAACAGCTTCTAAATGTGTGGCTTAGATTGATGATAGACAATGTGCCTCACTCAGTGCCTCTGAGATTAACAAACTGGGGCAATGAGGACAAGGACACAAGTTCTGTACTCAAAGGAGTCACCTAGGCTGGCTTGTGTCTGTAGCCACAGATTGCATTCATAATTCAAGTTATGGGTGAATATTGTGCCTTGGAAAAGGAAAATACCACCAAGTGTATGGACTGTTAAGCACCAATGCAATTCCCAATATCAGAGAATCAAGTCGAATTCTATATCCTATTGAAAGTGTGTAAGCATCATTATCCTCATGTATTAAACATATCTGTATATATACATATATATATAATTCTTAATAAAGATGGTTTAAATATTATAAATAAATAATAAATAAATAAATATAAATCAATCAATCATGGTTGTTAAAGTAACAATATGAAAGATTGTCTCAAGAGTAAATATTTGAAGTTGGCAAAATCTATTTGGGGTATGGCATAGTGCCTAGCACATATTAATAATACCACCAACATTTACATTGAGCAAAACATCAAAAGATGTTAATTCTTGAAATTTCAGGGTAAGTCTAAATATCTAGATATTTATAAGCCATACTTAATTGGGATAAGTTTTCTGGAAAGAAACTTAGCTATATATACCAAGAGACTTAAAAGATTTATAACCTTTGGTCAAATTATCATACTAATGGAAATATATCCACAGGAAAATAATTTGAACAGTTATATAAGCACATTTAATTGCAATGTTACTTTTAGTCAACAAACTGGGAATGATGTGGGCATTCAATTTATGGATATTTGCTCAAGAGATTATGATCTAGCCACATGATATGACTATTAATTAGCCATTAAAAAGTTTCGAAATAAAGGTGATATGGAAGAATGCTCATGATGTACTACTACATAAAAAGCAGAGGCAAAAATGTATCATAATTCCATTTGTATTCTTCCCACAACCACAAAAAATGGCCTTCTATGTAAAAGAAAAACATCTAAAACAATTGGAAGATGATATCTGAATGTTGATTCCCAGTTCTATTCCTCTAATTAGTCTTAATGAAGTCAGCAGTTTTGTCATAAATTTCAATTAACTATAATCTCCATCTGACACAAACCCGCTGGTCCATATGTTGGGTCTTCCAGTTGACCAAATGTAACAGTCTTTGAAACTGATTTAGCTAAAAAACATGCAACTGACAAAAAATGACAGCCATCTAGGCAATCTGAAAAGATAATCATTACAAACAAATCCAGGGAGAGGTGGTGGATGGGAAGAGGGAAGGATTGCGTTCAATATATTTTTCCAAATTTTTTCCTTCCTTCTAGCGTAAGTTAATCACAAGCACAGCCCACAAATAGTTTAGAGAAATGTTTTAAGATGAAAAAACACACATAAGGTGTTGGAAGCTGACTCCTTATTTCCTATTTTTCTCTCCGGGGCAACCCCTTCCCCTGGAGTCAGGCAACAGTGAAGAGTGTAGCACACAAGAGTGCATTTTTTATCCAGCAGAAATATTTAGCTTGGCTGTCTGCCAGGGAATGCTGGAAGAACGGACTGAATTAGGGGATTTACCTTCCACGTGTTTGGCACGTGTCATTTAGAGTATCTGAGACGCTTCTCTTTCTCCATGGTGTCTGAGCGGTGGAAAGCGATACATACTACAGGAAAAGTCATGTAACTCACTGCTGTAACACGATACAACATCAACTGAATTTACAAACTGGGCATTTTTCTCAGATTCCGCTCTCTTGCTTTCTGTGACTGATAACTACAAACGGACACTATCTATTGTTGTTGGGAGGAAAAAGTCTATATTTTCCTTGATTCTAAAGATGCTTCCACTTTTAACAATCAAGCCCACTTTGGAGCTGCGTATTATAAACAATTTTGAAAACCCTGATTAATAAAACAAAACAAAACAAAAAAATCCTTGACATCACAAGTCAGTTATAGCATCTTCATTTAGGGTTTTATTGGGAATGGTTTTTATCTATCTATCTATCTACCTATCTATCTATCAATCATCTATTTATATCATCTATATCTACTTACCTATTTTTTTGTGTGTGTGTGTGTGTGTGTGGTGCTGGGGATAGAATTCTGGGCCTTGCACATACTAGGCAAAGATTCTGCTACTGTGCTACACCCCTCTCCCTTATTTATTTTTAACATAGACATTCTTGGGATTCATCTATAATCAAGTTATTGAATCTGTTCTCAGTTATGAATACTTTTTTTTTAATACCTGATTTGACCTTGTGCTAAGCTACTGGACACTTGGTAGACTCTAGATGCCTTAAAGGACCTACAGGTCTCCTTTGTTTTTACAAGGGAGGCGGAGTAACCCACCAAAGGCAGTGGCTAGAGGTTTTGTCTTTTGGTGACCTAACAATGGACAAAGGTAGGGAGCTTAACACAGCCTCCAAATAGAGAATGTTCATCAAGCATGAATTCCAAAGAAATTGCCTCTTCGTACCAGAAAACAAATGAGAAGGGTGTTAATTTTACTATGGGAGGCAAAAAAATGCCTGTTTGTTCTGTTCTCTTCACAGGATGTGAGATGATGCTGTTCTAGTACCTAGAGTTGGAAAAGTCACCTCGAGTTTTCAGGTGAGAACGTCCATCTCTGGCCCAGATCCCCAGTTCAATACAGCTTGTTAGTGACAACATTCAATGTCTGATTAGGGTGGTAAGGAAATTTAATCAGGTTTTTTAAAAGTGCGTGAGTTGAAGTGGGAGAGGTTTCCATAAATGCAAATTTTAATGAGTGCTTTATGAGCTGCTATAATTTATGTGAAAAGGAAGAAAGGAGAATATAGACACTGCACAAAGAAACATGGAAGACAACACAAGAAGTTGAAAACAGTAGGTTTCTCTGAGGAAAAGAAATGGGTAGCTGGGGATGTGTGTAGATTTTTTATTATATACCTTTGGCACCTTTGGGATTTTGAACCATATGAATATATTTACTTATGCAAAGTAAAATTTAGACAAATTTTATAAAAATTGATTTAAATTTTAAAAGTAATACTGTTGCCAAATATCTGCTAAGTCTTATATACTTATATCCGAGTCCTTGTTTTCAAATTTTTGGAGTACATATCCAAGAGAATTGCTGGGCATCGGATAATTCTGTTTAGCTTTTTGAGAAAGCAAACTTAACATTCATTTGAACGCAACTATTACACTTACAGGAAATTTACTCTAGGGAAATAACTACGAGTGCATCCAGAGAATTATTCATTGAGTTTTTGAGCAAAAAATATTGTTTTATAATATTGAAAAGTTGGAAACAAGCCAAATGATCAACAATATGGAATCAGTTAAATGTATCATTTATACAAGCAAATTCTATGGGGCTCTTTGGGACAGCAGTTAAGAGACTTGGTTTTGAGTTATCCTGCATGGCTTAAGATCCTGGCTCTATTTACATACTCTCTGACTTTGGGCAAAAAAATTATCTCTCTACTTCTCACATTCTTCATCAGCAAAATAGAATAATAATAACATTGAGTTCATTAGGAAGTTGTGAAGACCAAATCACTTAATACACAAGAAACATCCAGAAAAAAGCCAATCACACAGAATGTGCTTAATTAACCTCCACAGGTATGTTTCAAATGCTTTACAATAAGCATTTCCTAGTTGATAATAAGCAATGTTTAAAATAATGGGAAATCACTTGGATTCATAACTGACATTTATATAATCATTTTTTTCCTGGAAAGTATTTGTGTGCATTCATAGAGAAAAGATTAGAAATGTATACACAATATATTAATCATCAATTATAACTAGGTGGTACAAATACTATTGATTATTTTTTCTGTATTTTTTCACATTTTTAAACATGAATATTACTTTTATGATCAGAAACAAAAGTTAAAGACTAGATAGGGGAGAAGCAGAAGGATACTTTTTTAAAAATAGCCATCACATTTTAAATATGGATTCCTAAAATTAAACACATTTTATTGTATTATGTTTTGAAATGCTGGATGCTAAAATCAAACTTGCTGAGGGAGAAAGATGAGGCAAAAAATTCTCTTCCGCAAAACAGTCCATTTGATTAAAATCTTATTTTTAAAAAATCTTTATTAAAATCTGGTAATCGTCTTTAATGGTAAAGTTCTAAGACTGACTTGGCCGAGCCCCACCCCCAGCTCCCTCCTGTCTTGTGACATGATCTGTGAGCTCCTGTCCACCCGCATGATGAATTAAATGTATGACAGTTATGACAGGTGAGGAGTACATGGAGGGGCTTAACCAGCAGGGATAAGATAAAGCCCCCATTTAAGAACAAAGCCCCCTCCAAAGCTCGCCCATTAATGAACACACACAGAATCTCTTTATTTGTCCCACTTGGAAGGAGCAGGCGGAAACCATAGACAATAGGCACTAGGCAGGGCGGCTGTTTCTCCAAGGACCTCCCAACCAACTAATTGAAAATCCTTGATATTCTGCTAAACACGTCTGAAAGACAGGCTCAGCTTTCATGGGCAAGGGCAAGGCCTGCCTTTCAATGTTGTGTTAATACAATAGACTTAAATTTACAGCTGGACTAAGTGGAATTACTGTATGTAAACCATAATATCTATCTGCAGGGATCCAGATAAGCCCTAGAGAGACTAGTCCAGCAGGACAAATCCAAGGAATTTTGGAAGTCAATCCATTAGGATTATGGGGCAGCCCCCTGAGTTTGGGAGTCACAGGCTCAATCTATGGAAGCAATGAAGTCTCAATCTTCTTTTATCCTAACCTCTTATCTGAAGGCGGCCTGTGACCCAGTTTTTATTTAAAACAAACTGAGAAACTACAGACGACATTATAATCATTTTCTATAATATTTACACAACATTATTGAACAGGCAGCTGGTCGTGAGTAATTAAAAACATACTTTTGAAAACCATTTGCATACCCAAAGTGTACAATAACAATATTGTGCTATACAGTTACAATAACCGGAACATTACTAATGACATGTGCTAAAGATACACACCAGGAAAAGTGAGCTATTAGTTACAGTTTCCTTATTCAAGACTTTTAGCCTCTGTTCATTTCAGCTTATTTACAACATTAGGCATTGTAAAAGGAACAAGGTTATAGAATACTCTCTGAAAGTGCACTGTCATCTTGGGCTTAGCTCTTGCTGATTGGTTTGTGTGTGGGAATGTGTATACACAGTAGCTACTCAAGAAACACTTTCTGAATAAATAAAGACCATTGACAAAAAGACTTTAAAGGCTGCAGACACCTCCCAGCCATCAAGATAACCTCCAAGTCCCCTGATGATCATAATAAAGGCATTGATGGGGAGACTTTAGCCATTCCAGCAGTCTGTGCAAGGTTAGTCCCATTGACATAGCTGTGGCTGGTGAATGTCCTACTGAGGGTGAGATAGACATCATCTCTCTTTCACAGATGGGGAAATACTGACTCAGGTGATCAGCTGTCCCAGGTTCAAAAAGCAATTCAGTGACTGAGTGAGAACCCTACTTGTGTCAGAGAGGTTCCAAAGTCTCTTTTTGAGTCTCCTAAGCTGTCCCTCTGGCCTCACCCCAGCGGAAAGTCTCCTGATCAGTGCTAGCTTTATCCAGTATCTGTGAGAATGCTGGCCCAGTGTGCATTCTTTCCTTCTCACTAAAGAGAACCAGCTCTGGGAACAGAAAACATAAGTAACCAGCTTGTGCCTATATTGCCAGGAAAATCAGAGCCAGGATTTCCCTGCTCCAAGCAGTCAGGATAGAGGGGCGCTGTCTGTGTGCCCTCAGAAGACAAGCACTAGTCTTTTGAGCACTAATCTCTTTCTTTGGTTCACACAGGAGTAGAATTATTCCCACGGTCTTGCAACATCCGATTTGGGTCATTTGGCAGATCTTCTCAGGTTTCTGTGTATTTGGACCCATTGTGGAAACATCCATCGAGTTTTAAGAGCTCAGCAGTTCCCTGAGCACTAAGCAGCTCACCAAGAGTCTGAGTGATCACTATTGCTGCCTTGTGAAAAGGTCTGGATTTCGTCTGTCCACAGCTCAACACCCAGAGAGGATGTTTTGCAGAAGAGCCAAATAGACATGGAGGCAAACTGCTTTTGGGTCTTATCTGAATGATGATACTTAACTTTCACCACCTGGACCGGGCCTTGCAGGGGAAACAGCCACACTCAATTATTGTCTCTTCTAGACAACTACTGTTTAATCCCACCTCCAGCTGATAGGAACTGGTGGAAAGCAAGATGCTATTTTTAGTCAGGACAGTGTTTTCCTCTTTCATCTATGAGAAAGGTACTTCCTCTTACAGTCGGGGCCATCCCAGATGCTAGATTTGGGGGAAATTTTTAATTCTAGGGTATTGTTACTCTTAGCAGAATGAGTGAGCTTTGATCTTTCCAGGACAATTTTAAATTTAAAGTTATTCTCTGTGCGGCACTCTGTTAATGGGTAGAAGTCAACAGAATAGAGAGTACATCCCTACAAACCACACTCTGACACAATGAAGAAGGATAATTTACTTTAAATAAATTCAAGTACAAGGGGAAAATTAACCAAAATAACATCGTAAAAGCTTCTTGACAGGTTTCTACCCTCCTTCTCAGCTTTATACTCACCAATCTTTTTATTTACTTTTAGGGGGATTGAACCCAGGACCTCATGCATGCCAGGCAAGTGCTCTACCACTGAGCCCCACCCTCAGCCCTCATCCATCTTTTTTTACCTCAGGCTAACAAATGATTTTATCAAGGACTTGATGCAGCATGACACAGGAAACTTAAAATGGCATTTCCAGAATTGAATAATAAATATTTTTGGAATTGATCATAAGGCATTTCTTTCATATTTTCTGAAAATTATTTTTCAAGGGACCAGAACTCAGAACTACTCAATTGACTTATTACCTTTATAGGTGAAGGGATGCCTTAGAGAAAACATGTTATCACCCAGGGTAGAGAGTCACATCTGATTCTTAAATTATCTGAAAATAAGGAGAAACCCCATGCCTGACATGCTAGCAATTCAGGCTTTTGCTTTAAATTGTGGCTGTTCATTTATTCATTTCTTGGGGGTTGGACACAGCAGGAGACATTTATAGGCAAGATATAGATTAAGACCAAGAAAATTCTACTTGTGAAACCAACTTCGGATCTTGCTAGTTGGTGCCAGGATTACCTGCTCTGCAGCCAAGATGTGAAACATGGGGAGTGCAAATACTTGCTGTACAAGGCATTCTTTGAAAACCCAAGCACATTATTTCCCCTGGTGTTTTCTTGCCATTTGAAGAACGGTCTGGAAAGGAGGTGTTGAGTTAGTTTACACTGACCTCCGCCTGACCTGGAAGGTAGAGGTTTTAAGAGCTGAGCGGCAGCCACAGTCAGGAAGCCCCAGGAAAACAACTCAAGGAAAAGGACTGCATTTGTGGGGACCCGGGATCACCCCACCATTCTTATTGTAGACGGAGGGCATCGCCTTCGCCCTTTGTGGGGAACGGAATCCATCCATCTTCATTTAGGCTTTTTTGGTGGGGCGGGGGTGGGGTGGAAGAAGATGGGGCTGCCATTTCCTTTGGCTCTTGAAAAACAGAAACCAGCAGTGATTATTCATTTCTACCCCCATCCCCGCCACCAAACCTTTCTAGCAGCAACCCGGGAAGAATCAACATTCTCTGAACATATTAGTTGTTCTCCTGCTTGGAAACCAACTGCTGCAAGCTGAGCAGCAGCAAATCCAAATTGACAGTTCAGAAAGGTGTGTTCCGGGGATGCAGGCAGGGGTGTTGTGATGGGTTTCGATGCTGCTCACTACCTTTTCTATAATGGAACAACCCATTGGTGCAATTCTCCATAAGGAAGGAAGGTCAAGTGCAGCCAGTGTTTTCTGTACTTATCCATGTTACAATTTTGCTTCCTTCACACTCAAATCAGCAACACTCCAGGGCACCTGGATCCCTGGAAATGTACTGCACATTCTTCTGCAGTCTATATTTTTGAGATTATGAATTTTCATGTTATAGATTAACTGCTTTATAAAGTGAGATTATGAATTTCCATGTTATAGATTAACTGCATTATAAAGGAATTATACATTTCCCTTCCCTATAAGAATAAAAATGGATATATTCACTTTTCTATGGGACAAAGAAACAGAAATTATCCTTGGCATTTAGATAATAAAGAATAAAAAGAATAAATACTGCACATGACAGAGATATGTTCATATACTATACATAGTTAAAAAAATAAAATAAAACTTTAAGATTTTATAGACTGGATTGGGGTTGTAACTCAGTAGTAGACATTTGAAGAACGTGTGGGGCCTAGTATGTGTGGGGCCCTGGGTTTGATTCTCAGCACCATATAAAAATAAATAAATAAAGGTATTCTGTCCAACTACAACTAAAAAATAAATATTAAAAAAAGCTTCCATAGGCTGTTCCAAATTTGAAATAATCAAGAACTTCTTTATTAAGAGTTGTTAAAACAAGATATTTAAATATCAGAGCATGAGTTTGTTTTTTTTTTATTTAAACAGACATGTCCCACTTTCTCTCTAACATTGTGAACGTGTTGACAACTTAACTGGTATCTGTTTTTTTCCTTGCTTTATTCTGCCATTTTCCAGCTATTTTCATCTTTGTCAATCCAATAAACAAAATGGATTGGGATTATTAGTTTTGGATCAGAAGAGACCTCTTCAGACCATAGATTGTAACTGTACTTTGAAACTTGTCTATTTCACCTGCAGGCCTCCTGGATAGGTCTAAATTCTAAGTCCATTTTCTAAAGTAGAAACTGAGGGTGGATGGATCAGGGCTGAATGTGCCTGGTGGACATCATTAACGTCTCCTCATGCTTCTGAAATGCACCAAGACCTCTGCCCCTAATTAGCTGAAAGCTTTAAGTCCATCACTCAATGTCTCTGAGCCTCAATTTCCTTATTAAGACCTTCAACTCAAACAAGAAATAGCATGACTTATATCACAGTGCTCACTGCTGGGTTATAAAGGCCAAAATGTCTAGGGTCGCCAAAATGAAGTAGAGGAATTCAGAATCTAACTGCATACCAGAAACCACATTTGAAATAACAATTGGCTATGGGACATAATTATCATGCCACAGTGCAGATGAATTCAGCCAGCAGGAAAGACAGGGACATCTGGCCAGGGGAACAACTCCTGGGTCAGGTGACAAGGATAAGGTGGATTAGAAAGATATCTGGTCCAGGTTAGTAGAGCCATCTAACAGTCTGACTAAATCCATGGACATTTGGCTGAAAACCAAAAAAAGAGGAGGGGGCTTGGTATCGGGGATAGGATTCTCCTTATTTCTGTCATTGCTTCAAGATAATTTCTCACAACCCCCACCCCAACCCAACCTCACTTGTCTTTTAAGCACATGATATCAGGTGTCACTGATATTTGGCTGTCACTGGCCAAAGATCATCTATCTAGTTGATCCCTTTTATTGACTGAAGACTTTTATACCTGGCTCACTGTCTTCTTCCCTGCAGGGAATTCCTGTTACCTCTGACATCATCTGATCTTTTCCATTCCCAGTCCACCTGGTGGTCATTACATCATGAAGCACCTCCAAAATCTCTGTCTCTAACCCCTCTCTTCAGTCTTTCCAACATGTTTTTACTATTCTGACTATTTACTATTCAGATCTTCCAATCCAGTGATCTTTTTCTTGTTCGCCAATATGTATAGCACCTATTCTCACTTCCCTATGACCCAGCTTTGCATCTATGATGCATCCTCTTTGGCAGGTCATTTTCTACTACATGGCCTCTCCTTTTTTATACTTAGCCCAAACCCCAGTATTCCAGTGAGTTATCTGTGTCTAAAGACTCACTTGCTCTCATCCCAGCCCCTCCAGAACCTACTGCACACACCCTTTCATTCCCATATTACACTGAAATCACTGTAGACGTTTGGCAATGACTTCCATCTGGTCAAATGGACGGTCAGTTCTCTGTTCTCCTTTTGTTTATTTCTGAGCAGTGCGTGATGCCACCATCCTCGACTTCTGGAGACGAACTCCACAGCGGACTGTCTAACCACTCTACTCTCCTGATTTCTGCTTATCTCACTGGCCATTGTTTCTAGTTTCCTTTAGTTTCCTCTTTGAAAACATGACCTGGATGGAGCTCAGCTGCCACATCTAATGCTTGAATTTTGATAACATTCTATATTAAATAGATGGTGACAACTCTGGATTTTAATCTCTAGCCTGGAACACTCCCCTTGGCACCAAATTCCTAGACACAGTTCCTTCCTTGTCATCTTTATTTTCACATTTTGTGGACATCTCCATCTTCACAATTCAAAATGGAACTGATTCTTCACAAAACTGCTGTTCCCTGTTTTTCAAGCTCAGTGAATTCATGCACTATGATTGAACTTAGAGATTATCAGTCATTTAGGATTTCCCCATCCTTCTATCTCCACCACCCACATCCAGTGCATCCAAATATATTCAGAATCCTCCAAGCACTTCTCTACCCTAGCCTGAGCCACTGTCACCTTTTGACTGGACTGTTGAGTAAGTCTACTCACTGGCCTTTCTGTTCCGTTCTTGTCCCTACTCTATTCTTCTGCCAGCATCCAGAGATGTGAACACATAAATCAGATCACATCACTCCAGTGATGGAAATCGCAAAGGACTCCCCATCATCCTCAGAATGAAGTTAAAACTCCTTATTCCCAGAGGTTACAAACAAGACCTTTTATGTTCCTTTGGATCTCATCTCCTCTCACTCTTCCAATGGCTCTCCAGACTCCCAGCACACTGGATTTTTTGCTGCTTCTCTAAGAAACAGCTCCTTTCCACCTTTGAATCTGTGCTAGTCCTCCACCAGATCTAAAAGGGATGGACCCATTCATTCCATTTACAGTCTGTACCCAAAGTCACCTCCTCAGAGACCTTTCTTGTCTATCTTTGTCTAAAATAGCATGCTATTCCATCATTTTCTATTGCCTTCTACTGTTTTAGTTTTGTTATCATGATCACTATCTTGTATTAGTATCTAAAATTGTATTAATTAATGTTTATTGATTTATTGTCTCTGCCATTAACATAATCTCTATTGGGGTTATCGTGCATGTGTGTGTGTGTGTGTGTGTGTGAGAGAGAGAGAGAGAGAGAGAGAGAGAGAGAGAGAGAAGGGGGGGAGAAACCATTGTCTTCAGCATTTAGAACAATGTTTGGTACACGTAAGTTCTCAAGAAATATTCGTTGGGTGAATGAATCATTGAATGAACAGATGGAGATCTGGAATGCTTCTACATTTAAACATGGTTTATTGAGTGATTTTTGTACACAGTCATTTCTTGATAGGCTATTGATTATGAAGTTAAAGAAATATGCTTGCTACTTTTGTGGAGTCAGTATTTAGAGCCCAGAAGCAAATAGAACCCAGACTCATTTACTGGGAGGTTGCAATGGATTGAATGTTTGGGTTCTCTCCAAATTCCTGTGTTGAATTCCTAACCCCCAATGTGATGGTATGAATGGGTGGGGCCTTTGGGAAGTAATAAGTTAATGAGAGTAGGACAGTCATGAATGGGATGAGTGCATTTTTGACAGGGACTCCAGACAGCTCTTTCACAATGAGAAATTGGTGGTCTGTAAACTGGAAGAGGGCCCTCACCAGAACCCAACCACACTAAACCCTGATCTTAGACTTTGCATCTTCCAGAACTGTGAGAAATACACTTCCACTTGTTTAGAAGCCATCATTTGTCATCAAAGCTCAAACTAACTTAGAGACTATTCCAAAACACATCTGAGAGTTGAAAAGAACAGGTCCAAGAGAGGAGACTGTAAATTAATTTGCATAAAGTTCCAACTGCTGCTGCTTCTTTTTAAAATGGTACTGGGGACTGAACCTAGGAGCATTTTACCACTGACTATATCTCCAGCCCTTTTTATTTTTCATTTTGAGACAAGGTCTCAATAAGTGGCTGAGGCTAGCCTCAAACTTGCAATACTCCTGCCTCAGCCTCCTGAGTCACTGGGATTACAGGTGTCTGCCACTATGCCTGCAGATTTCTACCTGTTTTTAAAAGTTGAATTATGATTTTCTAAATATCTTTCCTTATTATCTGTGTTACCTATATTTATATAATAAAAATGTGAAATGAATCGTTAAACCTTAAGACTTAAGGTCCATTTCTTTAGAGGAAAAGGGATATAAGAATAAAACCTTGAGGGTTTTTTTTTGTTGTTGTTTATTTGTTTTGGCATTTAATTCCTAGCACCAAAAAAACCAAACAAACAAAAATGAGGGATTATTGTATCCAGTTTCATTTTAAAAAATGATTGGTGGTTTTGCTAGAAATCTTCTGTCACTTCAAATTATTTAAAATGGCTCTTTGACATGCTTTCCTCTGAATGAGTAAATTTGGTATTCTCTGCATTGGCATTTGTAAAAGTGATTTATTAAAAAGTAAAATCAATATTGTGCAAGAAATCAGTAGTTTTTCCTACAAATTCAGAAGAAACAATAATACAAGCTCACACCCAATCCTATCAATTTATTTAAACATTCACTATGCATCCTAAATCAATAGTTGTGGTGAAAAATTAAGGACCACTGCTTCCTCTCAGGATCTACAAAAACAAAACAAACAAAACCCCCCAAAAAACTGCACTTCGTGAATATATTTGGCAGGTGTATGAAACAAAAGGTTTCTTTCCTCCTTTCTCTACAAATGCAACATGAGCAAGAGTGCTTGAACATGCTTTTCTCTAAACCACTCATAAAAATTCTTGAGGTTCTTAACCTTACTGGAAAAGAAAACCTCAGATGACTATAAAGTAAATACACAGCATATTCTCAATATCATGGCCATCTTCAAGCAATTTCTCACACTTATAATGCATTTATTTTTATATAAAGCAGATGCATGTCTTTGGGGCAAACCATGTCTTTTATTCTTATGTTGTGAAAGTCCCTTCTAATTAAAACAGGAAATACAAATTTCCTTGTCTAGTTCTAAGGATAAATCCTACTTAGCACAAGCAGCTGTCTGCAATTTCTGATGAACACTTTCTGGCTCTTCAAAACGTGCACTGCTGAATTCTTCCTGCAGCGCCTTTGCATTCATACCCATTGTCCCTGCATGTGCACCCACCCAGGCCCAGGCATACCTTGGGCACCTTCATGAGCTAAGCAACTACCACCAACAGTGCTGCAACTTCAAAAACTCGAAATCCAGAACTGAGGAGGCTGAATACATTCTGGAGGAGGCATTAAGTAAAAAAGGTAAAATGAGAAGTCTGATTCAAAGAAAAGACTAGGGGTTGAATGCAGGAGAGAATGTACATGAATTTCTTTTGAAAAAGTCATTCTTCTTTCAATGCTTTGTATGACAGCCCAAATTGCAATTAGGAAGAATCTGGTCCCACCCTTGTAATTAAAAAGCACAAGTAGTTCCTTTACTGACCACAACAAAGGGAGAACAGACTCAAACCCACTTCCTTCACAGGAGCTTCTCTCCCTGTTTCTGAGCAGGGTTGTGAGTGGCTGATAAACCAGGCTCCTGAGTCTGAAGGCATTAAAGCCCAAGCGAGTTGATCCACATGACAGTGGAGTAGATGAGTGGGGTGGTTTTTCCATCATTATAAAGGCTCGATTAATATTCCTACCAATTGCATTTTCAGACTGGCCAATTAGTTCCATCAAATCACTTACACAGGAGAAGTGGTAAGAGGCAGGGAGGCCAGAGCATGCCCTTCTCCTTTTCAGGGATGGATCTTTGGGTCCCAAGCCACCCTCCCGGTGCTCTTCCAGGTCACAGCTGAGGGCTCCCTCCCTACATCCTGCTGGGCTATGCAACAAATGCTTGGTGCTGGAAGTTTTTGCTTCAGTAATGAAATAAAACTGCTTTGTAGTTTCATGTGCAAAGAATTATGATATGAAAGTTCTTAACTTGAAAGAGTTTTCTTTTAACCTTAAATACCTCAATTTCTACTTTTATATTTGAAACAATGTTTGTTTTTTTTCCTCAAATGAAAAAGTCATTTGTTCTTAAGAATGAACCTCTTTCCCAATCCACTTTTATACTTGACTTTATTTTAATTTTTATTGTTTTGGTACCAGGGACTAAACTCAAGGGTGCTTAACCACCCAGCTATATCCCTAGTCCTTTTAATTTTTTATTTTGAGACAGGGCTTCACTAAGTTGCTTAGGGCCTCGCTAAATTGCTGAGGCTGACTTTGAACTTGCTATCCTCCTGCCTTGGCCTTTTGAGTCACTGGAATTACAGGTATGCACACCATACCCAGCTTCACTTTAATTTTATTTGGACTCTCAATCAAAAGAGTCTTAATGCCTAAGCCAATTTTGCAAGTTCAGCAAAGTGATGCTGGTGTCTTGATATAACAACAGGTATAATACTGGCAACTAAATTCTCAATAATTCCTTGAACTCCTGGAGTCCTGGCCAGGATATGTATCCATGATTCTCCATTACATAGCAAGAAAGCTAACAAAACATCAACTTTTTCCAACCACAGCAATACGTTGTTCAATGGGTGAAATGTCTACAAGTTCTGGTCAAAACACCTTGTCAGTTGTTTAATTAGCAAACTCTTACAACACTCAACAAACAGAAATTGGCAAATTAGAGAGACACATGGTACCTTAAGTATTAACTGTGCTGATAATCTAATCCTCAGGCTTGTCCAGGGACACATAATCCATTCTTCTTTTTCCTAAGGTTTCAGACATTCAAATGTTACACATTTTCCATTTAAAATGTTCTAACAAGTAAATAAATGTGAGAGAAGAATAGATAACTAGGTACACTAGAGAGCCAGGTTGCTAATAACATACTAGGTCCTAAGCAGATTAATAATATGTCTTATGTATATAATAACGCAGGACACATATGTATCCTCCCAAAGTAATGACAGCATTTGGTTCACACAAATATAACTAAATTAAAGAAAACAGTCCTTTGAAAGTCAAGTCTTCTTTCTGTTTCATCAAGCTGCAAAGTTGGGTATTACAAATATACACCTAAGAGCCCCCGCCCAGTCGAAATATGAGGAAGTTTCAATTAGCAGTGATTTTTAACTATTGAATAATCTTAGGTCAAAGCTCCATGGTATGTTTTAAACCAATAAGTTCTGGGTGGGGAAGAGTCACCTCCCACAAAAGCCCTCTCTAAAGAGATGCCAATGTTTAGAGGAGGGCGAGCAGTTTGGATGTGGCAAGCCAAGTTGAATGCATTAACTTTGGGGAACCAGGAGGTAGAGCACTGCTTTGGGAGAATGATTTCCTTCTTTAGCTCAGATTGTTCAGGACAGACCATATGGAGAAGTGCTAGTTAGCTGATGAAAACCAGCTCACAGATTCAATAGCAGTGTGGAGCATTTCAAAATATTTTGTTCCTAGGGTGTAAATGAACTGCCAGTATTCATGATAGTGATGAGTAACATGTACGGAATGTTACAACTCTATTCTCACTATGAATTCGAAATACTTGCCTGCTGTATCAAAGATCCATAGAATGCTTTTGCTGAAGTGCATCCATGAAAGAATACGCATCTGTGATTCCCAAAAACAATCAAAGAAATCTATCTATACCTTTTCCTGGCATAGAAAAATTTGAATAGCATTAAACAAAGTGTCTTCTGTCTCTTTAGAAAGTTACTATTTGTTACAATCGCAACCATAAAATAACTGATGGAGTTGAACAGAGCTATTCTTAGTTGTACCTGAAGAAGTAAAATGCCGCCATCCTTATCTTCTTAAAGTTTATACATTAATCTGACACTGATCCTCTTAGGCTGAAATGTTCAAGTCTTTCATATATTAGTTTGTCAAGCAAGCACAAAAGAAAAGACAGTGTTGTTTTAACAGAAGAGTTATGCTTTGACCTATCTAATGATCATTTAAATACTTGACATATTCTTGCAAGAAAATAAAATACCACCAAAGATATGTCGTGTCCTTCCTTCAGTTCAGAATTAGTTTTAAGTCAGAGACAGACAGACAGACATAAGAGAATGAATAGCAATTTGATTTTTAGTTTTAAGTAGAACTGTACCAGACATACATGGAAGATTTTTAAATACTTTTAAGAAAAATTCATTCACTTCAAAGTCAAAAAGCACATTAGAACTCTTCCATAAAATATCCAAGTTTGCATCTTCCTTCAGTTTACTTTCTACCTAACTAAAAATTTTTAGATGATGATGTTCTCTATTTGCTACTGCAATGAAATCATGACAGCTACCTCAGGACACCAGCAGTCTTTGGTCAACCACTTGCCCCACTAGTAGGCTGGCTGATACTGCAAGCAGATGGTCTATGATTGAAAGATTTTAGATGTCATGAAAACAACAACAACAAAAACCAACACCATCATGGTGTTCTGCAATGAAACTCCAAAGGGGCTTTTATTCTGTAAACTTTTCCAAGTAGTTTGTAACCTTTGTACTCTAGACTGTCATTCAGACTCCCTTATAGCTCTGCAAACCAGGACTAAGGATGCTGGAAGGCATGAGCTTTCTACCCAATAGAGCATTGTAAACATTTGGGGGAGGCACTGTGCTATTGCTAAAATAGACCATCAAAAAGGACAATTCGAAGACACTTTTATTCAGGGATCCTCTCCATTCAGGGAACTTCCTTTGGCTTCCACTTTTATTCAAGAACTTGGTCCCAATGAGAACAAATAAGTTTCCCAGAGCACTGGCATTTTAAAGTTTTGTAAGCACCTTTAGGTGCTAATAGGTAAATTTAAAAGAATTATAACAATCTGGATACTCTAGGATGGTCATATATTTTTTTTAGTTTTATTGATTTTATTTTTTTTTAAATACATGACAGTGGAATGCATTACAGTTCTTATTTATGTATTTGTAAATCTGCGCCTCAATCATGTTTTCTCTTTTCTAAACTGTAAATGAAATACTGGTGGGGGTGATCTGTAAAGGGAAGAATGCTACTCTTAAGAGATTATTCATTACTTTACATGTCTGCTTTATCCTCATTTGGTTGTTTTAATTTTAACTTTGAAGTGAGTTTTAGTTTTTACTAAGAGATCTTACTTCCCTCAGGTTAAAAAATGCATTGGCTAGAAATTCAAATAAAATTATAAGCAACAAGGCTTTTTCTTATTTGGGGAGTGAGAGAGAACAGAGAAGAAGAAGTTGCAATGCAAAGCTCATTGTGCATGTTCCTGAAATTGGTGTAAACAAAACCATCAAGTGAAGCAGGAGATGAATTTTGAGTCATTTTGTCTAAAATGAATAAATTTATTCTAAAATTAAAATAATCTTGTCAAAAATTACCTTAAGTGGTAAATTTGCAAATAATAATAATATTTCAATAATTTTAATAACCTCTTGCTGGCGACAGTAGATTTTTTAAGTTATATATTTTTACACATCTAGTAGGAATTAGTTGGTTGTAAATCTGCCATCCTACCAAATAAATCACCAAACACCAACAATAAGGATATGGTCTATCTTCCCACAAAGGATCCAAAATAATTATTGATTTTAACACATCAGATATTTTACCATGCCACAATCTGATAGGTAAGACATAAGTTATTAACATCAAATTGAAAATTATTTTTAGAATTATTCATTAAATGTAAAGTTTATGAAACATGAAAGTCAAAAGGCATCCTTAACTAGAAATTCAGGAAGACCAAGCTTTTAACACACCAGTTATGGAAAATCTTCCATAGAGTACAATAATCCTGCCAAAATACTTAGCTCACTTGGTGGGGGGGAACAATAACAAAAAAAACTTGCTATGTATTCATCATGCAAATTTCCTAGTCTCAGGATCTTTTTACAAGTTTCCTTTGGTATATCTTATAATAAAAGTTTTTGAACAATATTTATAATAATGGATTTTTATTGTGGTAAAATATACATTAAAAAATTTCCATTTCGGCTACTTTTAACTACAGGTCAGTGGCGGTAAGTATATTCACACTGTTGTTGACCATACCACAAGCCATCTCCAGAACTTATTCATCATCCCCAAAGCTACTAAACAATAACTCCCTATTCATTCCTCCCTACCATTAGTCCCTGGTAAACTCTATTCTGTTTCATCTTTATGAATTTGACTATTCCAGATATTTCATACAAATGGAATTACATATTATCTTCTTCTATCTGGCTTATTTTACTTTGTCTAATACTAATTTTTAAAAATGTAAATCCAAATTATCCCAATGATTGGATGGAAGGAGAAAGAAAACTAACTTGTTACTCCCCAAATATGCACACGACACCATTTCTAAAATAGAGAATGACCACCCACTCACCTTCTCAAAAACATTTTTTGCCTCCTATAAAGAAAATTCAGGTTTCAGCATCCTTTCCCCCTTTAAGGACTCAGACTTCAGTTTCTTCCTAACCACATCATGTTATGGTCTACTTTTTGCCCCTCTTTCTTCCAGACAGAGAAGACAGTTATGCCAGCTATCCTAAGCAATCCTTTGCTGCATCTCACACCTGTTCAGACAACGGGTCAGTTAAACAGGCAAAATAACAGCTGAGAAACTCAGGTCAGCTACCCTGTGATCTTAAAGACATTTACAGAACCAGTCCCCCTTCTTTGCCTTCTTTATTTGAAAATAGCAGTTTAGGTAACATGATTCCTTCCTTTCCTGTTTGAAGAGACAGTGAAAGCCAGCCTGCTTGCGAGGCCACTCTCCTAGTCTGAATAAGGGGCCGCCTCAATCTGAAGTTTAGTACCTAAGACTGGGTCGACAGAGGAAAGAAGACCCATCCCACTGTGTTGGTGTTTGCTGAAGAAGCCAGGTCCAGCCTAAGGAGTTAACCATTAACAAGAACCACTTCACATAGTCTTGTTACCATGATTTTCGCTCCTAGGGATAGTTAAGGAAAAACTTCTTGGTTTGCTGAACCTTCTTAAGTCTCTCTTTGGTTGGACCCAAATGCTCTGGATGGAAAAAGAAATATAGGAGGGCTGGGGGCATAGTTCAGGGATGGAGCCTTTGCCCAGTGTGTGCAAGGCCCTGGGTTAGATCCCCAGCACCAGAAAACACAAAACAAAAATAAACCTCAGTACTTTATAGCCAAAAGTACCACAGTAATTCTAGTTGAAAACACACACGCACACACCGATTCCTATGTTCAGTAACTCTCTTCAGGTTTTCATTCTAAATCTTAGGAGTACTATTTTTATGCTCTCTTCAGTTCACACAATTTTATCTCAATTTTTTGCTCCTTCCTTTCTTTGATGCTGGGGATTGAACTCAGGGCCTTGCACATACTAAAGGCACAACTACCCAGAGCTATACCTCCACCCCAAATCACAGGATTTTAGAATTCTGAAAGGAACTTCAGCAGTATTGTAGTGCAGTGTAACACCACCCAAAGGTGTTACACTGCACTACAATAGAATCCCATCTTAGCAGTGGGAATACCACTGATTATTTTTTTTCCTACTTTTACTAAACTTTCTGAAATCAGAGTAACCCTAACAAATGGAACAGGTAAAAGCAGAAATCTGGTTGTGGAAGCAACCTAAGGATCCAAGTCCCATGTCTTGAGAAGCACTGTCCATCAGTCTGACCTGACCCCTTTAATTTTAGAGAACTGGAAATGGAGGCCCAAGAAGATTAGGAAATTTTACCAAGTCACATCACACAAGTGTTGGAGCTCAAGCTTCTTACTTGTGCCATCTCCTATATTGCTCTCCATCAAATTTTGATTATTTTGCATTTGTAGGAAAACTAAAGAAGTGGCCAACAAATTAGTGTGGTGTGGAAAGTGTGCATTTCAAATACTTGATTACCAAAATTCAGATTCTCAAGACAAGAAAGAAAGAAAGATGGTGATTCAGGAGAATGACGGACCCCCTGAATTTAAGGGAAAAGGCAGCCATCTGTCATTCTTTCCTTAATTCATTTGCTCAGCAGACAGCTATTAAAAGTGCCAGGTACTGAGATACATTGTGACATTGTTTCTGAGCATAGTACAAGCACGTGTGCATGTGTGCACAGTCCTAGGAAGGATGTGACAGATGTCACAAAAGTGGCCCAGAAGAGGAGAAGAGCAAGCAGGGCAGGGCAATGTGGATGATGTCATCTGAGCTGAGCCTGAGATGGCATCCCAGCAACGGCAGGATTAGCACAGGCCACTCCCGACCCCATCCTTGCTATCCCCAGTCCACACTGGCTAAAGCAAAGGACCCTTGCAGAACTGTAGGACTTATGTCTGGAGACATGACTTTAAAGGCTTATTTATTAAGGGAATTATTGGAAAACATATCCACATATCCATAGACAAAAGATATACACAGTTAGATCAGCCACCTGAGGGGTCTTGAAAGAGGAAGTTATAGATTTCAACATTCTTGGTCCAACCTTCTCATGTAGAAACAGTAGAGGTATCGTGATTTGTTCTGGGGGTTGCAGCCAGTTTTCTACCTTGTATCAATGTGCCTCCTAAACTTACCAAAATAAATCTGTACTCCCTTCACATTAAGTGGGAAAAAAAAGATCTCTAAGGTACAAAGGAATGGAAAAGGTTAACTCTGAAGCAAGACAAAAGCACCAACATGGAAAAAGAGAAAAGCCCTCCCCTCCCTTTCTGGCCTTCAGTAATTCCATAAAACACATTTCTCTCCTGATAAGCCCCTGTGCTGACCAGGCAAACACACTTTACTGCAGGTTCACTAACTGAACTTAGCTGTCTTTTTCAAGGATATCAATAGAACCAAGAGAGCCATAAAATTGTGAAATTGCAAGAAAAGGAGGCTAAGTCAAACACAGGCTTGGCTCAGCCTGATCCGTGCGTGACCTTCTGACAATGTGGCATGGTCCCTTCCGGCAGTCCCGCCCACCTTTACACACACAGGGTTTCTTTTAGAGAGGTTGTTTTGGGTGGACAGAGAGCCCATGCCACCACACATCTGGAAAAGGAAGGGAATCCTTCCAAATTCTAGTCATTCATACCAAATACAATTTAAACAAAGACAGAATGCTCATTTACTAATTGCCACTGCACTGTAGAATTCCTGGCACAAGCTATTTAAGAAGTGCTGAATCCAAAGTTTCACAGCTGAAAAAAGGATCATCCTTCTACTCTGAATTTACTCTTTAAAATATCCCAAACTTTTAGAACTGTGCAGTTCTTCCAGCCCAACCTCTGCATTTTAGCTCTGAGGAATCCAAGCATCAGAATATGGGGTTTGCTTCTACTTGACCAATCATCAGTAAAAACACTCAAGGATCCAGAGTCTTAGCTCCAAGCTTTGCCCTCTCAGTTACCAAAATGGTTTGCTTAGTAGTCTTTAAAATTCTAGTGAAAGCCCTTTTCATTTTTATCACTTTGTACATCCCTTATGACAAACTAGCAAAATATGACTTTGAAGATAATGTTGACAGAAGAAGGCATTGAAGTGGGGATCCCAACAGACATTTCCCCCCCTGCTAAATCAACTCTGCCACAGAGATTTACCTGTTGGCACCATAATCTTGTGTGACTAGCAAAGCCACACAATGAAAAGAAGGTATGCAATTAATAATTTCTATTCTGACCAATAAATCAGATGCCTGACTTTCCATGGGCCTCTCCATGAAAGACTCACTCCTATGAAAGACAATTTAAAAAATGTACTACACTAATAGGACCCAAACCAATTACTTCCTCACTGTTCTCAAAAAATAAAGAAATTAAAGTCTTAAATTGCAAAGCTGTGACTAAAACTGAGGGCTGTACTACATTTAGTATCTATAACTAAGGGAAAAAATTAGATACCAAATTCCCGCCCCCCCCCCACATCCACTGGCATTTATTCTTTCTTTATTAGTATTTCTGATGCCATAATTAGCAGAAAAATAAAAATGGGTAACATGTCAAAAGCTTCGTGGGGAAACAGGACACTTAATCTTATGCATTTATTAATTTGTTACAAAAGATCATCTAAGTTACTTCATATGATTATTACCAATCTCTTAAGTGAGTCTTGCTTTTTAAGCTTCTAAGTCAGCAAAGAAGTGATAAATACCTGATTTACTTTTTTGAAACTTCAAGTAAGTTATTAGGAGGAATGTCAATTTTCCATCCAGCTGAAAGGATATATTCTTAGGACACAACTGGAAGCTCAAAAAATTTCTTAACCCTGAATTGACTTGTCCTTGCTTCTTCGATTTGGCTATCATTGAACTCTCTCCCACTTTTGATGAAATACTCACTTTTCCAGTCAGGCAGCCTGTAATTTCTGAAGGGGTGTCCCTGAGCAGAGCTTTCCCTCTCCCCAGTGCAGAGCCCAGACGGGCAGAGGCCACTCTCGCTCTCCTATCCCAGAATGTGGAGCTGCAAAGGAGACCTGTGTCAACAGCCCCACCGAGAAGATTACATGACATGGCCTTTGTCTCCTTCCTGCCAGGGTGTCAGTGGTCATGGCCAACAACTGCATCTGCAACAGGGGATTGCCAGGGGATGAAAAATGCCTCATCTGTATTCTAGCTGTTAAAGAGGAAGACAAGTTGCTCTTCTACTGCCTTCCATCATAGACCAGAAAGACCCTGCTTCTCCTACCTGAATGATTAAGTACATGGAGCAACTAGAGCTGCAGGAAACTAGATCTCCAGCCAGGAGCCCCCTGTCCCTATTCCATGAAAATGAAAGACAAGTTGCTTTGATCACCTTGGAGACCCACCACCTCCTTCTCCTGAAAGCTAATGCCACCTTAGCAGCAGGTGCCTCCCCCCACCTCCCAGAAGCCCCACTCCCTCTCTTAGGCTTGAGTATCAGGCTAATCAGTTTGATCTGACAGATTTTAATTACATTAATTAGGGCTTTTCTCAATAGGCCTGATTAGCATCCTACCAGGGTTTTTATTTTGTTGTTGCGTTTTTTTGTTTTGTTTTGTTTTGTTTTCCCTCCTTCTTCTGTAAAACAGCTCTGGTAGCATCAGGACCAATACTTTTTTTTCATCTAACACTGGTGATGTTTCTGTCTTGCTCAAGATAAATAGCCATGTATTTGGTGACACAGGGTATTGAGTGTATTTTATAATAAAATCACCCATGCAAATATAGAGTAGGTTCTGCATCTGTCTCATGAACCTGGTGGGGAAGAAGGATCATTATTTAGAATGTTTTTCTAGAACACAAACATTGGTTTTGTTTAGCCTTTGTCTAGTAAACACTCTATATTTAGTTTCAGTTTTAAAGACTCAACCTCTTCTAAATCCTCCCTTATACTCTCATCGAAAGGAGTGCAGCAATTCTTGCCTCTCTGTTTTATTTTTTCCATCCCACTTTAGAAAGAACTGAGGATAGCTCTGAAAAGCCAAAGGAAATTTAACTTTTGTCCCTCCATTGCTTCTTAGAACAAAAATACCTTGAATGTCAACAAGGTTTTTTAACCTAAAAAATTTCTTCACTCCTTTCAGATACTAGTAAAAGAGAACACTGACTTCTCAGATCACTGTACAAAGATTAGCATGGCACATATTTGGCCTTCTTGACCATCTATACTGTAATTACTACTTTAAAAGATGCTGTTTTGAATGAGCCACAATAAATGAGGGCATAGTTCCAGACACCAGGAAGAAATTCTACTATTCTAAAGTTTTGTTTGCTCTTTTAAGCAGTCTAATAATAAAACTAATTTTTTTAAACCACATATCTAAAGGAAAGCAGTAAAAGTGTGGACTTGTGACCCTTAATCCAAATTTTGCCTCTTACCAACATCCATCTCCAGAGGTGACTTGTGCAACTGCCACTTCTCTGGGGATTGATGCTACTGTCCTCACTCTCTTGAACAGTGACATAATGACAATGGGGTTTGGTTGGGAGTGCCCTGAATTGATTGGAATCTCAGAAAGAGAGCTGAGAAATAACATTTCCTAGCCACATGGTTTACCAGAGAGATAATAGTAAAAGTTTTCAAGAAATTATTTGCAAACATATTCTAATCTCTTATTTTCTATTTCAATCATCTTATATTTATTTATTTACTTTTTGTTTGTTTTATGTGGTACTAGGGATTGAACCCAAGGATGCTCTACCACTTATTTACATCCTTTTTATTCTGAGATAGGGTCTCACTAAGTTCCCTGGGCTGGCCTGGAACTTGTGATCCTCCTGCTTCAGCTGGGATTACAGGCATGTGCCACTGTGCCCAGCTCCATCATCTTTTCTTTAAAGTCCAACTCAGATTTAACATTCCTAGCCATTTGGTTCTTCAGTCACTTTAAAGGGAGACTGAACTTGTCAAAGGTGTTTATGTGTCACCTATTTTTTTTTTATTTGGAGGGGAAAACTCTCAGTGAAGATGATGTTTGCCTCCTTTTTGTCATCGCCTAATTCTAACTGGAAATCGGACTGAACCTTGCTCGCTTTCCCTTGTCTTATCTAATGGATAGAATATCCTGGGAGAAGGAACCTGTGATTTGCTGCTGACCTTGACAACTACCAGGCTTCTACCTGAGTTTAACAACCCCAGGAACAATAATGATCCATTCACCTGTATAGCAAGGAGCAGGAATCCTAATCTTCTAGCTCCAGGTCTTTAATCCACATTGGATCAGACAATTAAGTTTGTTGAAAGCACTGGTAAAAAGACTGGAGGCACCGAGGATACAACAGGGGACATGTTTGATGCTAGATACTGAACAGTATTGCTGCTCTCCTTACACTCCAGTGTTCACCTGGATACTATCTATTTCACACACTGAGTGATGATTAACTTCTGTCTTCCCCTGGCCAAAGATACGAAGTGATTTATTATACAAATACACAGCAACAAAATAAGCAAAACCCCACACATAATCTAGTACCAATTTTTTCTAGTATTCACTTGGTTCATTAATTATGATTTCAAAATCTTCTAAATAATCAAAGTAAGAGAATTTGAGTTATGACTCTTGATGGACAAATTCATAGTACTTGCAATAGAGTCTAATAGAGGGAAACAGGAGAGAAAAAGATAACACAAAAAAAAAAAAAAAAAGAGCAAAGAACATAAAGGGGTGAAAGTAGCAGATGGAAGCAAAAAAAGTTAAAAGTTTTTGTTCTCCAAAGATACTGAGAGCTGTAAAGCCAGTAGTAACTTTAAAAATACAAATAAAGATACACAAATATACATACACACATACAGAGTTGGGGTGGAGGGCAGGACACAAAACCAACACAAAAGAAACTGAAGTAAGAAAAAACTAAGTGGAAAAGGAAGAAATGCCTACATTTAACAATACCACAGTATAGAATAAAAGGATCACAACTCATTTCATTAAATTAAGGTTCTCTGATGGTCACTGAACAATCTCAATGCTGCTTATAGTTAATGTGATTAAATATATTAAAATTTGAAGGTAAGATCTCCAAACATATCTACATAATCATGAAGCCTATGTCCACTGGAGCATGATAGCTCTTATTCCTTCATTTATCAGTCAGCTGATGATGATTTATTAAGCACCTACTAGGTGCCAGGCATTATGCTAAGCAGGTTATTCAGCAGAACTGGCACGGTCCTTGCCCTCAGTGAAGCTTATAAAGTGGGAGAGACCAACAATACATAGCTAATGTAAAAGTAAATAACAGTTATAGAAAGTGTTAAACAAAGAAAAAGGACAGATGTTGTATGAGAAAAAAAAAAAAAAGAGAGAGAGCCGATGAGAACTAGGTGATCAGAGAAGACCTCTGTAAAGGGACTTCCAACCTAAGGCTTAAAGTTGTCCACTTTGTAGAATGAGGAGGGAGGGGACTGTGGCCATGGGCCAAGCCAGGAGAGAGAGAAGAGAAGCTGCCTAACACTGCCAACTCAGGAAACACTGGGTAAGTTCTGGGAGTGCAGGGCCACAGACGTGACTGGGCAGTTCTCAGGAACTGAGGCTGCAGAACTTTGTAGCTCAGGGGAAGAAAAGGATTTTTCTTGTGAAGACCTGACTTTATTCTGAGAACAATAATAGAAGTGGAAGTTAAGTGTTCATTCTTTTTTAAAAAAATATTTTTTAGATGTTGATGGACTTTTTAATTTTATTCATTTATTTATATGTGGTGCTTAGAATTGAACCCAGTGTCTCACACATGTGAGGCAAGCACTCTACCACTGAGCCACCACTTCAGCCCCCTTGGTGTTCATTCTTAAACTAACAACTTTTGTTTTACACTTAATTTTTAAGGCAACACCGGGAAGATGTACAACAGAAGAGTTAAATAAATTAGATCTATATGGTGATAGAATATGATCCAGCCATATGAAAATGTTTTAAAGGAACCTAAAATGATACTAAAAAATGTTCAAGATACTAAAAAATCAGCATATTCATAAACATATATAATCCCAATTTTGTACAAAAGAAAATCTGTCATAATATTCATAGAAATACTACAAAGAAATATGCTCAAATGTTAATAACAATTAATTAGTTATAAATGTCTTTTTTAGCTTAAATGTAAAAATGATAGCAAAGTTAATTTTAAAGTTTCTGGGAAGATGTACAGTTCTCTGAATTTTAACACATGTACAGATTCATGAAACCACCATGAAAATCAGGATATGCAGTGATTCCAGTACACAAAACCCCCAAAACTAAACTCCTTCATGCTATTTTTTTTTTTATGGTCACACCTGATGGTTTTAGTTCAGTCTTTATACTTTTTTCTTCCTTCCAAAGTCTACAATTAGCATGCATTGCTTTATTTTTCAGGGAGGAAAATCACAAAGTAATGAAAGTAAAAGAACAACACAACACACAGTTATTCCTAAACCAATGACTCCTTTTTCTTAATTATTATTCGAGATAGATTCTTCAGAGACTTTTCAAAATAATCTTCTTCAATTAACTCATTTTACCTCTAACTAAAAATGCTAAATTTGAGCAATGTGGAAAAAAATTTAAACCCTGGAGGTGGAACTGGGGAGAGGCTTTCTGTTATTCAGAAAGTTCTCTCAAAGGAACAATGAACAATGGAAAATGACAAAGAGACATTTAATATCCTTAATAGTAATGCTAGCTCAGAAGACCTGGTAGGGGCAGATGAGACAGAATTCAACAAAGGTAATATTCCTATTGGACATCAAAAAAAAAAAAAAAAAAAAAAGTTAAATGGCATTATAGGATTTAATCCAAGCAGTTCAACTTCAAAAAGTGGTACCGTTACCACTCCTAAAATGTCCTGTTGTTTGTAAGTGGGTAAAAAAGAAACTGAAGGATTTCCCATGAGCAGGGAATGACTGAACACACTGTATCATAGTCATTGCACTGAATGTCAGATACAAATTGAGTAGAGGAAGTTAGATGCATAACGTGGCTTTAAAAAGGACTTCCATCATCTTTCATTGACCAAAGCAAGATAGTAATATGATCTTATTTTTCAAAAACAGTGACAGGAAATATGAAGTAGCTTGATATTAATCGTTCTATATGGTCATGTGTGCATTAGAGGAGGTAATGAAGGATACTCACCATGTTTTTAACATTGAAAATGGAGTTTTTGCTCTTAATTCCTAACTGCAAATTGATAATTCTTGCAACTCTAACAAGTAAGAAGCAGATGACCTCTGGTGGGCCATAGTCAGGTTTGTGTTTGGACAGCACGGGAACCCACAGGTTCCAGGTTTGACCCAAGAAGTCAGCTTTACACAGAAGCTGCGGCTGCTACTGTCAGGATTCTTAATCACTTAGAAAGTAGAACAGAAACTGGAAGTATATCTCTTAAGCAGACTAACTGCAAGCCTCTCCAATCCTTTTACAAGAGGCTAAATACCCAGGGTTGCACGTGGATGGAGGTGGAGTGCTCATAGTTGTGTGGGTAAGCCCACGTGCACAAGGGCTTATTCTGGCAACACCTGAGCCTCCACTGCTGTCTGCTGCACTGGGCCTGGAAAGGAGGGGACAACTAAATCAATTCAGCAGGTCACTTGCAGCCATCTTAGGAAATCAGCTGGATGCTCTAATTTCTTTATTAATGCCAAGAAAAGGAGAACAATGGGTCTCAGCCATTAAGCCCCTCGACTTCAAGATAAGAAAGACTTAAGCAGATGATAATTGGTACATTTAGCTGGATTTCAAACATTTGGCTGTTTAAGCACTTCTTCCTCACTGGGCCATGCCTACACGGGATGTTTTTAAGACTTGGTCTTAGTGATGGGCAAAAGGAAGAGGGTTTCTAGAGAGGTGTGGGGGTGTAAAGGTAGGAATGGAGACAGAATTTACAGAGTGAACAGGCCAGATAAATATCACTGGCAAACCTTTACTAGAAAACAAAACCATTTCTTAATTACCATTTGGGAAATAGGCTAAACACAATCTCCTTAAGCCGCTAGGGACTAGCTAACTGATTAAGGCAGGGATGTCAGCAAGAAATACTTATTTCTAATATTATATGGCAATAGATTTGTGACTAACCCATTTAGTACTATTGTTCTGCAAACTAGCTTATTTTAACTTTTAGTCATGTTTCACTGAACACATCAGGGGTAAAATTATACACTTCAATGATATTGGAGGCAGAAGGAAGCTAATTCCAGGTGGCCTGAATTTCAATCCTTCCAAAATAAAAACAATAAATTAAAATCAATCCTCTGGTTGTTTTCTGAAATGAGTGGACTTAGGAATACATATTTGTCTGATAAGTTGGCACAATGTTTCTCAAACATTTATGAGTAAAATAATACCTAGGGAGGATAATCTGTCTTCCTATAATCAATATGTTGGATCATCTAGAAACTTAGGAAAATATAACAGAGATTGATTCCCTTCTCTCTTAGGTGAGGGGAAAAAAAATCTTAAGATGGACTGTCATGAATACATAGACCAACTACAATTTTATACTCTTGATTTAATAAATCTATATACACAAAAGGGCCCTCTTCCTATTTACTTTCTAAAAACTGTCCATACCCATTAAGGGAACTTTTACATCTCTCCCCACCCCTCCAATATAGACTGAGAGAGTAGAGATGAGCACAAGAAATCAGAGAGTCTGCTTTTACCACAGCTATTTCTGCACCTATCAGCTTCTGGTTTATTTTTTTTTTTTAAGTGGTGTTAGAGATTGAACCCAGGGGCACTCTATCTCTGAGTAACATCTCCAGTCCTTTTTATTCGGAGACAGGGTCTCACTAAGTTGCCCAGGCTGGCTTTGAACTTGAATCCTCTTGCCTCAGTCTCCAGAGTTGCTGCAATTACATGTATGCACCACCTCATCCAGCCTAAGCTTATGGTCTATTTATATGAGTAAAAAAACAAAAAAACAAAAAAACACACACACAATTTACTTTCAAAAATCTTTTAAAACCACATAATCATATAGTGTCTCATCTGATTATCTCTACCAATGGAAAATTAGAATTACAAGTTCCATTAAAATCAGAATAAGATTTTTGAAATTACATGTAGACAGATTTAAAAATATGCACTCAAATGACAAGTGGAGGCTAAACAGACATTTCTAAAAACAAATCAAATGGTCAACAAATATATGAAAAAATATGTCTAGTAATCATGGAAATACAAATCAAAGCAACTTTAAGATTTCATCTCATTCCAAACAGGCAATTATCAAGAACACAAATAATAATAAATACTCCCATTCCTCAGTATATATCTAAAAGATCTAAAATCAGCATACTACAGTAATGCAGCCACATCAATGTTTATAGCAGGTCAACTCACAATAGCCAAGTCATGGAACCAACCTAGGTGCCCATCAATAGATAAATGGATCAAGAAAATGTGGTATATGTACACAGTAGAGTTTTTAAAACAAATTTTTTTAGTTGTTGATGGAATATATTTATTTTATATGCACTGCTAAGAATCAAATCCAGGCCTTCACACTTGCTAGTCAAGTGCTCTAACGCTGAGCCACAACCCCAGCCCCACAACAGAGTTTTAATTAGCCATAAATAAGAATGAAATTATGACATTTAATGGTAAATGAATCATCATTTGATGGTAAATGGAACATCATGTTAAATGCAATAAACCAGACTCAAAAAATCAAGGGTCAAATGTTTTCTCTCATATGTGGGAAGCTAGAGAAAAAACAAAGAATAGAAGACAGAGGTATGGGGACAGGATATCACAAAGATATAGGGAATATCAGTGGAGGAGAAGAAAGAGATTGAGAGTGAGGGAGGAAGAGGGATGGTAAAGGGGAGGAAATATGGAATGAATTTAACAAAATCACATCATATGCATACATGACTGTACCACAGGGAATTTCACCTCTATGTATATGTAGAGAGTACTAATCCAAAACAACAAACAAACAAGCAAAAGGAAAGTCAGCAGTGTAGAGGAATAACAGTGGGAGGGAGGAAGGGAGGGAAAAGGGAGCAATAGAGATTAAAAACAAATTCCATGCTTATATGAACCAAATTACTATGTATAATTATAATCCTCTAATTTAAAAAAATAAGAAAATATGTGTTTAAAATGGTAATTTGGGACTGGGGATATAGCTCCAAGATAAAGACTTTGTCTAGCATGCATGTGGCCCTGGTTTCAATTCCCAGCACAGGGAATGGGGGGAGAGGAAGTGGGTAAAGATTGAGACAGAGGATTCTGGAAAGATGGCTGAGTAGGAAGCACCAGGATTCTCTCTTCACACTTGGACAACAACCATAAAGGCAAAATCTGTCTGATGTAATTATTTTGGAACTCTGAAGTCCACTGAAGATGTGCAACTTGAAGATGAGGCTTGGATGATAAATTGTGATTAATTTTGGTCAATTTCAGCTCTTAGCTCAGCAGCACCTACCCATTCCCCACATCCCCAGGCCCATAGCAGGCAGCTGTGTGCATGTATTACTGGATCAGCTTGCAGGGCTTATGGGAACCAGGGCAGGGAATAAGGACTCTATCCTTCAAATATTTGGATCTACGTTTTCCTCAGTTACTGCTTTTGATCATGGAGTACAGACTCTGAGTCTGGAAGTCTTTCTTGCACCCGCTTCCAACCATTGTTTCCAGTTCTTCTCCTTCTGGCTAAAGCAACTTCTAGGGAATTTAAAGGACAGCATCTTTCTCCTTCTTCATTTTCCATTTTTTCCCACTTTGAAACCAGACATTAAACAGTAGACTTTCAAAATTTATAAGGGATAAAATTTAAAAATCTTCACATATGACCAGCAAAATATGCTTAATATCTGAAATGATTTCAGATATTAAGTTTACACTTCAGGCTGGTCCTTGGCACAGAGATAACCCTATAAAAATACAAAACAAGACAAAAACAAAAATAGCAAATCCTGAAGAGGGGAGATAATCTAACTTCCAGAGTTATCATATTATTATATTCAAATGTTCAACTTTCAACAGCAAAATCAAAGTCACAAGTCATTTAAAAAAAAAAAAAAACAGGAATGTTGGATTCCAAGGAAAAAAACAAACCACCAAAAACTGTCCCTGAGAAAATCCAGGTGGCACACAAAAGACTTTAAAACAACTATATTAAATATACTTAGAGAACCAAAGGAAGATGTAGAGATAGTGAGAAAGCTATATATAAACAAAATGAAAATACCAATGAAGAGAAAGAAAACCTAAAAAGAAACCCCAAAAGTCTAGAGCTGAAAAGTACAGTAACTGAAATAAAAAATTCACTGAAGAGATTTTGTCAGATTTAAGCTGGCAAAAGAATCAGCAAAAGACAATGGAAATTATTGAGTCTGAGGCATGAAAAGAAAGAAAGATTGAGAAAAAGTTAGCAAAGCCAAAGGACCCATGGGACATTATTCAGTTTGCCAACATACCAACATACTCATTATGAGAATCTTACAAGGAGAAGGAAGAGAAAAGAACAGAAAGAGTATTTGAAGAAATAATGGTTAAATAATGGTTAAATATGATGAAAGACTTTAAAGCAATCACCTAAAAAGCTCAACTTGAAACTTCAAGTAGGATGAACTCAGAATTCCACATCAAGATGGAGAATTTCAAGAGAAGGAAATCATCACATACAAGGAATCCTTAATAAGATCAATGATTTCTCATCAGAAGCTTTTGAGGCCAGAGGCAATGAGTCAATATGTTCAAAGTGCAAAAAGAAAAGGAAAAATGAAAACAAATAAACTCAGTCAAGTATTCTATCCAGAAAAACTATTCTTCAAATGTGAATGGAAATTAAGACATTCCCAAATAAAAAAAAGTTGTGGAAGTTGATGACTATTAGACTTGTCCTATAAGATATGCCAAAGAGAGGGTTGAAGGTTGAAATAAGAAGGCCCTAGACAGTAACTCAAAGCTATATGAAGAAATAAAGATTTAAATGGAAGTAAAGGTAAATACATGGGCAAATATGAAAGCTAGCATTATTATAAAATTTTAATTTGTTTTATTTAATACATGGTTAACAGAATGATGCATTTGAAAATACAATTATTAGTTCATGTTTTGGTCACACAATGTACAAAGATGTAGATTTGTGACATCAATGCCTGAGAGGTGGAGATGGAGCAATAAGTGAGCACAGATGTTGTATGCTATTGAGTTAAATTGATACCTTCAATTTACAGTGTTATAATTTAGGATATTAAATGTGATCTTCATGATCACAAAGACAATAATTATAGAACATATTCAAAAGTAAATGAAAAGAGAATTAAATGTTTCACTTTTTAAAAACAATCCCACTGTGGCTCAGTGGTAAAGTGCTAATCGGACATGTATGAGGCCCTGGTTCAATCTCCAGTACTGCAAAACTAAAAATAAATTTAAAAATCTTAAATCTTCACTAACAAGACAATAATGCAGGGAATGAGGTATTCCCTCCATCCCACCCTTTCCCCCTCCAAAACTATAGAAAAAAAACAGAAAGAAAGAAAGAAAAAAACAACAACAACAAAAGAAAGTCTCTTTATAAAGTACATAGCAAAAATAACAGTAATAAGTCTTTATCAATAATTACTTTAATGTAAATGGATTAAGTGAAGGTAGAAGGAAGGATTAATGGTCTATGAAGAGATACAAGGAAACTTTGGGGAGGATGATGATGAAATGTTTATTGTTTTGATTGTGACGACTTCACAGATGTCTATAGAGGTCAAAACTTCTCAAGTTATGCACTTTAAATATGGGTATTGTAGTGTACTTTGATTATACCTCACGAAGGTACAAAAATGAAACCAAAAATGGGATGATCAGTACTGATTATTTTTAATTTAATATAGTATGAATCCATTTTTCCTATTAATGCCTACATTTCAGTACTGTTTTATTATTCTATTACATAAACATGCTCTTGAATTTTTAATGAATATTCAAGTTGCCTTCAACTGTTTACTGTTATAATCTCTAGATGATGACATTCTTAATGAGAGGTCATGGATAAATCTCAGTTGCATTACCTCAGTTAATTAGAATACTACACTCACGAAGCAAAAGTTCAACATGAAAATTCTGGTCTATAGACACAATTTTGGACTTAACCTTGAACTGCTAAGCTAAAAATACATACAATTGGACTTAAAGGCACTGGAACACCTCAATATGAGGAAATATCAGCAGAAATCCAGCTCTACCAGAAGAAAAAGAAATGTGGAAATGGTGGAATACCCACATTATCTCTCAATGGGAAGAATAATGCTTATTTGGCTTTAAAACATTCTGGAAAGGAAAAAACGTCTTTATTGCAAGCATTCGATGTGAATTTGGGGGTGGAAGAAGAATGCAGTTCTCCAAAGAACAGGACACACTCTGTGTGCTGAAAGTTGATTTTGTACTAAGGAAAGTGAACTAAGTGTGTTAGTTCCCTATTTGCTAACCCACTCCTTTATAATGAACTAACTTACACTTGTAGGAATGACCTGAGACTTCAGCAGGAGGAGATGGTGAGTGGTCAACAAAGGAGCCAAAGGTCATTTCATGTGGGTTAAAAAAAAAAAAAGAACAAGAATACTTATTTCTCTCTTCAAAAATGGAGGTATTTTTTCATTTGGAAGACATTCCCAAATGAAGAAATCAAAATCCATGCTTAAGAATAGGATATAATTATTTGATACTTACCTGGTAGTTAAAAAAAAAACAACCCTCAACTGCTCCACTTGCCCTCTCTCCCCCTCCCTCCTGCCCCCCACCATCCTCCATGCAGCCTGTACTTTACAGCTCCTCTTCTCCCAGCTGGAGCAGACCTCTCCTTCATGCCAAAACTGCCCTTTGAAGTCTGCCCTCCCATTAGGGCTTTGGTGTAGGTATTCAGACTGATCACACAAGCCCAGCAGAATTCCCGGACCATCCACGTTCTGTCGTATACAGTTGTTTCATGTGGCCTGTGATTTACAGTCTTAATTAATGCTCAAAAGAAGAAGAGCACATCTTTGGTGGAGTTTTTCCCCCCTTCTTTCTACAAAACAGGACTCTTGGGGTTTCTGCGGACATTGTGCAGGATGGTTTTGCCAAATGGAATGAAGCACAGTTAATACTTTTCCTTTATAACCTTTGCCATAAATCAGCTGGCACTCCGTTTGCACAAGTGCAGCGATTAATGTCCTGCCCCTCCCCCAGCACTTCCCGAATTTTAAACAAAGTAGGAATAAACTGAGGGTGAGCAGAGCCAGTGGGCCCAGTAAATCAGTTTAATGAGATCTGAATAGATCACATAGGACATATTGTGGCAGAATAAGGTGGGTGGTGGGGATCCGAATTTCAACCATGTGGGAGTGGGGCGGGGTGGGGGCTGAGAGAGAGAAAACATGGAAGTTGTGGTAGGCAATGCTCAAACTCTGACACATGTCTTTGGTAAAAACAGAACATCTTACATTTTTTTTCCCATTTGCTGAAACTGCTGTGACTCGTTTCGCTTTAGCACTGTTTCCTGTCTGTGGTTTTGCTGTTCCATGTTTTCCCACAGATGGAGACTTTATTGTTTGCTGCTTCTCATCCATGACTGTCTTGGTCTGCAATCATTCTTATTCTATAGCCTCCTTCTACAAATGTACAGATGCAAAAATTATTCCCTACAAAAGATAGGACAAATAAAGACCAGCATATCTAAAGGCTGAACTCCATAAGACGCTGATTATTAGGAATCACCCATCCTTGTCCCTCAGCCAGAGGCTGCTCAGTCACCATTCATTCACTTGCTGTCACTAAAGAGTGGGAAATTTATACTAGTGTCTTCTCTCCACTGTATCACAGAAAAACATGTTCAGTTTTTTGTTCTTTAAATGGATACACAAACACTCTGTATCAAAAGCTACACAACAACAACAACAAAAGAAAACAACCTTCTTTCAAAGAAGTTGTCTGCTTGGGCTGGGGATGTGGCCCAGTGGCCAAGCCATATGCCTCTGCATGTCCAAGGCTCTGGATTGATCCTCAAGCACATTTTCCAAAGTTGTCTTTCTTAATGTCACTCACAAAGAGAAATATACCATCATAAGTGCCTCTGTTAATAGAGTTCTTATGCATTACAGAATTTGAGGGAAGATTGCTGAAGGAAATAAATAAAAAGGAATGAAAGAAAAAAATCTGTAATGTTGCATTTGATTTGCGAAACATGAGGTCTGTTTCAAAATTTCGGAGTCTCTTGTATTTAAGATCAGGAACTTTTAGTCGTGTTTATCATTCTTATTACTTTCTTATGACTAAACACCATAAGACATTAGTAGTACGCTGTAGGACCTACTGATGGTGAGAAAACTAATACTCAAGTGGCTAAATCCCCAGAGAATAGCAATTTGATAGTAAGAAGCAGTATAATAATGTCATGTCATTACATCTTTGAGACTTCAGTTTTGAAAGGATATAGATCATAGTTTTATCTTTTCTTAGAAGAGAAATGAGAATTACGCTTATATTTATCTCTCCTACCAATTAAGCTTCAACCTGCTGAACAGCCACTTAGACTCATATTAAAATGTTTCTTCATTTGAATATTCCAAATCTATGTTTCAGCTGGAATACTATTTTTTAAAAGCAGCACAGTTCTAAACAGATATCACTATAGGTGATAAATACTACTTAATTATTTTTAAACTTAAAAAATTGCCAGCATTCTAAACCTGAGGAATGTTAGTAAGCTCAAAGTTAAGGATCTTCTACGACAAATTCAGAACTCTTGTGCTTGTAGATTATTTTGTACTATGGATTTTGTCAAGCATATGGCATAAAAGTTAGTGAATTCAATGTCACAAAGGGATACAGCTGTGGAAGAGCCCAAATTACACAATAGTAATTTTGCATTTTAACACTGAGGCCTTTAGTGCCTTTTCAAACTTCACATAAGGTCCCCATCTCAATCGCTCCTTCTCTTATCCTTTAAAATGTGAAAGAAATTGATTGATAACATATTTCAACTTCACCAGATAGCTTAAACGTGGTGTGTTTGCTTAAAACAACAACAACAAAAAAAAACCGTTATATACAACATTACTTACTTTTAAATAATTAATTTTGCATTTCTGTTTTTCCTTACAGAGGTAAGAAATAAAAAATTTAGCATACAGAAGTCTGTGGATTCAAACAACCATCTTCCTCTTTACAGAGCCATTTTTATTTATTTATTTATTTTTGTTATTTTAATGAGGATGGATATATTACTTAACATCTAATAATTAAGAAAAAAGAGGAATTTTACTCTTTTCCTTTTGAAGCATGGTAAATAACCTCCACTATATAAAAACCAAGGTTAAAATACATGGCAGGGGTGGGACAGTAGCTTAGTGGAAGAGTGCTTACCCAGCATGCACAAGGTCCTGGGTTTGATCACCTGCAACCCAACAACAAAAACCTCAGTGCTTTCATTTGTACTCTACTGAATAGGTAAGACTCTGATTTGATAAAGTTTTAAGAGCTCCACATCTTCTTATGTGGCTTCTTCCTATGGACAGATGACTAGAAATGCAGAAAATAGCCTGGTGTGGTGACATATCTGTAATCCCAGTAGTTCAGTTCAGGAGGCTGAGGCAGGAGGATTGTAAGTTTAAAGCCAGACTCAGTAACTTAGTGAGGCTCTAAATAACTTAGTGAGATCCTGTCTCTAAATAAAATGTAAAACAGGCTGGGGATGTGGTTCAATCCCCAGTACCAAAATAAATAAATAAATAAATAAAGGCAGAAAAATGATAGCATGAATTTATAGTACAATGACATTTTCAAATGTCACATGTTGCCAGGCATAGTAGTATATGCCTATAATACCAGTGGCTCTAAAGGCTGTGGCAGGAGGATCGTGAGTTCAGAGCAAGTCTCAGCAATTTATCGAGGGCCTAAGCAACTCAGTGAAACCTGTCTTTAAATAAAGTACAAAAAGGGTTGAGGAAGTGGCTCAGTGGTTAAGTGCCCCTGGGTTCAATCTCTGGTACCAAAAAGAAAAAAAAAAGTCATATGTCTGTTTTATAAGAAAGTCATTTCCTTTCATAGAAAAGCAATTCAACATGAGTTTAAAATTTCAACTGCAATTTGTCTTGCAAATAAAATGAGTGTCTAAGGTATATTTAAATCTCTGAATGGGACATAGTACTAATTAGATAGTAAGGGCATGTGTTAGGATGTTATTTGTAGTGCAAAAACAATAATATATTAGTGTGTGACAATTTTTTAAAGGTTAAAGTTCCATGAAGAAGGTTATTAGCACTCTATTCATTTGCGGCCATATTGAGACAGCTACAAGATTGTACCACCCACGGATAGAGGTCCAGCTCTGCTTAAGGGGAATCAAACAGGCTTCAGGAAATGTAAATGGATATGTGGATACTGGCTTGATTCTTCTGGATCTTTTATCAGAGGAAAGGTAAGAATTCAGGTCATAGTTAAGGTGTAGTAGAAAAACAACTCAGATATCAGCCAGCAGATTCTAACAGTAACTGGTGCTGACCCTGCTACAAGCAATGGGGCCCTGTGCAGTTCACTTCAACCTGTCCCAGTTTTCTTGTTCATAAAATGGAGAGTCCCATAGAAAAAGGATCCAGGGCTGGGGATATAGCTCAGTTGGTAGAGTGCTTGCCTTGCATGCATAAGGCTCTGGGTTCAATTCCCAGCACCACACACACAAAAAAAAAAAAAAAGGAGAGAAAGAGGATCCAGTTCTTTTCTGAAGGACAGGCCATGTGGTTCCTACCCTAAGGAAGAACCAGGAGTCCAGCCTACTTAAGAGAGATGTACAGGGATTAAAGAAAATTTAAGAGTAAAGAAATTTAAGAGTAAAAAAAAAAGCAAAGATTGTTATGGCCTAGTTTAGTGAAGTTTCTTAGAGAAGACGAGAGTCATCAGAAGCTACTTCAAATCACTAAAATTTAACTCCTATTAAACACTACAGGTAATCTTCCTAGTGCACCAGAATCATACAAACATTACAGAAAATGCACTTGTAGGAGAAGGAAAATACGAAAATAAGAATAATACCCATGGCATATAATAGACCAAGTAACCAAGAGAAAAGTAACAAAGGTCATTTATCAAGTCATGGTCACTCCCCACTACCAGTCAATTTGACCTTCATATCGAAGACAATGGTAATGTATTAATGACGAGATTTCCAAGCACTAAGGCAGAAAATTGGAAAAGGCAATCAGAAAGGATAAGGGGAACCACAGCCAACTGTCTGTCAATAAGAATGGAATGGAAAAGCATAAACACACAATTAAGAACTCAAAAAAAAAAAAAGAAAGAAAGAAAAGAAAAAAAATCACAGCAACCTAAATCCACTTCAAATGGAGGGCAAAGGCTTTGAAGAGCTTCATAATCAGTAGTTGGCGTGATGACTCAGTATCTGTAAACAATAGTGAAATGGTGTTCTGTATTCCATTTAGTGGCCACAGGTATCTGCATCTCGTATTTCCAATTTTGCCAGAATAGCTTGCTATTTTAGTACAAATACCGTTATGTTACTGTAACATTTTTTCTTCCTTCTTAAGCTCTTTCTTGCTCCATTTGCCCCTTTATGCTAATCTTTTGGGTGAAGGATAAATAACATGATTGTCATTTTAGATATCAGGAAACGGAAACATCAGAGGTAAAATGACTTTCTCAGAATCATCAATCTCTCTGATTGTTGCACACACTTAAAGAAATAAACATCTCAGTTTGGGAGAGGAGAGGAGAACATGGTTTTTCGTTTTGTTTTTTTGCTTTTTTATTAGTTGCATGACCATCATTTTCTTTTCCTATGATAGTACTCAAGGAAAAAACTTCTTTGCCCTCAAGTAAAAGGTTAGGTTAACTTGGAGAAAAGCAAGCCCATTCAATCAGAATGGGAGAAGAGGAGGAGATTGTGAAGGGAAACACCCAAACATAGGAAATTGGAAATACTTTTTAAAAAGAAAGAAAAAAAACATAAAAATCCGAGAATTTGCTATCCGTAAGCCTGAAGTCAGTTCAGTTTATATCTGGCATCAATTTACACACTCTTGCCAACTTGATTTAGTGTGCACACTTGGATTTTTTTTTCCTCAATTATCAAAATCCAAGTAAAAGTACTTCTGATAAGTGATTGCTATGAATGGCCTGCTTTTTACACTGTTTATTAATGCTAGCATTTTAGAAGAGCCCAGATCCACCCCAACAGAATGAAAATCCTCAGAGGTTGTGAAACTTGAAAAGAATGGGCCTGTGGGACTGGAAGGAAGCAGGTGTGCTTGCTAGGAAGATGCCCTGGGATGACCTATGTGAAAACTGAAATTCAGGTGTCAAGGGACTTCCCCCAGAAACTAAGAGTTATCAGTGAACTTGCAGGTAACAAGTTACAGGTAACACTCAGTTAATAAATTGTACAAGTCACAGAAAAGAGGCTTTGAGTGGAATGTTGAGAATACTGCTTTTTGTTGAGGGAATACCATCATTGGAAAATCAACTTGCTTCACAGAGGCTGAGTGGCTCAGGTGACAATGTCTTGGTATGTGCCTAACTCTGTCGCTTACTAACATGGCCACAAACAAACTTCCTAATCAATCTCATCTGTTAATTTTTTCACCAATAAATCCTAGAAGCTGGACTTGGTTATCAGTACAGTTCTTTTTTTTTTTTATTCTTCACCAATAAATTAAAAAAGCTGGACTTTGTTATCAGTGCAGTTCTTTACAACTCTGTGGTCCCACAGAATTCAATGTCGTTTCACCCCCAAACCAAAGGCACCCGTTCAAAATAACAGAGGACCTTTCCAGCCATATCCTCCTCTCTTTCTCAGCACACCCCTCCCACTGCAGTCTTTATTGCTCATTCCTAAAATGGGCCTGGCCTTTAATCTGCCCCTGTTTCCACAGTACCATGATGACTGACAGAGTCAACCGTGAGGGGATGCCACTAAATCAACATCCCTTCAGGATCCCTTTCCAAAAAGGAAAAACCCTGGCAGCTGGCCTTGGAACCAGGGTCGTCCAGCCTGGCCCAAGCTGCTGCATCATCCATCACTGAGAACCGAGGGGACACTTGCCCAGGGTCAGACTGGCCGAGCAACTGTGCGAACTTATCCCAAACCCCATCACGCTTCCCCTTGCTTGTTTCTAAACTTAGCTATTTTCTTCCTATCATAGTGCCCTCCGGCAGGGCAGGGTAAAGGTGCGCAGGTCACCCTCTCTGCCAGTTCACAGTGGAGTCATACACCCAGACTCAGACATACACACAGAGCAGGAGTGTTTTCTATTAGCCCCCATTCATTAATATTGCCTTCTAGCTGCCATGTTGTGTTTGGAAAATGGCTACATTTCAGCAGCTACTTCCTATCATCCAAATGTGCTTTAGCTTAAAACTAATTCCAAATAAACAAGATCATTGCTTCAAAACTGACAGAGCTGAACAAACAACCTCTGTGTTATTCTTTATGAAGTAGACCCAGAGCTCATTTTCAAACTACAGTGGTATTAAGAACTAGAAGATTCACAGCATTATTCAGAATAGCCAAAATGTGGAAACAACTCAAATGCCCATCAACAAATGAATGGATAAACAAAATGTGGTACGTACACACAATAGAACTTTACTTAGCCATGTAAGGGAATCAAGTTCTGAATAACCTAGACACACAAAAGGACTGTATGCCTTCACTTACAGCCCAATTCACAGAGCAGAAAGTAGAATTAGCGGAAGAGAGAGTTATTGCTTAAGGAGTATAGACAGGGCTCTGTTTGGGGCTGATGAAAAAGTCCTGGAATGCAGTGATGTCTGCACAACATTGTGAATAAATGCAACTGAAATATTGAATCACATATCTTAAAATGGTTAAAATGGGGTTACAGCTCAGTGGCAGAGTACATGCTCAGCATTTGAAGAAGGGCCCTGGGTTCAATTCCCACCCCATGCAAACAAACAATTAAAATGGTGAATTTTGTTATACATATTTAATCACAATTTGAAAAAAAAATTGTATATCACTCCTCCCCAAACACCAGAAGAGTTAAGTGTGAAAGATCAAAATAACACGCAAGTTAGGAATTTGGAAATTTCTTCTTTTTATTCTACATTTTGGATATAACTATAGTACACAATTCAAAAGTCAGACTAATATAAAAATATATGCAAGGAGACTGTCAGCCCAGATCCCACCTTCAGCCCTCCTCTCCTTTCCCACCAGACCATCAAAGCCCATTGTTATTGCTTTCTTCTTCCAGTGTTTCTTTAGCAAACAGAAGCAAATGCATAGGTAGTCTTATCTTTCTTTCATACACAAAAGGTGACAGACTATATTTTCATTGTTTGGCACCTGGCCTTTCTTTTAAATCTAAAGGAGTCTGGAACTTTCAAATGCAAAGTTAGAACTGGTGATTTTACACATTTGTAGAAGAAAGGGACAGAGACATAACTTTCTTTATCCAAGTAATACTCTTCCAACAAGTGCAAAGAAGTTCATTTTCTACTTCAGGAGAGGAGAGAGAGAGAGGAGAAATGTTGACTTCAAGAAGCATTAGGAGGGCTGACTTGCCCTGGGGGAAAAGTTTACAAGGTGCAAAGCTCCTCTTTCAAAGCAGCTTTATTTCCATAGGCCGCTAAGAGATTACCACCTTGTAAAAGAAAGGAAGAAAGGCAACCTACCCAGCTCTGAGTTATCCGTCCCAGCAAGGGAATACTGGGGGTGGGGTAGGGGTGGCCTCTGGGTGACCACTGTTCAAACAGCAAGAGCAAGGCTCTCTCTTTATATTTAAGGAAATTCACTGGGCATCTCACAGGACCTCTTGGGAATGCCATGAACCTATTATGTCCCCATGTCCTCTTCTCTTCTCAGCCCCATTTCACCAGACAAACAAAGCAAAACCCAGTCCATCATCTTCCCAAACTATTTTGGTCCCAATAATTCACAGCTTTGGCAATTTAAAAAAAAGAGAGAAAGACACCTGTCACCAGAAAACCAACTGCTGTCTTTTAAGTTTCTATTAAAAAAAAAAAAACACTTTCTATTTTCTCAAGCGAAATACAAGATTTAGAAATGTGATGACTATAAACATAAATTGGAATGTTTCATCTATTACCGTCTATTATCATATGTATGCTTGATCTATATAATACATTTATATGACAGATTAAATTTAGATTTTATCATAGATTAAAGGAAGATAATATGCATTAAAATAATCTGGTTTCAATTTAAAAAAAAAAAAATCCTGAACACTTCAACATTCTTGCAAGTATTTATCCAGTATTTTTTCTTTGAGTATTTTTTGAGCATCTTTTATGTGCCAGAAATTGTTCCAGACACCAGAGACAAAACAGTGATGGCAGACAAATGCTTTCCATGGCCTCATGGAGATAGCATTCTGCCTGGAGAGAGTGGAAATAAAGAAGCAGAGGGCTGGGGACGTAGCTCAGTGGTGAGCGCTTGCCTCACATGTTCAAGGCTGTTTAATCACCCTCAGCATCCCTTAAAAAAAAAAAAAAAAGGAAACAAATTGATAAATGTTTAGGCAGCTGGGCACCACAATACCTGATTTTCTGAGAGGTTGAACTCAGGAGGCTGAGGCAGGAGGATAGCAAGTTCGAGGCCAAACTTGAAAATTCAGCAATAACCTGTCTCAAAATAAAAAAATAAAAGGGCTGGGGATGTAGCTCAGTGGTAACACACCCCTGGGTTCAATCTCTGGTACCACAAACACAAGCAAAAACAAACAACAACAACAACAAAAAAAAACACATAGATGTGTGTATACATACTTATTTACTTATTCTTAGGCAATGACAAGAACCATGAAATAATTAAATAAAGAAGGATAAGGGGATGGGGGAGGAAGCCCTTTTGGACAGGCAGAGCATAAAAGGCCTCTGTGAAGAGGTGACCAAACTCAATCAATGAGAAGGTGCCAAGCAGAGAGGGAAGTAATAATTCCATGCAGAAGAACCAGCATCTAGACAGAGCCTGGGGAGGAAACGGCTGAGGGCATGTGGCTGGACTCTAAAGAGCAAGAAGAGCCACTTCTGCCTCGAAATCTCTAACAGCACAGATGGGATCTCAGAAACTCTTGGCAGCACTAATGAAAATCAAAAGTTTTGGTCCTTCTTCTTCTTTTTTTATTCCAGGTATTGACCCCAAGGATGCTGAACCACTGAGCCACATCCCCAGCCCCACTTTTTAAAAAATTATTTGTTATTTTTAAATAATTTGACAGTAGAATGTATCTTGACATATTATACATATATGGGACATAACTTCCCAATCTTATGGTTGTACATGATATGGAGTTACACTGGTTGTGTATTCATATATGAACATAAGAAAGTTACGTCTGATTCACTCTACTGTCTTTCTTATTCCCATGCCCTTTCCCATTCCTTCACTCCCCTTTTTCTAATCCAAAGTACTTCTATTCTTCCCTACCCTCTCTCCTTTATTGAGTGTTAGAATCCACATACCAGACAGAACATCTGGCTGTTGGTTTTGGGATTGACTTATTTCACTTAGTATGAAAGTCTCCAGTTCCATCCATTTACCAGCAAATGCCATAATTTCATTTTTCTTTATGGCTGAGTTATATATATATATATATATATATATGCCACATTTTCTTTATCCATTAATCCCAGTCTTTTTTAATATTTTTATTTTGAGACAGGGTCTTGCTAAGTTGCTTAGGGCCTTGCTAAGTTGCTGAGGCTGGCTTTGATTTTGTGATCCTCCTGCTTCAGCCTCCCAAAGTGCTGGGATTATAGGCAAGTGCCACCATGCCCAGCAATTATGGTTCTTGAAGATTAAAAGAAAGAACTTGAAGAAAAGGTCAAAGGACAATTTACATGCAGGGAGAAGATAAGCTCAATTTGAGCAGGCAACTATAAAATATTTCAGTTTTAGAAGGATCAGGAAGTATGCTGTTCACACACTGCCATTATCAACATCTCTTATTCTAGGGTAAGTTGTAAGAGAAAAACAAAAGGACATGGCAGGTCTTATAAGTCTAACTGCTTATGTTTTTGGACATCTAACCAACAAAGAAAGCAGAGAACACATCACAAAACTTAAAAATATTTTATATTGCATTTTCAAATACAGAGGAATGAGTAATCTTTTCCCTAAAACATATCACTGAGGTCCAGCTCTTCAGAGTTACTGCATATCCTGAAGTTGCTCTGGAAAACCATTCACCTGAAAACATTTGGGGCACGTGCTAGGAATGGGGACACTGAAGATAAATAAACACAACACACAGTAAACATAACCATGGGTTGCGTGTGTGGGTGCGTGTGGAATGTGTTTGTGTGCACAGTGTGTGCAGCATGCGGTCGCAGGCATGCGTGTGGTATAGTGTATGTGTGGGGTAGGGTGGGGTGGGGTGTATGTGAGATCTCAGGAAGGAGGCTGGTTGAGAATGTGGCCACCAAGTACACTGTCTTCCTTTGAACTGAATGTTGAGAGAGTTTGGGCTACTCTCAAGCCACCCTCTTTGGCAATGCCACTATTAAGTATTGTTATAAATAAGATTTGGTACAAGTAACTAAACTAGGACTCCTGGCTCCAACACCGTTCTCTTCCCACCACATCAAGCTGCTTTGCAGGTTTCTAACCTAAAATGAACTGAACCAAATTGGCTAACCCTTTTATGAAATGAATTGATTTGATAAGGTACATGTAGAAATTAAGTTGATGTCCCAGCTGAACAAAGGCTATAACTGTCCTCTATGACCACAGATCTCAGATAAGATTTAACAAGATCTGAACTGATTCACTTCATGGTAAACAAAAAGAATGTTTTAAATGTAAAAACACAGAATGTTGAAATGCATAATAAAGCATTTATCTGTAGTATCAAGCTAAGAAATATATATGTATATATGCATACACATATATAATTTTTTTTTTTTAAAATTAAGGTTCTTAGTACATTTTTTTTGGAAAAAAAAATGGGTTCTGTTCCTAAGAAAGAAAGAAAGAACGAACACTGGAAGTGCCTATAGGAGAACACCCTGCCAGATTCTTGGGTGTCTCAGGCTGTGGGACTTCACTACACAAGCTCGGTCAGTTTGCAGAGGACCTAAATCAGCCTTACCATACTCTGTAGGAAGAAGCGCTGGGCACATCTGGGATTCCGCTGCTCTCAGAGTGGCCTGTTGTACTTCTGCTCGCTCTGACCTGCCCTGAGTGACTCAAGTACTCAGAAGGGAGACAGTCATCACATGGTACTCTAGGATTGCCGGCCACCTTTCCCTCCAGTTAGCTCTCTTTAGTTTCAGTGCTTTCCCTTAATTTATTAATTCATTTTTGTTCTCTGTCTTGATATCATCATTTTTTCCTCCATATGTACACATGTAGATATGTCTCTTGTATCTTCCACCTTTGCTACAGCTCTGAATAAATGTGAATTTTCAAAATGAGCAGAGATTCTCAGAAAAATCAAAACATAACCTTGGGGGGCTGGGGCTGTAACTCAGTGGTAGAGCGCTTGCCTAGCACAGATGAGGCACTGGGTTCAATCATCAGCACCACATAAATAAATAAAGTTATATAAAAATTTATTTTAAAAATATAACTTTGGGGGAATGATTTGCCTAAAGAATTCTAATTACTTTCCCAAATAACTTTATATTCTTTCTTGACTTTTCTTCAGCCTAGTGTGATTTAGCTCTTGGATAAGAAAAGAGGAAATATTCCTAAAAAGAAAATCCATGTTAATATTTGTTACACTATAAATTGGAACTGGGAAGAATCCACTTTGAAGCATATGAGTAACATTTTGAAACCTCATTGTCACACATATACTTTAAATGAATTTCATTCATTTGGAATTGGTCCAGTTTCCCCTTTTTTGATATCTTCTGTCCAAGTTAATTGACTTCATGTGGAAAAGCAAAACCAAGCAAGCACCTAACAACTTCCCATGCAAGTGTTCTAGAGTGACAGCAGTGATTAAGAAGGGACACCCCCACGCTCCCACTTAAACTCAGATGCTACCAACTAGATCTGCCTTCGCTGCCTGCCAGTCAGGACAGGAGAGAAACATCCTGGAAAGCAGAAACTACTTGACTTGCAACGTCTGTACCAAGCACTTAATAAATAGTCAGTGTGTTTACTAATGCTAGGAAAGGGACATTAAGGGCAAAAGAAAGTGTGGATTTTAAAGGGAGGGTATTGGCACACAGTTACTGTGAGGACTAAAAGAGGGGGTCCCACCAACTCTGCACCTGGAGAGGATTTCCACAAGTGTGTGTCATGAAGAACATTGGGCTCATTTTCTAAAAGGCTTTGAAAAGAACATGGGATTAAGGTGCTTGAAGGTCAATTTGTGCATAATGGAAAGCCATGAGAAGAAGGTCCTGAAGAGTAAGAGATTTCATCAATAGGGTGCATTTTTCACTGAACAAATTCTGAGTGAATACAGGGGTGTGGTGGGGAAGAGACGGGCTTTGCCCATATCCTCATGGGTGCCCCTCTAAAGGTGAGGAAGACACCATTCTAGAGGAAGGATTGACCCTGGATGGCCTGGAGCTGGAACAGTCATCAGGAGAGTTTAGGAAACATAAAGACTGGCCATTGCAGTGTAAATGGAACAGGTGAGCAGGCATGTGGACATACGTAGGTAGATCTCCAGCGACAGGCACAGAATGTCAACTCTCCAATGAGGAGTGACATTGCAGAAAAGCCTTAAAGAGTAGAGGGAGAGTAAAGTTCAGATGTGGGAAACATATTACCTACTTTTTTGGAAGTTTTAAAAGATTAAAAGACCTGGTATGATGGTGTACGCCTCTAATGCTGGTGACTCAAGAGGATTGAAAGTTCAAGGCCAGTGTCAATAACTAAGTGAGACCCTGTCTCAAAATTAAAAATAAAAAGGTCTGGGGATGTAGCTCAGTTCTAGAGCTGGGTTCAATGTTCCCAGTACCACCACCAAAATAATGATAATAATAATAATAATAAAATAATGATAATTTTTAAAAGATTATGACCTTTTCATTGGCAATCTTTCCCCATGGTTAGTTGCATATAATTTGGAAAATACAATCGTAGATAATTTGATATGAAAGGTCTACTCAATTAGCATTGTAACAAAAATGACAGTTACCTGTGTCTCAAATAAGTTTTGATTCACCAACTCCTAAAAACCGTGCAGAATATTAAGGAAGCAAACTAAGAAAAAGAGAGAGAGATCAGTCAGAAGGAAGAAGTCTAGTCAGAGCTCATTATGACTAAGCCTCAATGAAATACACTGGGGACATGGCAAATAATAAGCATTAACTTGAGTGTAGTGTGTCATCATCTGGTAGCACACCTTCCAAATTACTTGCAAGTGGCATAAGCTGTCACTCAGCATGAGCTTCAGGGGAAACCTTAGATGTTTTAAATGGACTGTGTTACACCAAGGACTCTGCTGTCAAAGTAGAGAAGCCATGAGGAGAATTCCTCCTTCCAGTTTAGCACCCTTCCCACTGCAGCAAGTGCCCAATAGCAAGTGGCCAACAGCTTCTGCTGGAGAGCTGGGAGAGGCAGGATCACAATACAGCTTTCACCTCCAAAAACTGGAAAGAAGGGAGTCATTTCTCCAATGGGTACACCAAACACCGAGGACACTTTGGTGATGTGTGGCAATGTTCTTATTCTCTTCCCTTTTTTCTTTAACTTATTTATTTATTTATCGGTAGGGAAGGAGGATGGAGGAAAAAGGAAGGCATCTTTCAGGTACAAATGGAGATTACCAATGGTATCTGAAGTTAAAAGATGTTTTAAGAGAATCTCCAGCTTCAATATAACCAGGGTTCAGGTTCATGCCTCAAGGCAAATTTGTTCAGTTCTCTTAGTTGCAAGACCACTAAGCAGGGGTCCTTTGAGGAAACTGACATGTTTTCCCCCTTCCCACCAAAGTCCACAGTATGCCAAACATCTCTAATCATACCCTGTGTAGTAGTCACGTAGGAGACACCCAGAGACTCAGGAGGCTGAGGCGAGAAGATCGCCAAGTTCAGGCTAGCCTCAGCAACTTAGTAAGACCCTGTCTCAAAAATAAATAAATAAATAAATAAAAAGGGCTGAAGAAGTAGCTTAGTGCTGAAATGCTCCTGGGTTTTTGCCCTTAGTACCATAAGAAAAGAAAAGGAAAAAAAGGTCAATGATCACCTGTGTTGTCTAGAGGGGTCACCCCTACTATCCACATGGGGGAGAACGGAGAACATGCATCAGCCTTGGCCGATGAGTCTGTTACAACAGCCTGTTGTTAAGTGTTTACACACAGCACATTTGCCTCAATCCAAACAAGGATCTGCTCTCCAGGGAATACATCACTTTCCACTTTCCATGCTTGTAGGAATCAAGACACCTTCACGAGAAGGAAGTGGAAGGCATGAAGAAGTAGTGAGCAGTGTGGCTGATCAACTTTAGAGGCTGAAAAGTGGCTCATCTGGGGCCAAGAAACCAGTCTATGACTTAGAAGTTCAGCTTCAGAAGTCTTCAGATGCCAGAGATACAGCTCTCTTGCAATGCACAAAACTGTACAATTATGTAAATCTAAAGTCCCCTAGTTTCTAATACTAACACTATAGTAGAACATGTAGCATAATCCATCATGATTGAAATCCACAAAGAGCATCTATTTTAGTGAGGAGAATCTTAGTTGTTTTCCTGCGGAACAACTTTCCTCCCTCACTCATCCTCCCCCCACCATCAAAAAATGGGACAGGAAATTCTCCAGCTTTCTACTTCTATTTCTAGCCAAGTGTGGACTGAATGGTTTAATGAAAATTCCGGCGAAGTGTGTGAAAAATTGAATCTAACAGTCATGCTTTCAACCCCCAAGTTCTGGAATTGAAAGTCGTGTTTTTTTTTTTTTTTTCCCCTCCAGTTTAAAATGTTTTCCAAATTGATTTTACTCAAAAAACCTAACACCCAAGGAGTCCCTGTGAACAAACAGGAAATTTGAACTTCATTGATTCTGCAAGTTATTGGAAGATTTGTACAAAATTGGTTCTCCTGAAATTAAACACCTGGTTTGACAGCTTCACTAATTACAATCCACTCTACAGAGGAAGGCCAAGGCCTGTGGCCAAGCAGACAGATTAGCCACAGTTACTCAATAAGACAACTATTTAGTAGAGACAAACCCTGGGAGAGAAACCTAAGAAGTCGTGTGCATATCCAAACAGGCAGCCACGGTGTAAAGAAATCCCCTTAAGTCACTTTCGGCTTCATTAGCACATGAAAATGGGGTAATTGAACATTCTCCTGCCTTCCATCAAGTGCCAAAATCAATCATTCATGGAAATTAAGTTTTGATAAGAGGTGTTTAAACACTGTCAAAGACTTCTTGAAGGTGTCATTCTCTCAGCCTTAAGAAGATTCCAGCCAGCCCTTAACTGTAAAAAGCACTAGAGAATTAAAAGTATCAGGCCTGTTGCAAATTTATTGCAATATTAAAACCGTATAGCAAGAGGAAATCTGGCAAAGAGTTTGTTGTTTCCATCAAAATGTTTATTTGGGGGAGTTTTTCCCCCTTTCACAAATATATAATTTTAAACAGTTTTTTTTTTTTTTTGATGAGCTTTAGGATATTCTAAGAAAAGGTAGTTTCAGGCAGACAATACTTTTTTTTTTTAACCTTTAATTTATTTACTTTTTTTTAATGTGGTGCTGAGAATCGAACCCAGGGCCTCACATGTGCTAGGCGAGCGCTCTACCGCTGAGCCACAACCCCAGTCCCAATACTTTCAATTACAATATCAAAATGTATAAAATGAAGGTGAATGTAAACTTCAAAAGAATTCACCTAGATTTTGTCTTTCCAAGAAACTTAAAAACAAGAAAACAATGATAATAATAACCCTTAAAGGAAAAGAATAAGATTTAAGAATAATAATCTACTCTACCCCCCACAAGCAAAACCTCCCTTTTTTTTTTTCAGATAAGTTATCTTCTGTAACTGTAGGAATACCAGAAAATAGGCCACTACAAAATCACTTGGTTCTTTTTTCCAACTATATTCTTTCAGCCTGTAAATATTTGCAAAGCCTCACGAAGTTACTCAGGATATGCTTATCTTTGGTGCCACAAATATCAGTCTTTTAAACAATCTGAGTCAACAGCTACATTCAGTATTGCCCCAAACAAAAGGGTTCTAAACCAAGGGGCTCCGGTGAAAGATTAACAATCAGTTTCAATATCTATGTTAGGCTATATGTCACTACCTTTTTTTTCTATCTCTAATAGCTCGAATTGACCATCTCCATACACAGAGACACACACTCCATCTCAGAAGTTGGGAGGATCAGCCAGTGAAAGCCTTCTATCTGGTTGTCTACCCAAACCTGGTCACAATGAGGCAGTGGAGAGGTCAGGCTGCAGAGAGCCACTGGAGCCCCTTTCCCTTTTCAAGGAGTTTAGCCACCCTGGGAACCTTTGATCTGACTATCAGCAAACACACACTCCCATATTTTGTCCTCTCAGGGATAGATTTCAGAAGGGGTGGAGAGCGTCACCAACAAAAACAAAATGAGTCTTTGCTAAACAGTCCATACATTCTACACAAGGAAAGGCAACCCCTTCCTCCATCTGTCACCTCTCCACTGACTCACCTCTCACTCTCTCTTTGGAGAAACAGGTAAACCGATTACATCAACAGTGCTGGATACAAAGCTGTTCTGCTTTGGGAACCACGTGCACTCAGGTCCAGAAATTACTAAGCTGCAGGCTTGAGGTGAAAGTCTGCTGCTTTCAGGTTCTTTATAATACAAATAAACCACCTAGGAAAACTATGACTTGAACCATTAGGCAGGAATAAACAGACAGGCTATTAGCAGGCCTTCTTCCCAAGCACTCAAAAGAAACACGGAATCAGTTTTGCAAGGAGAAATCCAATGGACTTAACCATAAAATAAGAAGAATGGTAACAAAGATGAGGGCCAGAATCATGTTACCAGCTTCAAAGAAAAGAAACAAAGAAGCTAATGATAATTTTTTAAAATGTCTACGGATAACAAGGAAGCAAAGCAGAGATACAAGTCCTGCAAAAGCTGGACCAAAATAGGGTATGTGAATGAGATGAAACTAGCAGACTACAGCAGGGCACACTTAGCACCCAATAAACCTGCAGTCTCTGGGTGTTTGTGTTATATTACTAGGTGCAGTTCTTACACAGAAGCCTCCCCTTCCTTCTAATCTTCTAATCAATTCTTTCCCTTCCTGAAAAAAATCAACTAAATTATTTTTAAAAAACTTCTTGCCTATAGGAAGCTTTACACACAGAAGTTAGTGCCTGATGATTTGTTAGGGAAGATCTGGTATGTGTTCATTATTTTAGCATGGATTGTTTCCAATGCCCCTTTTTACTCTCAAAATTGTCACGATATGGTCACCTTCTTTTTCATATGTATATAAATGTTTATATACATATGAAAAATGTTTATATATATGAAAAATATAATATTGTTTAAAATATATACTTGTATATATGGATAAATGAGCAGCTCCTAAGTCCCAACTATATATTCCTACATATATCTGTATAGGATTTCTCTGAATAGGCAGAGAGCTTTACTACCTTGGAATATATCAAATTAACATAAAAAGAGAAAGAACAACAACAAGATAACCATCAACTAATACCATTGTAATAAAATATATAATCCTGTTGAATGTTACTAAGGAAAATGGTTCACAATGTTACTTTTCCCATGGGCACATACAGCTGAAAAACCTGGCCAAGCTAGGTTTACCAACAGGAAGGGATAAGAAACTGGGAAAAATCAGAATGAAAATCAGGACCATACTCTCTAGGTATACACACAAACAAGCAAGACCAGTGCTTGATGAATTACAGTATGGGATGAACTGAATGCCTTAAGTATCAGTGGACAAAATCAGTAAAAACAAAATCTTGAAATAGTTATAAAATAGTTATGATGTAAATTCACATTCGATGAAGATAATGCAGAGTATTTTCTGAATTTATATAAAGCAGTATACATTAAAAAAAAAAAAAGCCCTGGACATCTTTCCACCTTTTAACATTAAAATTAATTGCCAATGCAACATGCCTTAAGGATAAAAGAATTAAAAATTAATTTCAAACTAAATAAAACTATGAAAATCCCATTTTTACTTACTTGCCCAAAATAACCATGTTATGAAGTTCTTAATCATCACCAATGGTCACCATTATCCAACCTTTTCCCCTGTAGCATCAGTAAGGGTAAACTTTCTAAGCAATTCTCTCAGAAGTTAAACATTAAATTAAAATATTAAAACACCACTAAAGCTTTGTGATGACCTGAAGGCATTTTAAGAGCAGCAAAGGTTAGAAGGGCAGTTCTCAAATAACACCCATTGTTCTATCCCTGCTTAATGACAAAAGGAGCAAAGAAAGCGATTACCTGGTTTTACCTTGCATCTCAATTCAAATGCTACTTAAGAAAACAACAACAACAAAAAACCCTCATTTTTTGCAACCCAACACTCTTCAATTTAGTCAAACTAGAACTATTCTTTTAAAACTAAATTAATTTTTCAATTTTGTTTATGCACCAAAAATTCAAGTGCAAAATGGTCCTGAATGCAACAGCAGATTTAAAGTTAATTTAGTATCAACGTAATATGTTTCAGTAAAGATCCAAAAAAAGTAGAGAAAGTAGAGAAAATATTAAGAGAATATTTCCAGCTTGAAGTTCTGTGTAAAGTTATTTGTGGATATTAACTTCCAAGAAAGTAATTTTATAATCCCCCCCACACACTTTGTAAAAAGTATATGTACTCACCCTACAATCCCTATGGAAGAGCAAAAAACCAAGAATGACAAACAATATGAGCTGGGGGTGAAACTCAGGGGGAGAGTGCTTGCCTGGCATATGCCCCTAGGTTTCATCTCTAGTACTGTAGATGATGATGATGATGATGATGATAACAACAACAAAACCCAAGACAATTTAAGGAACACAGTTGGGGAACTCTTTCTACCAGGTGTCAAGACATAGACAATTTACTCCACTGTAATGGAACAGGACATACAAATAAACCAAAGAAAAGGGTCAGAAATGAGTATATATGAGGCTGATATATAAAGTAGATAGAATCTGAAAAGTATAAGGAAAAGATGTACTATTTAACAAATGGTATTTGGATAATTATATATCCATTTGGAAGAAAAAAATAGCTTTCTATTTCCTAACAAACACAAAAATATATTCAGGCAAATTAAAGACAAAGCAAGTTATTTTGAAATTTTTAGAAGAAAATATGGGTCAGTATCTATAACTTTAAGATGACAAGGACTTTTTAAACAAGAGACAAAAACACAAATTCTAAAATAATACACAAATGTATTTTGCTATGTTAAAAGTAAAGTTATGCATATTTTTTAGGTGTCAATAGACCATTATTATTATTATTATTATTATTATTATTATTATTATTATTATTATATTTGATGCTGAGGATCAAACCCAGTGCCTCACACTTGCTAGGCAAGCACTCTACCACTGAGCTACAACGCCAGCCCAAAGTTCTGCATTTTTAAAGACACCATAAACAATGCAAAGCTAAACCACAGATCAGGAAAATATTTTTACAGCAAAGGTGTCAATAAGGAATTAGAATCCAGAATAGACACAATAATAAACCAGCAATGAAAACAAATCTCCCAACATACAAAGCAAGCAAAATACAAGAATAAACAATTCATGGCAGAGAAAACCCCAGATGTCCAGCTGAGAAAGATGCTCAACTTCACTAGCAGTTAGAAAATTGTAACCTAAAACAACAATTTAGAGCTGGGATTGTAGCTCAGTGTTAGAGCACTTGCCTAACACAATGAAGCACTGAGTTCCATCCTCAGCACCATATAAAAATAAATAAAATAAAGGTATTGTGTCCATCTACAACTATATATTTAAAAACAATAATTTATACCCTTTTATACCCATCTGAGGTGAGGAAATATTTGAAAGTCTGACCTTATCAATGTTGATGACAATATACTTATAACAGGAATTTGCATACTGCTAGAAGCATTATAAATTGGTATGGTCGCTTTGAAAAGCAATTTGGCGATATTTATCCAAATTGCAAATATGGGTACTCTATGACCCCACAATTCATTTTCTGTGTGGTACCCATGTGCACATTTCTGTGTATGCAAGGAAACTCAAGAGGTTCACAGCAGCCTCATTTAACATAGGAAAAATTACAAACAGATAAATGAATGATGATATGTCCATGAATGGAATTCTACACGATTGATAATGGAATGAATCAAAGCAACACATATCAGTATGGATATATGCCACGAAAACAGACTGTTTAGTTACAAAGAACACATGTTTATAGTCTGTGTTATTTGTCTGATTTTTTAATAAGCTCAACAATACTATGAATATATACACATACACAACAAGTTTAAAAACCATGCGTGGAAATAACTTTGGTAAGAGAGGAAGGGAAAAGAGTGTACAGGAGGCTTTAACATTTGAATAAAATAAAAATTTGAGGCAAAGTTGATTTTGATGTGTCGTAAAGATGGGTACAATCCAGAAAATGTATTGGAACTACATATTGGGTATAATTTTCCTGTGCTTTTTGGCATAGATGAAATATATTAATAAAGGAAGATTATATTTTATCCTGATTTTAAAATGACATAAATTAAGCCTGGCTCAGTGGATCTGTGGCATATGCCTAAAATCCCAGCTACTCAGGAGGCTGAGGCAGGAGAATTATAAGTCTGAGAACAGCCTGAGCAATTTAGTGAGATTATATTTCAAAATTAAAATTTTTTAAAAAGAACTAGGGATGTAGCTCAGTGGTAGAGCTTTTGCCTAGCATGAACAAGGCCCTTAAAAGATGACAAAGAATAGATGTAAGAAAAAAGATTGAAAAGCTTAGAAAGCTTGGAAATTAGGGCTGGGATTATAGCTTTGTGGCAGAGTGCACAAGGCCCTGAGTTTGAAACCCAGCACAGTTTAATAAAGGGGCGGGGGTGGGTGGGTTAATGACATTTTACTTTAAACCAGGTAGGCTGGCTTCTCCAGGTTTGAAATAGGAAGAAAGTATTTGATACTGACAATTCTGAGAAAGATAAAGACTTTAATAAGGTAAAATTAACTGTCAAATGTACAGAAGGAAACCAAGTGTATCTGCATTTGACTTAAGAGTTTATTTACAGTTTAGACTTCCTACTAATTTATGTTAGAGGCAGAAAATGTTTATTTTCAAATACAAAATATAGTAAAACGTTTTAAGTATGCCCACCCTTACATTTAATCAAAATTTAATAGATTTGGGTTACTATTTAGCCACAAACTTCCAATTTGGTAGACCCAGAATACCATAAACAGGTATTTTAAGTGTGAGATGCTGTGAGAGACAGTAATGTTGATCTGTAAGAACAAACTTGTTAGAAAGCCACAACCAGAAGCAAACTGAATTTGTAATAATGATACTTAAAATTCATGTATTCAGGCTCCTGCCACTTTGTCATTACATATATTAATGTAAAATAGAAACCAACAAAATATAGTTTCCTAAGGGTATTTCTAAACTCTCTACCAATCAGTTTACTTTTTAATTATGCTTGCGCATACAATGCCATTTTTATTAAGTGAATTATATACAAAACATTGACTCTCAGTTGTCAGATGTTAATAAATACTAATGCAGTGATCTTTTCTTTCAACAATGATTCGCATCTTTACTCAAGTTTAAAGTATTCAAATCAAAAGAAACAAAATATTTTTCTTCTGCAATGGTAATATTTAACACATATGCTTTTGTTCATATATTATCCACAGATTGTTTTAGAATTCGTAGAACCACATTTAAAATTTCATTAGGAAAAACCCCACACATATTTTACTCAGGCAACTGCTGAAAGGCATTCTGCTTCATGTACAGAGCCTTCCACTGTTCACACAAGTAACTCTGTGTATAGAACTCTACAAGTTAGGAGCAAATGTGGCTTAAAATCTTTAGAGAAAAATATCCTTCAAATTAACATATATACATATATAATATATATGTATGTGTATAATATATATGTATACACATACATATACATATATATTATACACATGTCTCTATAAGTTTTTTATTCCTTCTTTGTACTAGGGATTAGACCCAGGTCTAGTGTATACCAGGCAACCACTCTCCCACTGAGTTACATCCCTAGCACAAATTAAGGTATACCTTTGAAGGGCAAGAAACCCAGCACGATAAGATGGGGAACAACAAAGTATTACTGAAATGGAAGGAATAGGTCTTGTTTTTCAATACATGCTTTGGAGACTGTCATCCAAATACCTACGACAAAGCTCAAAGACCTCTCTTTTTCCCCAGTAATTTCTACTAATTTATAATGCTTCCAATGACTTCATAATTTCCAATAGGTAAAGAAATATTTCAAAATCCCTTTTATAACTACAGAGAATACCAGCTTTCTGAGGGCAACCTCTGCAACTTACTTCCTTTCAAAAAGGGCTTAGAAATGCAGAACCTAGGGAACCTTAGTAACATCACCTCCAACCAGCTAAGGACACAAGTGTAATAGAGACATGTCATTACAGAACAAATAAATATTTTTTTAGCAAAGAACTAAGATTGTTCTATTAAACAAATATTCTGATGTTAGAACAAGAGAATAAAGAAATTATTTTTAAAAATTATAATCTTGGCCTAGAAAGTATAATTCTACTTTCATGCTTTCCATGATACATGAAGAAGCTTAAAAATAATTTAGATAGCTAGGAAAAGACACTTAGTACAAAATGAAAAATACTATTAAAATAATTTTCAGAAAAAGTAATTAAACCCATTCCAGTTTATTTCTCACATTTATTGGCACTGTGACTGCTGAGTTCCTTCTACTTTTGACTCCACCCTTTATGGTATATGCTCAAGGCACATTTGTCATTTAAATTATATGGCCTATTGAGGAGATTTTTTTATTGCTCAGAATTCCAGCAGCCTATGAATGCAGGGCAGATAAGAATCCTGAAGCCCTGAAAAAAAAAAAAGTAGCAATTTTAAGGCCAGCATATGTTTTCTTATTTGCTTAAATGTGACAAGTCAAAATCATGGTGATGTGACTCCAAGCCAAGACACAGTCTATCTGGCAGAAACATTTAATATATACAGAAACAGGATTCTAATCCCCTCTGTCAAAGGGTATAACATTAGCTGTATGTACCCGCTTAGAGCTATGTTATCACTAAGAAAATGAAAAATATTTATAAGTCTTAAGACTGAACGGAGATGGACTCCCAAGAAGATACAGATCTCACTTTGTAATATTCTCTAGGCATTTACTTAAAAGAAAAAAAGGATGATACGTAATTCTTGCACAAAGACTAAAGTTTATTCAAAACCAAATAGATTTTAAAACATGGCATACAAACCATTAGGAGTTTGGGCAGGGGAGGACTTCAATGCTATAGAAAACATGTTAACTCTTCCCAATGAGTAGAAAACAGACAACTTACAATGATGAATCTTTAACATACAGCATAGAGTTTTAAAAGCATGATACCATAAGGATTAAGAACTAGATGTATAAGAGATCTCAGTATTTTGTCTTAATGTTTTATATTGATATTTAATTTACAAAAACCCAATCGTTAATTACCTTTTACTGCACCAAGAAAAACCAGTGATTATTACATTTATCTCACAGTTGTTACAGAGAATTTGATCTTTGTGCTTATAGTTCAGGGTCCTAGAGGTTTGGTAACATTAATTCAGATTAAATTGTGCATGCTTTAAAAATGATATTCAGATGCACAGCTGATTAAGTGTATTCTTTATAACACTTCAGTTATAAGAAAAAGAGTTATGTTATCCAATCAGGGCCATTTTAAGATTATTATATTTATATTTTATATCCTGTCTTGCTGAGTTTTTTTTAATCAGAAAACATTTTTAACAGAATTTCCTAAAATCAGAAAGAAATCATGTTTGAAGAAGAAAGAGGTATTGAAATAGAGAGAAAGGCTATATCCTCCTGAAAACTTTTCCAACACAGAACAAGGAAATGGTGCCAATACAAAACTCTGAAACAAATGTTTCCCTGCGTTTTGTACCACAATATTTAAAAGCATCATATTTTAATTTCAGGCCTTATAAACTAAAGATGTCCCTGAAAATTAATTACACTTATTATTTTGGATCCAAGTTTGTGGCTGACAACATCTGTTAGAAACTTCATTGTTCCTCCTAATGAAAGAACCAAGTCTAATTGACTGATGAAAAAAGTTTAATTCAAAGGGAGATGTAATACTGTGAAAATAACCAAATAATTTTCCCCCACAAATATTCTCCCTGGGAGAAAGAGCTTTTAGTGGGGGCAGAGCTTCTCATGCATCTGTGTCATGTATCTACTATACGTTTTATTATTTTTCTCACCTACTGCGTCTTTACAGCTAAAGACTTTATTTAACCAATTGTTTTCTGAAAATCTTTTTCTGTCCTGCACTGTTTTACTTTAGCAATGACCGCTAAAAACAACATCTCTAACTCACATCTTTTCTCTCTGTTCCCCCTCCTGTTTTTTAAAAAATTAGCATCCGTTTCTATATACACGAAAATACTTAAAACTTTAAAAGTATTTTTCTAAAAGCCTCATTAAAAAAGGAAAGGAATAAAAATCAAAATAAAATGCCCTCTATAGAAAAGGTCTCCTGGACTGCCAAGGCAGTACAGTTCTCGTGCCCAGCCTGGTTTGTGAAATAGAGAGGCAATCAGCGCTTCATTGACTCCTAAATGAATGTGACAACTCCGGGTAGGTGCCCACCTTGGCATATGCCCATTCTGGCATCTGCCCAGATTCTTCCGCCCAAGCCTCACCTACACACTTGCCAGGAACCCAGGACCTAAAATAAGGTGTTTGGGGGTGGGGTGGGGTGGGGGGTTGCCAAGGATGAGTCTGGGCCAGAAGCTCATTCCGCAGCATCTGCATTTGACTCATCTTTCCAGCTTTTCAAACCCGGAAAAAGGAAGCGCGGCGGCTACTAGGGCGGTGTGCGCGGCTAGAAAAATCAACGCTCTAATCAGCTCCACAAGGAGCCCTTCTCCCTTTAGGCTCCCTCCCCGCCGCGCACCCCAGGCTTCAGCAAGTCCGTAGATTCGGAGGTCTGAGAAGGCTCCTGTGACACTCTAGAAGTCATCCGATCCAGGCTGACAGCGGTCCGGGCCCCGACGCCTGGGGCTGCAGCGCATCGCGCCTTCCCCACACAGCCCCGCGCGCTGACAAATTATTTTACAGTTTGTAAACCCAGCTATTCATGCCGCGGAATCTACTCCAAGACAGCGACACTTAGGAAGTCACAGGCAGGAGGACTCGGGCAAGGCTTCTCTGGAAAATTTTCTTTGCACAATCCACTTCTCCCGGCGCCCCGCGGAACTTTAGACGAAATGAGGCACTCTGTCTCGAGGGTCCTCTTGCCCTGATGTGCGGGACCCCTAATTCCTCCAATCTTGTCCAAATAAACCTAACATTTGGGCAATTCTCACCCCACCCCCACCCCCCATGTTTTGGTGGCCAACTTTAAAGAAAGAGGTTCGAGCTCAGAGAAAAGGGCGCGTAACGGAGAAGGTATTTCCCTTCCATCACACCTCCTTGCTCGCCTTGGAGCGCTAGGCATCGCTGCAGGGTTGCTATTTTTTTTTAAATTACGCAATTTAGGGTAACGTAGTCCAATCAAGAGCCGCTAGTTCCATACTCGCGGGGCTCAGTAGAAATCACTGTGGAATTTGCTTTTTTTTTAAACAACGACCCTGGGCTGGAGGGGCTTGTTCTGAGCCGAATTACCCTTCAGCGACGTCTTACCTCAACCCCTCGCCTCCCACGGCTTCTCCGGTGACTGCGTCCCCAACGCGACAGCCGGGAGCCCCATCCCCAGAGCCGCTCTGACTCTTTGCCTTCCTTGCCACATCCCAGCGCCTTTTAAAACTTTGGGCACAGCTTTTGTGTGACGGATGGGTAATAAATGTTACTGCCCTTCTTGTTCCCCGTCTTATTTCACAAATTCGGAAAAGATAAAAGTTTCATTCCAAAGTAAGGCGTAAACGACTCTGCGTTTTATTTACCCTTACCGGTTGGTGACACGGAATTCTATTCTTCGAACAATCCGTAGTGATCGATCCTAACGTCCCTCTATTCTGTTTTTAAATACCGAAAAAGTAAAGCCAGACGAGGGATATCTAACTTCGCCAGTATTTAAAGATTAAGCAATAGCAGAACCCAAATCATCACACTTTCACTGCCTCTAACTCTGGGCGTTATTCTCCTTACTGAAGTCCTAGCCCAAATAACACCCCCCCCCCCATTTTGATTCTTTGAAAATCAATTTCCTAAAACAAAAGTAACATTTTAAAGAACTACTAACGCCTCATTTCTCATTGTAGTCACAAGCGGCACACCTGCGCAGCTCAGCCCTCTCCTGAAGACGTTGAGCAGGGAAGTCAGCAATCTTCCAAGTGGCACCTTCACTGCGCGCCTCGATAAACTTAGAAAAAAAAAAAAAGCAATTTCAATCAATGCTCCCTAAGCTTTCTTGAGGAGGGCCGTCAATGCAGCTACAATCAGTCTCTGATTACACAAACATACCTAGGGGCAGGTTGGAGTGTGAGGAGCGTTTTGGGGGTGGGGGTTGCCTACCCGGAGGTGGCTCAAACCAGTTCCTCTATTGTTATTTGGTTTAGGAAAGCTAGCTTTTGTTTCGTAGTGGATATTTGGGGTAAAAACTCAGATGCCACAATTAAGCCTCATGGAAGTCTTTCAAAGGGCAAAAACTTCCCAAAATTTAGAGCTTAAGTTCTTTTAAGTTAGGATACTGAATTAAGCATAGAGACTCCAGTAGGAAAAAAGATCCAGAGTCATTTTCAAATATTGTAAATGAAGGGCAGAATATGCTGCATCTATTTATCTGCCCTGTTTTGCAGGAGCTCAGCTCCACTCAAGGGCACCTCTTTCAGATTGGGAAAAGTGGCGTCAAAGGGACTCATCGGGTAGAGTTTGGGAAATCAAAGGTTTTAGACCCAACCTCTCCCCACCAGCACTTGCACTTCCTCTTTGGAGAGAGAAAGCCTAAAGCTCCAGCTTCTTCCCTAACAAACCAACCAAAGAGAACAGAGGCCCCCACCACCTGGAGACCTACATCTAAAAAGAAAGATTCTTTCCCGCCTAAGTAGGTAGCATCTGATGAAAGTGACTGTGCACAGTGCTTAGGAAATCCCGGGCTTAGGAATGTCCGACTCTCTTAGGTATACAGGACTGGGAGACCTGAAATGCAGCGAGGCACAAAACCCTCTGCACACCAGGTTTAGCGGGTACTAGCTCTCAAAGAAGCTTTCATTGAGTGAGCAGAGCTTCCCAGGCCCGGATGGGCGCGTGGTGCAGAGCCGCTGGGATTGGCTATCCTACATCACGTGACCGGCCAGCGGCGTCCTCGTGACTCGCCCCCACCCTGCTCTAGCGCCGCTGCGGCTGTGCCTCCCGTTCACTTTCACTTTCTGCGCTGGGGGTTCACACCTGAGTGGTACCGCTTTTTTGTTTTTGTTTTTGTTTGTTTAATGATTTTGAGGCGACTGATACAAAAAGGAGGCATTCTGAAACAACGAGAGGTCCACATGTTTATGGCGGGGTCGCGGAGCGGGGATTTCGGGTGCCGACCCGAGTGAAGGACCGGGAAGCGGGTGTTTCCCGCATCTCAGGGGAACACTCGAGTTTTCGCGTCCACAAAATGGCCTGCGAAGTCACACGGCCTCCAGAAGTACAAAGTGGTTGGGGCTTCACCCTCGGTACGCTGACTCAGCTCTTTGTTTTTGAGGAGGACAGCCTTCCCGGTAGTTTCTTACGTTCGTATTCAGTTCAGAGCCACCAGGGCTGGCTAAGGGAGTCAAAGAAACAGTGTTCGATGTTTTCCCTTTAAAATTAGTATTAGTAGAGAGACTACCCCCCTTTAAACCTCTCCCCGGAGCTTCAAATGTCCTCTTCCACAAATGACACTGGAACCACTTGGATATACAGGGGATTAATCCATCACTTCCCTGCCCTTCTTTCCCTGCCCATTCTAGATCTCACCTTCCATTCATCTTTTTATTTATTTTTTTGGGGGGGGGTTATTTTTTATTTTTATTTTTAATTTTTATTTATTTATGTTTTAGTCATTTAAATGGACCTCTCTTTAAAAGGCAGTGGCTTCCATCTCTCCTCTAAGGTGTGGATGACTTGAATGAAATTAGTTCAGCAGAAGTGCAGGACATGAGCTGTGAGCTAGCTCTGGGAGGAGCTGCTGAGTCTATGAAACCCAGGCCCAGTCCACAACCCAAAATGTATGCCTGGGTTCTGACCTGTTGTTATCACTTCTTTTCTCCTGTTGCAGCTAGTTATTGTCCAAAATATTCTTCTCCTAATCCTAAATAATTTTACCCCTAGAAAGAAAATATTCCAGATCACTAACATGGGGTTAGCCCATTTGTTTGTTTGTTTGTTTGTTTATTGCATTTTACATATTTTCCAGTATCTGATCTGCAGAGGTTCTGGGGCATAGCAATTGGTGCACCAGTTTTGTTTTGTTTTGTTTTCTTCTTTTTTCATACAATGCCTTCAGGAAGCTCATCTGTAACAAGTCAGGGCAAATTGCCACAAATGATTTGATTTGGGAAAGAAAAAAAGAATATTTTTTTCCTTCTTTAGAAAGATGTCTCCACCTCCCCTAATAGTAAAGTGACCTTAGCGGGTGCTCAACTAAGCCTTGCTTTTTGGTTTTCTGTTGTTGTTTTCTTATTAGTATACTTTAAAGAGTGAAAAAGGAAACCTGGTAAAGCATATACAATTGCCTAGCACAGTGTCTGGCAAAAAGTAAATGCTCAATATATTATTGTTGAAGTTAAGTTACATTTCCTCACACTTGTAGTTTTAAGTGATGGTACAATATTGTCCCTTCTTCCATACCTTATTTTTATATATAGGTTTGATTAAGGAGAAAGGAGAGCTCATAAAGCAATTTGCTTCAATCACATGCTGTGATAGTTACTTCTACTAACTAATTACATGTCATTTTAAAAGTATTTCCTCAAATTTGTTTTGAATATATAATATTGCCTTTGAATTTATTTAGCTTCTCCCATATACTTTTACAAAATGAAAGGGTATGGTCTTATACCACTAGTTATTTCACAACCAAACATGATAACTCTTTGGGAGAAGATATTATTATTTTCTCTGGGAAGTTAGCTAAAACCTACCATAAGTGAAGTCTAGAATAAGAACTAATTAAATATTTTAAAAATCACATTCTTTTTGCTATCTGGGAAAAAAATCACATAAAGCAGATATATAAACTCTCAATTAAATAGCTGTGTTTTAGTCTCTGCTTTTAGAAGCAAATTTGGATGTTTGAAATGAAAATTGTTTTCCCTTTAAAATTAGTATAATTATTGCTTGGTTAGAAAGACCATCCTCACCCTAAACCTCTCCAATAAGCTTCAAATTCCCTTTTCCATAAATGATACTGGAACCACTTGAATATACATGGAGTTAATTCATCATTTCCCTGTCCCTTTCCCCTTGCCCATTCTCCAGCTCACTTAGTTCAACCTCCCTGTCACCTGTACTATAAACCTGTAGTCATCTTTGCATTCCCCTTCCTCCCTCTTTACCCCCCTTCCACTTTGTCAGTTATCAAGACCTTCCTGATCCCTGTTTACCCCATCTCTGCTACTGGTGATTGAACCCAGGGACACTTTACCACTGAGCAATTCTCCAGTGTCCCCCTTTTTTGGAGTTGACAGGAATAGAACTCAGGGCTTCATGCATGAAGGCAAGCATTCCACCACAGAGCTACATCCCTAGCCCCCAGTCCCAGCCCTTTCAGAATTTTATTTTGCATCAGATTCTTGCTAAATAACCAAGGCAGGCCTTAAACTTGTGTTCCTCTTCCTGCCTCAGCCTTCCCAGAACCTAGGATTACAGGAGTGCACCACCATGCCAGACTCAAAAATCCTGTCTGCTTTTACCATAATTATGCCTCAGATAGGGCCTTTCCCTTCTTATTCCTACTGCTGTCCTCTGGATCTTCCTTGACTTGCTCCCTAGTTCACTTGCTGCTGCAATCTCTTCACTGTTGGACTCTGCCATTATTATTCTTCAAATCCTTTCCTTGAGTGATTTATCTAAAAAGCAGATCTGAACATGCCACTCACCTTTAAAGGCTTCCCATTACTCACCAGATAAAAATCTAAGCTCTTCACCACAGCATTCAAAGCCTCTATAGCTCTCCACTTCATCTCTCTCTACTTCCTGCCCTGACTTGACATTCCAGCTACACTTTATTCATTCATTCTGCACTACTGTGTGCCAGCCATTGTCCCCAACACTTGTGATACCTCAGGGAACAAAACTTAAGACCTTTGTCCTCATGGAGCTTATATGGGGGTGAGCGGGGGAGGTGTTGTCAGTAAACAATAAAGAAAATTCATTTTATAGAATTTAAGATAATTTTACATAGTTTGATCAAGGTTGGCCTCATTGAAAAGGTGACATTTGAGCAAGAGCTATATGGATAAACAGAGGAAGAATGTCTAGGCCAGGGAACAGCTAGTATAGAGCCCTGAGATGGGAATGTACAAGGAGAGGAGAACAAAGAGTGAGAAACACAGGTTGAGTATTCCTAATCTGAAAATCAAAATCTGATTTATTCCCCAAATCCAAAACTTAAGCATGTATGTGAGGCCACAAATGGAAAGTTTTGCACTGACTTCATGTAATGGATTATAGACAAAATGGAGACACACTATAAAAGTATAAAATTACCTTCAGGCTATATGTATAAGATGTGAATGAAATACAAATGAATTTTATCTTTAGACTTTGGCTCCACCCCCAGGATATTTCATTATGTATATGAAAACATACTCAAACAACTAAAAATTCAAAACGCTTTTGGCTCCAAGCATTTCAGGTAAGGGATACTCAACTTATAGTAGGAAATGAGGGCCAAGAGAAAATGGGGTATATGTGCTTTTGGACAGGCTCTTACTAGCCATTGTAATAAGTTGGGTCTTGCTTTGCATTAAATGGGAAGTCAGCTATTTGTGGTGGTCTTCGCCTCTAGAAGCCATCCTCTTCAGACCTTGTGTCTTTAGTCACATGTTGCCATCTGTTTGAATCCTACCCCTCTTTCCAGTCAAGTAATTTCTCTGTAACTCCCTTTGATTGTCACTGTTACTATATTTGCCATGTTTCCTTAGAGGCTTAGGGCTCAAAGAATTTTGGTTTATTCATCTTTGCATCCCTGTGCCCATTAGCAGACCCTTAAACACTTAGTGAATGAGCGATAAAGATGCTCATTCATAAAGTGCTTACATAAATGCTTATTAATTTGTAAAATGACCCTCCAGGGGGATTTTTATTGTATCTATTTTACAGAGGAGGAAATGAGTTTCAGCAAGGTTAAGTAACTAATATAAAGTCACACATAAGTATCTGAGCTGGGTTTCAAACTCAGATGTTTAGCTTGTTGCTATTCTGCACTCAACTCCTGAGGCTTCCTCACTAGATTTAAAAGGGGGAGGGGACTTATCTCTGGTTTTGTTCCTTGCACTTGATTTATTTGTGCCAAAATCAAAACCAAAACAACCCACAAATCATTGCTATTTATGAAATCTGTTTATTAATTCATTAAATATTCAATAAGTTCCTATTGTGTGCCAGATACTTAGAACACAATGCTGGGCAAAATAGAGGCAGTACTTTCCCTCTTAGAATTTATACCATAGCAAGGAAGATCCGCAACTGTGGGAGTAAGGGCAGTAATGGGTAGCCATGTTGCTCTGATGAGAGAGGCATACAGTGCTGTAGAGGGAACTGTAGCAGTAGCTCATAACCAGACTTGAGACTGCCTATGGTGAGAGCGTGTTTTCCAGAACAACATTATTCCAAGTGGAATGCACCACTGAAATTCAGAAAGTGGAGAGATATATCTAACCTCGAATAAAAGCACACTATAAATTTATATAAGGTAGTAGGTATTACATAAAAAACAAAAGAATCTTCTTATCTTTGCTCTATTCATTTTTTTTTTCAACTTTGGCTAATGTTAGTTTTCTTTCCTGCAGATTGGACTATAATCTTTATGTGTAAAATCTAAAGCATGAACTTTTTAACCTGTTTTTACATTTTTTATTCATAACTTATTTGACCCATTTATTTGCAAAGAGTTGATATAATGTGTCTGTTCTATAACTTAATAAGTTTCAAAATTATTTGAGTACTTATTCAAATTATTTTGTTTCACTGGAATTGGGTGGAATATTGTATCAATAGCTAGAGTTTAGTAACATGTTGCAGAATACAATTTTTTTTTTTTTTTTTTTTGGTCCAGTGCTGGGGAGTAAACTCAGGGCCTAGTGCATGCTAGGGAATCACTCTACCACTTAGTCATGTTCCCAGTCTACATTATTATTATTATTATGCTGATTGGAATGAAATTTAATGTTTGCTCACTTTTAATTACTGTTCAATGGAAGAAATAGCCCAGGAAACCATGAACAGTGGTGTGACTGAGACAGGAAGAAACCAGAGACCCATATTCAGAAAGTAGCATTTTAGTGCTTTCTAGTTGGTGGAAAATTAATAGGTTGTTCTCTACAGATTTCCCCTGTTTTTCAAGTGAGGATATTGTATTTGCCACCATAATAACTCTAATATATGACTTGATTTTTCAAAATTAAAAATTTAAGGATGAAAATAGTTACTCAGACAATTTAAAACTGGTGGTGGTGGCAACAGAGCAGTTGTTTTTAATAAGAAAATGATGGGGAAGATCAAAGAAGAGCAGGGATCAGGATGTGGGAGTGAGTTCTTTTTATTGTAAACTGCTTTGGAGGGAGGTGAGAGATGAAGATTAGAGATGATGAAGACCTTTCCTTTTGGTTTCTCTGATCTAGCCATGGTTGATGAGAGTCCCTCTGGAAGAGCGTCAAAGAAAAGACATGGTTAAATGGGTAATAAAAAGAAAAAAAAATCAATGGCCCATAAATACTATGTTTTAAGTTTAAAATTTTCCCTACCAAAAAAAAAAAAAAAAAAAAAAAGTTTAGCTATTGTAGTTATTCTCTATGGCTTGTAAAACACGTTTCCCCAATGGAGCAAGTCCAGCAAGTCTTGGTTGCAGAAAGAGATAGGAATACAGTATTGTGAGAATTCAGACTCCTGGTAAATGTATGCTTTTAGGGTTTTAAAAAATGCCCCAGAGGAGAAGAAAATATGCTGAAAAAAAGTCATAAAGTACTTTTTTATGTTAAGAACAAAAAGACAGGAAATGTTTTTTCCCCCCAAATATTGTTGCATTTTCTCCATCTGGTGAAATAAAATAAAGCAGATATGTTATCCTCCACTGTTACACAAAACACCACCAACAGGCCAGCCAGCTAGATGCTGGAGAGTTGGAATCCCTGGAGAAGTAGGTACAGCATTATTGCCCTCCTCCTCCCCCTTCGGGTCCTTAAGACCCTGGAACTTTTTTTTTTTTTTAATTTTAATATAGAAATTTTTTGGTTAATGGAATTACAAAATTACAGAACTGTCATCATTATGTCTAAGGTAACCTTTCCCAGTTGGTAACTTCCTTCCAAAACAATTTTGCGCTAATTACATTTTTGTTGGTGGTTTGAAGAGGCCAGGACAACCCAAGGGAATGATTTCATTCTAATTGCATCTTTCCTTTCCCAGGAGGTCTGTGCCTTTCATATCCACCCAAATCACTTGATCCCCTGATTAACTGTTGTCCATTTGCGGGGAGAGAGAAAGAGATCGAGATCACAAACAAGCCCTGTGAAATTGAAATTGACTTGATGTTTGATTTTTGCTCTTCCTGCGGAGATCACAAGGCTTGTGCATTCTTTCAGTCCCCGGCAACTGGTTCAGGTGTGATAGAGTCCTGTGTTTGTCTGGTGGTGCTGGGGGCGGGGTGTGGGGGGTGTTGCTGAAACGCCAAACATGTATCCCAAAGTGGGTGTGTCTTTTCAGCTAGGATACACAGCTTGCAAACAATTTTATAGAGATTGGTGATCCCCAGAAAGTTAAGGTTAAGAATAACCTGCAGGTTTAATTTCTCTTGTGGCGGGACGCTAGGCTAGGCCCGGGTTGCTGGGATGTATTGAAAATTCAGCATAATGAATTTCTACAATGATCTGTGATCTCCCCAGCAACTGCGCTTGGAATGTGTGTCACCTGTGGGTTCAAGGAACTTCATCCAAAGCGTGCATTCTCGCGCATTCCTTTTCCTGGCTGACTAGCCATTTCTGTCAGAGGAACTCTCCAGAAGGGGAGGACCCCACACAAAAACAGGGGCGATAGTAAAGGGAAAAGGGAATTTCCTTAAAAAAAAAAAAAAACAGAATGAAGGGCACGTCCGCTAGCAGGGCCGGGCAGGAGCGGAGCAGGTGCCAGACACCCGCGGATTGCGAGTCGTGGGGGCGATGGGTTCGGAGCTGGCAGGGCGGATCCCCAATTCCAGGTGTCAGTTATCGTCCACCCGTCATGACGTCTTCGAGCCTCTCAGAGCTTGTCCAGAAGAGACTGAGAGGACCGGGCCGGCTCTCTGCCTGGCCTGGGGTTAGAAGGTGCCTACGTGAGCGGTGTGGGACATTGCTGGACCCGGCGACATTTCCGGGCTTCTGGCCAGATGCACTTTGCACCTTGTAAGGTGCACGGGGTCTCTTCCGGTACTAGGTGAGATGAGTTGACCTGTCTTGTTCCCGGCCTGGTGTCTGCTGCACCCAGGCCCAATGCCCATGCCTCTTCTCCCGTTGGCCCTCACTCCTATGTGGCCTCTTGGTTACCAGCACCTGTAACCCAAGCATCTTCCAGGTTTTAAAATACTTTTTGCCTGAACTTCCCTAACTACAACCTCCAGTTTGTATAGTCAATTGCCTATTTGATATCTAGCTCTATGTAAACGTTTAAAAGACCCTTATATTTCTGGGTGTGGTGTCACAAGCCTCTAATCCCAGCAAGTCAGGAGGCTGAGACAAGAGGATTGCAAGTTCTAGACCAGTCTTAGCAACCAAGACCCTGTACCCAAATAAAAAATAAAAGGGCTGGGATATAGCTCAGTGACAAAGTGTCCCTGTGTTCAATCCCTAGTTCTGGAAAAGCAAGCAGACAAACTAACATCCACCCTTATATTTAATTTGCTTGAAGCTTTGATCTACCATGTTCCCCTTCAGATTTTAAGGAGTTGCTCTGGCCAAAAACCTTGGAGCAATCCAAGGTTAATACCTTAACACCCAGACTCAGGCTAGAAAAAGAGCCTATTGGCAAATACTGTGCCTCTGTCTTCCACATGTATCTAGAATCTGACCATTCCTTATGACGTTTGCTACTATCATGTGGGCCTACAGGCATTAAACTCTTAACCTAGGTTGTCATGGCAGTTTAACTGGCCTCCAGGCTTCTACCTTGCCCCCTTGCAGTACTTTCTTAGCACAGTAGTCAGAGGGATCCTGTTATATTACAGAGTTTGGGAACCTCCTAGTGACTCCCCACCTAGAAGAAAAGCCTAAATCCCTCAGGTTCTGTACCTTCCCAGTGCCTACTCCATCTCTGACCCTTTCAGTTGCCTACTTGATATTTTTCTTGACTTGAATGTTCAAAAGACCCTCAAGTTTAACTTGTTTGAAGCTTTGCCAGTCCCCTTCCCCCTTTTCTGTATTGAACTCCACGTGTTTCCTTCTTTCCTTGGGGCCTTTGCACTTGCTGTTCTCTCTGCCTGGAGCACTCTCCTCTACATAGGCAGAGTTTGCTTCAGCTCTTTCCTCAAATGTCATCTTCTGGGTGAAGCTTTTCTTACCAAATTTGACATTTCAACCCTACCCTCTCCTTTCCCTCTTTCTCTTCTTTGTTTTTCACCATGGTACTTAACTTCTCATATACTAAAATTACTTTTTTCCTCTTTTGGCTGCTGCTCCTCCACAATAATGTAATCAATCCATATGAGGCAGGGATTTTTCTTTTTAAAGATCACTGTATCTTCCAGTGCCTGATATAGGAAAGGTACTCAGTAAGTATTTATTTTGAACTTAGTAAATATTTATTTTAATAAAATGATGGGAAAGGAGTGGCTCTATTATTTACCTAGCTCTATGACCTTGGACAAGTTATGTAACTGCATTAAATCTCAATTTCCTCATCTACAAAATGATGGTAGATCCTACCTTATAGGCATATCAATAACAGTTAAGTAAATACACATAGGACACTGAAGCACAGAGGAACAAGATAAGTAGTAATTATAGTTGCTGACATATAATATTGATAGTAGGTAAGCAGGCCAGACTTGTGAATATCTATATCTTATACCTACTTATCTTTTAAAAGACATTTCTCTTTGCCTATAAGGATATAGCATCCAATTCAAAACTAGAATCTTGCTGCTGTCTTCACATTGTTGTTTATATTTCTTTAAGTGCCTCAAAGTGTTTGGTCATTATCACTGCTCAAAGCTGGGGGGGGGGGAATTCTTTCAGAGAGTCTGAAAAACACCTTTTGCTTAGTTTATTACCCACTCTCTGATCTCCTGGCTCCCATAGAAAGAATGAAGAGGAATTTAAATTCCTTGAGAGAATGAGTTATCTCCCTTTGTAACTCTACTAGGAATTTTTTTTTCTTTTTCAATTTGGCTTACACAATAGAAATTTATTTGCTCACAATTTTGGAGACTGGAAGTACAAGAACCAGGTGTTGGCAGATTTGGTTTTTCCTCAGGCTTTTCTCTGTGACTTGCTGTGTCCTTCCCATGATTTTTCTTCTGTGTGCACATACCATGTGTTTGCTGTTTCTGGGAATTCTTCTGAAGACCTAAAGGGGAGGGGCTGCAGGGTACCAGTGGAATGGAGGAGCAAGCACTTGGTTTGAACCACAAAGGCTGGAAGAAGTGCCTTAGTGAGCTTCCCTACCCAGCCTGCTTCCTGAGGCAAACTTCCCTAGGGAGGACTCACATGGTGATACCTTTGTGAGTATGGGGTCAGGTAAGGGACTTGGACAGTAGCCCCATTAAACTCTTCTTACTGGCTCCCTGCCTCACATGCTTTGCTTCAATGTCCATCTGACTTAGAAGTTGGAACAGCCCTATGCTCATATTCTCATTATTGGACAACCTCAACACTGTCCCCAGCCATGCAAGCTGCAAGAGGACAGCAGTTTTGTCTCTGCTTTCTTAGTTTCAAGGGTAAGAATATATAATGACTATCAAATTCTTTTTGACATGACTCCTCATACCCAGCTTATTCAGTTCTTCCAAGCAACTTGATATTAATCGAGCAATTGTCTTGAAGGATTAGGTTAAATGCATCATCTCATATTCTCACAACAGTCCTCTGAAGTAAGTGTTGTGTCACTTAACAAATAAAGTGAAGACCAGTGAGGTTAAGTGACTTGCTCAGAGTCAAACAGCAGTAAATAAATGGTGGAGCTAAAGACAGAATCCATAGTCTGGGTCCAAGACCTGAGTCCCAACCTTCCTTGGGAAGAAGGCCTATGGTAGGTAGCATAATCACAGGTAGCAGGGCTGGACCCAAAAGTTCAGGAGAGTTAGATGAGGGCAGAGGCCTTTGGAGCTTCCATTCATCTCTTCCTGGGCTGAGTATGGCTTCACCTAACCTGGCTGCTCCAAGCCAGAGTGGGCCTGGCATGTCACCATCAGCCCAGGAGTTTAAGCAGGGATGCCTCCTCTCAAAAAACCCCTCCTTTCCTGCTGGTGTCCAAACAGAATCAACAGCGGCTAGCCAGACATAGGTGAGCCACAAAAGCTAGAAAGACCAGTCCTCCACGGGTTTCCACAGATGGGGTTTGGTCACTCTTTGGATCCCTTTGAACAGAGCAGTCGATATGGAAACTAGAAACTGGGAACTACCAGTCTGGGAACTGAGAACCCAACTGCACTTGGCTGCAGGCGTGCGTTGTGCGCTCCCATCTCCTCCTGTTTCAGTAAAGCGCAGAAGCGGGCACATCGGGCAAGCCCAGAGCTGGAACTCGATGGTAGCAGCTCCCTAGCAGGGCCAGCTAGGACCCTGATCCAGGATCCTAGAAAGCGCAGCGACTATCTTCGCACTCACATTGATTTTATGCTTAACAAAGAAAAATCACAAGAACGACTTGGAGATGGAGTAATTCCCTCCGCGAGCCGGTTTTTCCGCAATCCTTATGAAGGCGAAGCGAATGTAGAATCCAGTCTCTGCGCACTGCGCCTTGAGACCTCGGAATCGGGGTCCCGGCCCACGGGCCGCCACCACCCATCTGAGAATCAATTCATCCGCCACAACTTCGCTCCGCGACAGTTTCAAACTTGAGGAGTCAGGAGTAGTAAATTATTGAGTAGAGACACGAATTCATAGGAAGTTTTGGGCTTTTTATCCTTATGTGTTTTATTTCCAACCTTTTAAAAGGGTTCAAAAACCATAACGACTCATCCGGTGGGCTTCTGGGAAAACTTAGAGGTTAAAATACCTGAAGATTCTGATAATTCCTATCATTGATGAGTCAATTAAAAGTTGTTGGTTTGCCCATCACCCCCGGGTAGAATCTTGGGGAAAAAAAATCAATGAAGAAATGTGCTCAACTTCAAAAGTTCTGTTTGCAAGCCCTGGTGTTTTCAATTGTAAATAGAATGCACCTTAATTGTTCTAAAGCGTACATTCGTCTTATACAGAAGTTATTTCTGAACCAGTGTTTGTTTCAGTTTTCTTCCCCAGACATATTAAGTGATATTATGGACTCATTAAAACAAACAACAAAAACTCTTGCTATTTTGTATTTTTCCTTAATTACTGAATCTTGCACAGTTGACCAATTTTTTTTTTCAAAAGGAAGGTTTGTTTTTAAAATGGATTTTAGAATAAGAAGTAATTGAGATGTTTGGCAACCTCATGGTAAAATATAATAGTTCACTGAGGGTAAAGACTAGAATTTAGTTCTGTTTCTTGTTCCATTACTCACTCAATTGATGTGGCCTCTGACAAGTCCCTTCATTGTCCTGGGCCTCAGGCACTCTCCCTCAGTAGCAAGTGGATCATCTTTGCCATCTACCTGCCCCCTGGGGGTGTCTAAGGGTTAATGAAATATGTGGTGAGTGCTTTGATTCTAAGGTGAATGACCCTGTACAAATAAAACATGATTACATCTCAGATTTATCTTTGATTCATCTGAATAAATGGGTCTTTTATTAACTCTCTTCCTATTAAATTTTCAAAATTGTGTTGTTTGGTTTAAAATTCTATGTTGAGGCATTCTATAGCTTAACACCCTGTGTGAAAATCCTTGGTAAGTTATATTCCCAGTAAAGAGAGAATTTCTCTTTGTTCATAGATATTGACTTATTTTTCTCATGATATTCACTGTATTTATTCAACAAATACTTATTGAGAATGTACTTTTTCTGAGGACTTCCCAGGATGCAGAGAATGCTTATAAAGAGCTGTGTGCCTCTAGCTCCCACAACAGGTTAAGCCATCTATGTGTACTAGTTCATTTAGCTCTTACTTAGATGTAGATAGTCTCATTACCCTGTATATAGAATGGAAGCTGAAGAGTTTCCATGTAATTCAGTGACCAAAGTACAGAAGACTTTTGAGTTAAGGAAGTGACATCACACAAGCAGCATAGTATCAGAAGTTACTTGCAACAGCAAGAGGTACTTTTTTGAAACCTCTGATGGAAATTTATGGTCACTTTTTTTTTTTTTTTTAGAAGAAAAAGCTTTTACCAGCACAGCCTGACAGAAGATGAAATTCAGCCATCTGAATTGTTTAACACTCTTAGACTAGGGTTGAGAAAATGGATCAGACAATATTTATATATTAGAACTCAGTTTGAATATTTATATATGGGAACTCAGTTGGAATTGGCAAAACATTTACAAGTATGACAACTGCTCCCCACCACCCACTCCGTTCAGAAGAAAAAAAATCCACATAATCTTTTATGTGGTCACTATCTGGTTTTTCCAAGCTATCTAAAATGCAAAATCTTTTTTTAATATTTATTTTTTAGTTGTAGTTGGACACACAATATCTTTATTTCATTTTTACATGATGCTGAGGATCAAATCCAGTGCCTTACATGTGCTACGTGAGCGCTCTACCACTGAGCCACAACCCCAGCCCTAAAATGCAAAATCTTAAGAAACATACCAATGGCATTGATTTGAATTTGTCTCAAATGTTAACATTATATCTAATCACTTTCAATAGTAAATGCCATGAGACTCCCTTTTTATATGGTGCATTGCAATTATGCACTGAAAATTTTAGAGAAGATTATAGAAGGAAATGCAATACAATAGAGTCTAGCCAGTAGACAGATAGTTCCTAGGCAGTATTAGAAACTTGGAGTTTATATTCTTTACATAAAAGGGATATATACACACATACATATTATACATACATATCTATACATACACATATATCTGTATCCTTATTTGGTGAGGGTTAAGAGAGACTTTGTGCTTTGTGGATTAGGCATATTTTTCATGGAACAAAGATTCTTTATCCATTCTTGGAAATATGATTCACAAAATGACAACTGCTAATGTTGGACAGGAGGAAAAGAAGCAAATTAAACCAGAAAATATAGGGTTTTGTATCCTGTCTGTGACAGGCCAGCTGCAACAGATTGCTTAGAAAGTTCACTATTTATGCTCTAGTATAATGGTATTATGCATTTGCTGCATGTTGACAATGTGCTAAGTCATCAGCATGTTTAAAGTGAATACCCACATGCTGGGTTGACAGTGTCTTAGTTTACAGTCTAACACACACAACACTGACACATACACCATACAATAGAAGCAGATGTATAGATAGAGTACAGAAAGTGTTGGATGATTTAGATATACAGGAATTAGTTCTGGTGTTTTTTTTTTTTTTTTTTAATGCATGAGAGAATAGAAAGTGTGACACAAGGTTACATATTCAGAGAAAGTATTCTTGGGAGAGTTAGAGGGAACTCCAGTCTTGCTTACAGGGAGTTAGTTGGGAAAGGATTCTTGAGAAGGAGACAGAGATGGGGATTTTTGAGTGTCAGAATCACAAACAAGAAGACTTGAGAAGTCAAACTCCTCACTTGATGAGTAAAGAAGCCAAGGGCCAGAGCCCTGGAATGGTGAGGTAGCAGCAAATATATGAAACTATAGCATGGATGCTTGCCCTGAGTGAGGCTCCAGTGCCCTATCATGACAAGAAGTGTTTTTTATTAGCCAGGCACATGGTGCACACTTGCAGTCTCAGCATCTTGGGAGCCTGAGGTATGAGATAAGTTTCATAGTTCATGAATCTCATACCTCAGGCTCCCAAGATGCTGAGATTGCAGGTATCAAAACCAGCCTCAGCTACTTAGTGAGGCCCTAAGCAACTCAGTGAGACCCTGTTTCTAAATAAAATACAAAAAAAGGGCTGGGGATGTAGCTCAGAGGTTAAGTGCCCCCTGGTTCAATTCCCAGTACCTAAAATAAAATAAAAGAAAGGTGGGTTTGTTTGTTTTCTTGTTTGTTTTGTCTTTTTCTTTATGCCATTCTTATTTGCCTATTTCTGGAGTATTTGAAACAAATCTGAACATCCATAGTGTTTCACGAGCAAATCATTCAGAATGTCATTCTAGATGATAAAGACTTTAAAAAAAATAATGACCATGCGACTGGCAGACCTAACAGAATTAATAAACCTCAATGTCATCTAATAACCACTCCTTATTCACATTTTATTTAATAATTTCAAAGGTATGTTTTTACTTTTGGTTTGTTTTAACTAACATTCAAAAAACAAGGTCCACACATTGCACTTGGTTGTGATGACTAATGAGTTGCTTTTATTCTATGACAGTCCTCTTTTTTTTTTTTTTAGAGAGAGAGAGAGAGAGAGGGAACTTTTTTAATATTTATTTTTTAGTTTTTCAGCGGACACAACATCTTTGTATATTTATTTTTTTAGTTTTCGGTGGACACAACATCTTTGTTTGTATATGGTTTGTATGTGGTGCTGAGGATCGAACCTGGGCCGCACGCATGGCAGGCGAGCGCGCTACCTCTTGAGCCACATCCCCAGCCCTATGAAAGTCCTCTTTTAAATTTTTTTTTTTAGGTTAATGACTTTGTTGGTGAATCCAGGTCATTTACCTTCAGAAGAAGTGTGCTAAATTTGTGGATTTGTCTGATTGCATCCCCCGTGGTGGTATTTACCTCGTTCCTCTTAAGCATGTCTCTCCCACAGCTTGGTAATTAGGCCTAGAAGCTTGACCACACAGTTTCAATTCATTAAGGCAGGGATGCTTTGCAGACAATAGTATGAACTGCTATGGTATCATTTCTTGAAACACACAATGTCTAGTTATCCTGATTTCAGTGACAGTAGGATTAATCAGGGTGTTCCGGGGATGTCACCTTAATCTTTCCATCAGTCTTTTACCTAATGGTTTCAGGATCTATTAATAATTGTTGCCTAGAAAAATCTGTGATTTCACTAAAGTTTAAAAAAAGATCTTTTTTCTTATCCTTTTATCCATCTGCATTTATTAAGTGGAATACTTCTTTAAAAAACTGGCTCCTATCTACTCTTTGGGTCCCTAACATGGTATAAGACAGGTAGGATATGCAGAGCATAGTGGCCCATGCCTGTGATTCCAGGAGGCCCTGGGTTCTATCCTAGCCCAGAAACAAAGAAAGACAGAAAACAGGATAAATGCTTGATGCTTTCCCTTTACTTTTAAATGTTCAGAGTAATGAGTTGATGAGTTGGTGCCCAAGCAACCTCCAATGATTTAACAGCGAATTTCCATACATTTTAGCCCTTTAATTCATTACAATTATTTTTTATTTGATACCAAATCATCACATTTTAGGCCAGTTGAATTCCATTGAAGTTGGGGCCTCTGTTCTTTTGATGTGGAATTTATCCTGACATTTTCTTTCAAGTTTGGTAAAAAGATTTCTCAGGGTGACTTCTTCAAGATTTTTCCAGTATAATTGCTACATTTTCCACTTCAGACCTGGAATATTCATTTCACCAAAGAGTCCTGTTTCTTTTTGGAGTTAAATATATATATATATATTTTACATATATATATATTACTTTAGATTTCTAATTAAATAAAACCTTCATCAAGTTTCAAAGTAAAAACTACATACAAATATACATTCACAGATATTTCTCTTCCATCCCTATTCCTTTTCTATACTTTCTCCATATTAACCATTTTAGTACCTATTTATCTTTTCATCATTTTTTGGGCCTATAACTAAATACAAACATTACATATATATGTTTTCAAATTTTTTTCTTCTTTCTTACACAAAATATAGAATTTAAAATTTTCTTGTTTTATTATTTACTAATATACCTCTATATTATTATAGATAACATATATTTTGTATAATATTAGGCTTTCTTATTAAATAATAAGGCAAAATTATAATAGTATAAGAAAATGTTATATAATATATAGTTAAGTTATATGTAATATATTCATATCATCATTCAGAGGTTTTCCTCATTCTGTTTAATAATAATAATGATTCAGTCTCAATTGATGGCTTCTTTCTAGAACTTTGCTATTACAAATAATACCACAGTAAATACCTTGTGCAAACAAAATTTACTTGTTCATTCCTTCTTTCCTTCCTTCCTTTTTTCTTTCATTCCTCCCTCTGCCCCTCTTTCACCTCCCTCCAGCTCTTCATCTCCTTTCACTCCCATTCCTCCTTCTCTTCCTCCTACTCCTTTTTCTCTTTCCTCATATTTTATTTTTGGATAGATTAGCAAAAATGAGTCAAAGGACATCTAAATCCCCCTCCTAGTGGTGGTACCTTGCCACATTTCCCCTGGCATTTAATGACAGTAACTTTTTTCTTAGTCTTGCTAATAGAGTATATTTTCAAAAGTTTGAATTTTTGTCAATCTGATAGGAAGAAGATTGTGTCTCAATGTAATAAAATTCACATTTCTTTCTTGCATGTTACAATGTGCAGAAAGGTTGTTAAATGTTAGCAAAAGTGTTCGGGTAGTGTAGTATAGAGAAAAGGAAGAATATTTATGTAATTATAATGTACATTTAAAATTTAAATATTATTTTGCTTTGTGGACTGTCAGGAGCTGCCACAGAGGGACTGAGTGCCCCTTAGCCTTGAGTGATGAGAGTGTGGAGATGTGGCAAGCCAGCTATGGGCTGTGTGTGTGAACTATGAGCATTGAGTGCACAAAGTGGACTGAACCCACATTGCCCCTCTGTTTGGGTGGGCCTTGCTCTTCCTCTGACCCCCACACAGCTCATGAGATGGTCATGGTCTTCCTAGATGTCAGTCAATCTGCTGACAACAGATTGACTGACATCTAGGAAGACATCATGAAGCTGGATTCAACCCCCTGAAACCTGACACCCTTGCCTCATTTAAATGGCTTATCCCCAATAAAAGGGTTCAGCATGTCTCATTTCCTAGTGCTCTCTCTCTTTCCAATGGATCCCTAAGGCCAGAGGAGCCAAGACCAAGTTCTGTGTGATTATTTTGTGCCAGCCCAGTTCACCTGAAGTGACCTTGAGTGTTTAGTTGTGGAACATGACAGTGGACCTGGTTTAATAAGGGTTTTAAGTAGTAGCAGTAGTTTGACAACAAATGTTATTATTTAGGAAAATTTGGGGCCGGTCATGTGAAGAGTTTCGGTTTTCTCGGTACATATTAAATACTAATGCTGTAAGGGAAGTTTGTATACCTGACACCATAATCTGCAGCAATTTGACTGCGGTCCCTTCATTCTCCTTTTGTGCTTCCTGTCTTGTTCACAGGCCCTGCTAACACCACTTATATGGAAACCTCAGTATTACATTTGCTGCCCTGCCCCTACAGCCAGGATCAGTACCAGGCAAGATTTCCAATTCTCGATTCTTTGCATCATTAGTTCCTAATTGAACCATAGGAGGCAGTTCTGATTAAATGTTCTTAGGTCAGATGACCAAGGACTCTCTGCAAGGAAGCTTTGGAAAGTCAGTTTCTGGCATTTTTAGCATCTAAACTAGGAGACATTCTCTACTGACACCAGGGATCATAGTGTTGGAAATTCTCCAAATATGGGAAAGGCTGTTGCAATGCTGGGCATCCCAAAATAATGACCAGTATCTTCTACAGGACAAGTCATTGTTGTTGGTACTGTGAAAGAACCAAGAATGAATGAGACACAGCTAACACCTGCATTAAGGTTAGTGGGGGAGGTAGAAACATATTGAAAGATTCCACATAAATACAACATTCTAAGGAGCAGGATCTGATAGAAATGGCAGATGTAGGGTAATTAATTCTGGAGAGTGTGATCAGAAGGGATATCTCAAAAGAAGTAGAATTTGAGCTGGGACTAGAAGAGGGAAAGAGGGTCAGAGCATCATGGTCTAAGGAAACTCCATAAGCAAAGAAATATGTGGTTAAGTAGAGTTCCTGGGCTTCCTGGGGAAGAGCCTGTCTCCCCCAGTAGATTGTCACTTGCCACACATTAATCATTTTCTCAGTAATATTTGTTGACTAAATGAATAAATTAGTCTGAACTTTCTTTGAGGGCAGTGTGTGTGTGTATATATATATATGTATATGTGTATATATATATATATATATATATATATATATATATATATTTGCTGTAACTTGTTTTACCCTCCTAATTAAAGGGCAGAAGAACTATGTATCATTTACTTTAATAGTCAGGCAAATCCTTGAGTGAAAAAAAAAAGTGCTCTTCCTCCATATGGTTTTGGTTTTACATAGTCGGTGTTCATCTATGAAAATGAGACATGTTATGAATCCACCAATAGCTTAACTGTGTAAAATCCCACAATTACAAATGAGTTTCTTTGTAAAGAGGCAAGAATGTTCTGAAAAACACTAAAACGTATTTGAACAAATGGAAAGGAATTCTCGTTCACAGACAGGACAATGAAACATATATATCTATGTATATATATGCAGTTCTCTCTAAATTAACTTATAGGTTTAACCTGATAAAAGTGGCCACAAACTTTTTAGAAATAGAACAATATAAGTTGATATTAAAATGTCTATAGAAAAATAAACATGCAAGAATAAGTAGGAAGACACTGGGTAAAAAAGTAAAAGGGGAAACTAGCCCTTTCAGATATTACAGCATGCTATGAAATCACTGTAATTGAAGTTGTGTGGTAGTAGTGCATAAGTTTGACAAACAGATCAATGGAAAGTCTAGAAACAGACTCACGTACAACATGGAAATGACAAAAGTGGCATCTCAAACCACTGGAGTAAGGATGTACATTTTTAAAAAGGTATTGGAGTTGGATGTGCTGCTAATCAACTGTAATCCCAGTGACTTAGGTGGTTGAGGCAAGTTTGAGGCAACTAAAACCCTGTCTCAAAAGAAATAGTAAAAATGGCTGGGAACTCCTAGGTTCCCTCCCTAGGACCACACAAAACAACAACAACAACAACAAAACAATAAAAGACTATAGGAATAACTGTAGCTATCTACAAAAAACATTGGATCCATATCTTACACCATATACAAGAATAAGATCTAAATGGAAATATGGATATATATAAATATAAAAAATTAAAACCTTACAAGTACTTGAAGGAAAAAAAATGAGAGTTTCTCTGTACCTTGAGTAAAAGGAAAAACTATGTCTCAAAATCTTGAAGCAGTTAAAAATGTTTTAAATTTGACTTTTTTTTGGTAGTCATGGTACAAAACATTCCAAGCAAAGTCTAAAGACAACTGACAAATTGGACAAAACATTTGCTACATATGATAGTGAAGAATTAATATCTCTTATATACAGGACTTAACAACTGAGAAAACAACCAGATGGATCAATAAGGAAATAAAGGACTTGAGCAATGATATAGAGCAAATGAATCCAACAGATATATCTAGAACACTTCACCTAACAATAGCAGAAAACACATTTTTCTCAAAATTGGACAATTTTTCTCAATATGGGACAATCTCTAGAATATATCACATGTGAGGCTACGACACAAGTTTTAATAAACTAAAGAGGTTAAAATCATACAAAGTATGTTTTGTAATCACAGTGGAATGAAACTACAAATCAATAGCAGAATGAAAATAGAAAAATCCATAGACAGATAGAAATTCAAGAGCAAATTCTGAAACATCCAATGGGTCAAAGAAGATATCACATGGGAAATTAGAAAATACCTTGAAATAAACAAGAGTGTAGAAGAAGCATACCAAAACCTGTGGGGTACAGTTAAAGCAGTGTTCTGAGGTAAATATGTAGGTGTACATCTCACTTAAAAAAAGTTATCAAATCAACAACTGAACTTATACATAAGGAACTAGAAAAGGAAGAACAAACTAAACCCACATCTAGCAGAAGAAAGGAAATAATGAAGATTATAGAATAGAGACAAATGGGGACTAGAAAAACAAATGAGAAAAATCAACAAAACTAAAAGTTTGTCTTTGAAAAGATGGACAAAGTTGGCAAACCTTTCACTAAATTGACTAAGAGAAAACAAGAGTACTCAAATGAAATCAGAAACGAAAGAGAGGACATGACAGAAATAAAAGGGATTATAGAGAATATTATAAATAATTGTACTCCAACCAACTAGGTGACCTAGATGAAATGGATTAATTGCCAGAAACACACAACTTAGGAAATCTTCAACTTTCATGAAGAAATAGAAAATCCAAACAGTTCTATGTCTAGTAAGGAAATCTAATCAGCAATCAAAAAACTCCCAACAAAGAAAAACCCAGGACCAAATGGCAATTGTATTAGTCAGGGTTCTCCAGAGAAACAGAACCAATAGGAACAACAATAACAGCAACAAATTATTCTTCCTTCCTTCCTTCCTTCCTTCCTTCCTTCCTTCCTTCCTTCCTTCCTTCCTCTGGGGAGAGAGGGAGTGGGGAGGGAGGGGGGAGAGAAAAAGAGAGAGAGAGAAATAGAGATTGAATTACTATGAGAAGTGAATTCACATTGTTATGGAGGTTGAGAAATCCTATGACCTGCCATCTGCAAGCTTGAGATTCAGGAAAACCGGCATATGTAGTTCAGTCTATGTCTAAAAGCCTGAAAACCAGGGGAGCCCATGATATAAGTCTCAGTCTGAAGGCAGGGATAGACAGATCAATGTCCCAGCTCAAGAAGTCAGGTAGAAGGGTAAACTCTCAATTCATCAATCTCTCAATGGATAGGATGATTTCTCCCACATGGAAGGGGGCACTCTGTCTTACTGAGTCCACCAATTCAAATGCTAATCTTATATGGAAAGACACAGGCACACCCAGAAATAATGTTAGGTAAATATCTGGAAACTGTAACCCAGTTAAGTTGATATACAAAATTTATCATCATAGCTTCTCTGATTATTTCTATTCAACATTTATAAGCAATTAGCACAATTTTTTCCAACTATTCTAAAAAGTTGAAGAGGATAAAACGTTTTAAAAATCATTCTATGAATCCACCATAAACCTGATAAAAAGCCAATGTCAGCCAGAAAAGAACACAATATACCAATATCCTTGAGGATGATTGATTAAAAAAAAATCCTCAAAAAAATAGTGCCAAATAGAATGGGGCAGCACATTAAAAGGATTATATACCATGATCAAGTGACATTTTCTCCTGGAATATAAGGATAGTTCTACAGAAGAGAAGCAACCAGTGTAACAGATTGAGTAACCTTTTTCTGAAACGCTTGGATCCAGAAGTGTTTCATGGTTCACAATTCTTTTTTGGATTTAGGAATATTTGTACATACATAATGAGATATCTTGGGAAAGGAATCCAAGTCTAAAAATAAAATTTATTTATGCCTCATATGCATCTTATATTCATAGCCTGAAGGTAATTTTATATAATATTTTTTAGTGCAGTTGCATTTTGACTAAACATACACATGAGGTCAGGTGTGCAATTTTCCACTTGTGGCACCATGTTGGTACTCAAAAATTGTTAAATTTTAAAGGCATTTCATATTTTGTTTGTGCATTTTTAAAAGCTTCTGGGAACCAAACCCAGGGCCTCATACATGCTAGGCCACTGTTCTACCACTGAGTTTTATCCCCAGTCTACATTTTGGATTTTGAACTTTTGGACTTTGGACAAGTTGGATACTCAACTTGTATCTCTCACTAACAGAATGTAAGATGGGAAAGATGTGATTATCTCAACTGATGAAAAATCAAAGAAAATAAAACCTCTTTCATGATAAAAAACACTCAAAAAACTAACATAATAAAGCCCATATATGAAAAAGCTTAACATCATACTTGAGGAGAAAATTGAAAACTGTTGCTCTCAGGTTCAGGACAAGACTAGGATGCTCACTTTTGCATCCTTGCTCACTTTTATTCAAAATAGTTCTAGAAGTTCTAACCAGAGAAATTATGGGAAAAGAAAAAAAAAGCATCCATGTTAAAATTGAAGTAAAATTTTTCTTGTTCACAGATGTCATGTGCAGAACATTCTAAAGGTCATACAAAAAAAAAAAACCTACTATAACTAATGAATGAAGCCAGGCACTTGTGGTTATACCTATAATCACGATTACTCTGGAAGCTGAGGTAGAAAGATTGAAAGTTTGAGGCCATTATGTGAAACTTAGCAACCCTGTTTCAAAATAAAATAAAAATTATATACCATGGTATATATAGATATAGCCCAGGGATAGAGAGCTTGCCTAGCATATCTGAGGTTCTGGGTTCAATCCCCTATACTACAACAAAAACAACCCCTCTCCCCATACAAAAAACCTGCTGTGCATCAGATGATACAAGTAAAAGAGTGAAAAGTTAATTCATAGATGACAGAAAATATTTTCAAATCTCATGTCTGATAAAGGGTTAATAGCTAGAATATATAAAGAACTCTGACAACTCAACAATGACAATATGACCTGATTTAAAAATGGGCAAAATATGCTGGCAGGGACTTAGTGCTTTACTAGTATGGGCAAGGCCCTAGGTTCTATCCCCAGCTACACACACACACACACACACCCAACACAAAGTCCTTCACCTAAAATGGGCAAGACTTGAGAGTCATTTCTCCAAAGATATACAAATGGCCAACAAGGATTCTAAAAGATTTTTAACATTATTAATCTGTAGAGAAATGCAAATCGAAGCCATAATGAGATACTGACTCACACCCATTAGGATGGCTACTATCAAAAAAACAGAAAGCACACCAGGCACAGTGGCACAGTCCTATAATCCCAGTGACTCAGGAGATTGAGACTGGAGGATCAAAAATTCCAGGTCAGCCTTAGCAACTTAATGAGACCCTGTCTCAAAAAACAAACAAACAAACAAACAAAAAAACCCAAAACAAACAACAACAATTAAAAAAAAAAAAGAGGGCTAGGGATGTCGCTCAGTGGCAAAGCGCCTCTGACTCCAATCCCCAATACCAAAACCAAAAACAAACACAAAAACCAAATGAGGAAACTGAAACCCTGTGTACTGTACAAGGGAATGCAAAATTGATACAACTGCTGTGAAAAATAGTAAGGCAGTTCCTCAAGACATTAAAAATAGAATTTACTGTATAAAACAATAATTCCACTTCAGGGTACTCAGAAGATTCAAAGTTGGTGTTTCCAAGATATTTGTACATTACATTTGTAATAACATTGTTCACAGTTGCTAAGAGGTGGAAGCAACACAAGTATCCAGTGATGAATGAATGGATAAATAAAACATGGTACATGCATAAATGGAATAATATTAAGCCTTAAAAAGGAAGGGAAGTCTCGGATGAACTACAACATAGATGAACATTGAGGACATTACACTAAGTGAAATAAGCCACTCATAAAAAAGACAAATATTGTATGATTCCACTGATATGAAATTCCTAGAATAATTCAGAGAGGCAGAAATTAGTATGGCCATTGCCTGTGGCTGCAGGGCAGGGAGAAAGAATGGGGAGTTATTGTTTAACAGGTATAGAGGTTTAGATTTGCAAGATTAAAAGAGCTTTGGAGATGAGTGGTGACAATTTTTTGTACAACCACAGGACCTTACACCTAAAACGGTTATAGTGGTAAATTTCATGTAATGCACACTTTACAACAATTTAAAAATTGATAGAATAAATAAAATTCCTTACTACTGTATAGATATTTTTAAAATTTGTAATTGAACCAAAATTTACTTATATGAATATATAATGAAAGGGAGGGAGGAAGCGATTGGAGAAATGAGTGCATGAGCACAAATCCTTCTCTCCTATATTCTAATAAATAAATTACAAATTTTAAAATATATCTAAACTTATGAAAACAGTGAAAGTCTGAGGAAATATTCTAGATTAGAGGAAACCAAGAAGATATAATAATTAATTGCAATGTGTGATCGTAGATTGGATCTCAGATGCAAGGGGGGTGGCCCTGTGATATAATGTCACCCAGGCTGTTGCTGTTAACAAAGGGGTCACCTGCAAACCAGTAACACTGTGGCTTTGCTTGGGTAAACTTAGGGCTTTATGATTTGAATTTTCTCTACTAAGAATTAATTGAGGATTGACTTCAGTGAGTACTAATCTGTACTTTTGTATGGATCCTTGATTCACTAACCATTTGTTAACAATGAAAATCCTTCAAACAGGAGAAAACCGTAATCTCAATGTTCCCACCCCTAAGTGCTGAGGATTGAACCGAGGGCCTAGTGCATGCCAGGCAAACACTCAAACCCTGTTCCACCCCAGCCCTCTCTAGGTTCAGTTCTTATGGATTGATTTTTATGATGTAAATATATGTTATAAAACTAAAGAAAAACAACCATGTGATTTGTGGCTTGCGGGGCTCTTGTTTAAAGTGACATATATTCACCTCAAACTTGCTCTCTTCATCAAATATTTATCAAGGGCCTACAATGTCACAGTTTTATTGGTTTTAAAGATATAACAAAACCTAAAACAGGAAAGGAACCCTTCTTTTTTGTAGCCTCCATTATGATACTTAAAAATAAACAAATAGACAAAAATATTAGATGAATAAAAAAGGGAGGTAAGGTATTGGTTGGATGTAGCTCACTGCTAAAGTACCCCTATGCTGTGTTGGCCAGCCATTTCTGAGTAATAAGCCAGCACATTATCTCAGTGACACGGGACACCAAGCATTTGTTTAGCTCACATGTCCAGGGTGGCTGACCCAGCTCTGTGGATCCCAGTGGAGCTGGCCCATGCATCTGCAGATCTAGGCTGGGGAGGCTGTGGTACAGAGCTGGAGGTCTGCTCCATGTGTGTCTTGTCTTCCTTGGACCATCAGGTAAAATGAGGCAAGTTCTTCCCCTGGTGATTACAGACTTTAAAGCCCTTCTGCATGTCACGTCTGCTAACATCTCATTGACCATCAGTCATCTGGCTAAGTCCCAAATCAGGGAGAAGGGAAATAGACTCTTTCATGGAAGTGGGGGAAATTGCAAAATTTCATGGTGAAAATTTTGGATACAGAAAGGATGAAATGTGGGTTAAGCAATCTGTCAACAATGGTAACAGTTACAACCTCAGGCTGGTTGGACACACCTCTCCTCTTCCCCCTCCCCTCTCTCTGCCACTAGTCTAGGAGAGTGAGTGAGTGTGTGTGTGTGTGTGTGGTGATATTAACCATACTTTTTCCTATGGCTCCCAGGATACAAACATGTCAGGATCCAAAAAAAAAAAGAAGGGGTGACACTTTTTTTGTTATTCCTGTCTGCATTGAGGTTGTGTCTGCCATTGTGATGTGGTGAGGCACCTGGAATACCCTAATTACTGAGCTCTGAGTCCACCTCTGCAGTGGGCACTGTTGTTGGCATGTCTATTGGAACCAGATAGGAACACTGGGTGATGGGGTAAATAAGACAAGGGGACTGTCCTTCAAATACCAAGTATTTTGGTAATTGTTCACATATATAAGAGCATTTTCTCAACATGGAAATTAGGTTCTCTTTGACTATTTCTATTATTTTGGGGGGATGTTACCTGGAAAGTTTTCATATTATTCATTTAGAACAAGCTCTTATTATCAGTGTAAGTCTGTCTCTGAAAGTATTAGTTCCTGTTAACATTTTATTCATAAGGCTTTTCAAGGGGCAAAGTATTAAATGAGGAAAAAAAGTTGGAAATTTCCCATTCTGGGCTGACAGCAAATATTTTTTTGTGATATTGAACCAGACATTGGCTTAGCAGCAGCATAATATGCAGGGTCAGCGGCCCACCCAGAGCCTGACTTTGCTCCTGTGTCCATACCTGTGACTCAGTTAAGCCCTGCCTGGTCTAAGCTGATCACACATGTCTCTTTTTTCCCACCTGTGGCTGAGGGGTGGGCCATAATCCAGTACTAGACAAGGAGATGAGAAGGAGTTTCTGAACATTTTAGCTCTTAAAAGGAGACACCAAGCTGGGCACAATGGTGGTGGCACAGTGGTGGTGGCACAGCAGCGGTGACGCATGCCGGTGATACCTGCTACTTAGGAGGCAGAGACGGAAGGATTACAAGTTTGAGGAAAGTTTGAGGTCAGCCTTGGCAATTTAGTGAAACCCGATTTCAAAATAAAAAGAAGATTTGGGGATGTAGCTCACTGCTAAAGTACCCCTATGTTCAATCCCCAGTCTCCCCTCCCCTGAAAAGAAAACAAAAGAGGGAGGGAGGGGGGAGGGAGGGAGAGAGAGAGAGAGAGAGAGAGAGAGAGAGAGAGAGAGAGAGAGAGAGAGATATTAAAGAACCACACAAACTTCTGGACTCTGTCATTTGAGGATGTGATGCTGTAACTGTCTTGTGACCATGAGAACATGTGGCTGACTCTCCAGTGATGAAGCAGGAAGATGGAAAGACCCTGGATCCATGACCATGTTGCTGAGCCACTGAATCAATCAACTCCAGAACTGATCTTCTGGACATTTTTAAGGTTAGAAAATAAATTCCCTCTTTAGTTCGGTCTTCAGTTGCTCACTGCCAAAGATGCTGTAATCAAAGAGTTACTCATAGTTGTCAGGGGCCTCTTTCTTACTCAGATTTGAGTATTTGATAGGAGATGACATATTTACATTTACCCCTCACTCTAAATGTCAACTCCCATTGACACATAAAGATATAGTCCTTACTATGACATATGGAGTCTTAACTCCCATCCCCTAACTGTTCTACTACTTAGTTTGCAACAACAAAAATTCTTGTTCACCTTGTACTTTTTTTGTTTTGTTTTGTGATTTCACATATCTGTTTGAAAAACCTCAATCTGATAGAAGATAAAAGGGTGGGGGGAGTATTAAAGCTTTTTTTTTTTTTTTCTCTTTCTGTTTCTGTCTCTCTTAATAGGAAGCTCAATGGAGATGAATTTGTTCTTTCTCTCCATCCCTCATCAACTCTAAAGTGGAGGGGTAAGTGTTAATTTGGCAGAATGAAGTAATCTTACTGAAAAAAGTGAGAGTTGGTGTATTTCAACCTTATTGTTGTGCTTTATTTTTCTTCAAATACTTAGCTTTCAGCATCATGTAGTTTTGAAGACATGAGCAATTTTCTTATTTATGAGGCTAAGCTACTGAAGTCAGTCTCTTCTGGGCTGCCTGTGTTGACATTAATGGGCCCTGCTGTTGGCGTCTTCTCCAGAGGGCCATCCAGTTTAGCTTTACCACGTGAAAGCCTCATAGAAAGTATCAGAGTCCGTGATGTCCTTTTCTCTTTGGATAAACAAATGTGTGGGATTTTTATCCATGACTTATTGCCTGTCTCAGCTAGACCCTTAAGCTTTAAAAACTAATTGAAAAAATTCTCTTTTTCTCCAGACTTGTCTGTTTCAATATTGATGAAATCCTAATAAGGGGAAAACCCCTGGTGGAATACTATATTGGCTTACTCATTGTTTTCAAATGACACATGTTTCACATTTAACATTAAGAAAGTGAATTTCTTTTATTTCAAAAACAAGGCACTTACCTTCTTTGTGGGCTCTTAAAAAGAAGAACTTTTATGTTCCACTGACCAGTTAATTTCAGAGCAAAGAATAGAGAGTGCCCTCAAAAGGGAGTCCACAAAGGAGATAGGAAGGGATCTTACTGTGTAATGGACAACTTTTCTTTCCTAGGCCTCAGGCAGCTCTGTCCATCCAAGAGAAAGCAGAAGGGAGTGCAGCAATTGGAACAGGGAGCAATTTAGGGTTCATTTCTCTGACTCTTAGACTTCCTCTGGTAGCCCAGGGCAAAGAAGCTGAACCATTAGATATGATATAGAATAAGGGCTTGATGATAGGATTTGGCTTAAACAGTTTAGGAGAGGTCTATTGCTTCTATGTCTGATCATATGACTTCTATGAAGTTAGCAGGTGATGGCCATGACATGGGAAGAGTAAGAAATAACTTGGAACCTACAAGCGTGGTTGGAACCTGCAGGGGTCTCTCACCACCTCTGAGGTTTCAGTTTCTGTGATGGGAATAGCCCTCAGGAGAAGCTAATGCCCTCTGCCAGGAATCTGTGTTTGCATTTGGCCTGGGAGGCTGCAAGGCTGAGATCTATAGGAGCTGGGGAGCTGTAGGCCTGACTGCTACATCACTCTGCCTCTCAAACCTTGGCAAAATACTGCCCCCCCATATCTATCTATCTATCTATCTATCTATCTATCTATCTATCTATCTTAGTGCTTGGGGTCAAACCCAGGGGTACTCTACCACTGAGCTATATCTCTAGCTCCTCTTCCTTTTTTAAAAAAATTTGAGACAGGATCTCTGTAAGATGCTGAGGCTGGCCTTAAACTTGTTACCCTCCTGCCTCAGCCTCCAGAGTCTCTGGGAGGACTCATGCCAATATGCCCCATGGCAAGATAACTCTTGAGGCTCCTGCCAACCCAGAACAAGGATGGGAGGGGGTTCTGGGAAATGTAGTTCCAGTTAGCTAAGTTAATATTGTTCAAGTGCACTAGACTGTTGCACAGGTGAATAAAAATGATCTTTGCAGCACTATAATAGTGAATAAGAAATATCCTTAGTGTTCACGAATCAGGAATGGGCCCATAATGTGGATGATGATCTACAAAGTCTTATAAAGAATGAAACAGATCTTGTGTTCAAAATAAACATAGAAAGGGATTCAGTTTCATTTTGTTGCATATGGATTTCCAGTTTTCCCAGCACCATTTGTTGAAGATGCTATCCTTCCTCCATTGCATGCTTTTAGCCCCTTTATCAAATATAAGATAGTTGTA
>NW_025999842.1:25556347-25616093 GCF_001458135.2 Marmota marmota marmota | reverse complement strand
GGGGGATAGTAGAGGATAGGAAAGGCAGCAGAACACAACAGACACTAGTATGGCAATATGTAAATCAATGGATGTGTAACTGATGTGATTCTGCAATCTGTATATGGGGTAAAAATGGGAGTTCATAACCCACTTGAATCAAAGTGTGAAATATGATATATCAAGAACTATGTAATGTTTTGAACAACCAACAATAAAAAAATAAAAATAAATAAATAAAAGAAAAAAAATTAAAAAAACAAACAAACAAACAAAAAACAAAATAAACATAGACCTTACTAGCAAGTGGCACAGGAACATGCATAATATGATACCATTTGTATAAATTTAAAAAAATGAAATAACATGAAATAACACATTGCATTGTTCATTGAAATAAAGAAAGAAGCTGGGCATAGTGGTGCATGCCTATAATCCCAGCAACTCAGGAGGTTGATGCAGGAGAATTGCAAGTTTAAGACCAGCTTGTGTAATTTAACCAGGCCCTAAGCAATTTAGCGGGACCCTTGTACAAAATAAAAAATATAAGGGCAGGTGATGTAGTTCAGTGGTAGAGCATCCTGGGCTCAATCCCCAGTAGTGGGGGAAAAGACAACAACAAAATAAAACAAACAATGAAAGTAAAGGAAAAAAAAAAAGGAAAAACATATCCCCATACTCCAAGAAATGTCTGGTCTGGGGTATTTTCAGACGATTTACTTTATAACATAATATTGATTGTAGAACTGCATCATGGTCTCCTCATCTCCATGTCTGCATTGCTTCTAATTCAGCTCCTGTTTCCTCACTCCCTGGATTGTTATAGTACAGATGGTCACCATTTTTATGGCCCAGGGGTTTGTTTTCTTTCAAAATGGATGTGGGTACCCTCCTCTCTTCTGCATTTCACCGCTTCATACCTTCATTCCAGGCAAAAAGGATCTTTACTTTTTCCCATGCTTGTCTTGGTTTCTTGACTAGGACTATAAACCTTAACTTACAGTCACTTGGGACTTTGCCTCCTAACAGCAATCTGCTTTGAGAGGCTGATTTCAGAAAAATAGTGTGAAGTATTTGCGTCTTCCTCTCTTTTTCTCCCTCCTCCTTCTTCTCCCTCCCTCCTTATTGTCTCCCTGATAAAAAAACATCCTGTCCCTATAAATATTTCCATGACCCACAAGACAAAACTTGGGATCCTTAGGCTTTTGCTCAGTGTCTTCATCTTGGAGCCATGCCTGCTGTTTTTCCCAAACAGATGCAGTCTAGGTTGGTTAAAAATATAGAGCTTGGAATATGTGATGTGTAGTGTGTTGTGTCCAATCAAATACAAAATGAATAACAGCAAATCCATGACTACAAGGAGAAAATAATTTTCTCTCTAAATATACTTTATTTGGTTATCTAAGACTGGAAAATTTTATGTGGAATTTATATAGATGTGTATATAAAATATGCATTATACACATGTATTAATTCATTATAAATTCATGTATGTATGAATGTGTTTATATATGTATATATGTATCTATATATTTTTTTCCTTTTTAAATCAATGCTAGATATGGAACTCAGAGCCTTGTGCGTGCTAGGTGAGTGCTCTACCATTGAGGTAAACCCTAGCCCCTAATGTAGAAACTTAGTCCAGGCAGAGATCATCAAATATTTCTGCTTTCTTACTACCTAAAAAGAGTAAAACTGCCTGGAGGGCCCTGGGAGAGGCTGAGGCAGGCTGAGGCCTCTGCCTACTCTAACATGCACCCTGCTTCCCTTCACCCCAACTCTTCTTGGGATCTCATCTGCAGCAGTATGTAGATTGGTACTTGCTTTACAGCATTGTGATGATTGAATGCAACAGTGTATCAAGTGCTTAGCATACTGCCTGGTGACTAGTGCCACTGAATTCTGAGCAGCTGCCAAGCCCTCTGTGCCTCACACTGTCTCTCACTCTCTCTGCTCTTCATAACTATCACAATTGGTTCTTGTCTGGTTTCCAACACCATCTTTCATGATGAAAATAGTTCACATTCACTATGAAATCCAAGCTCACTAATTATGGGGTTGGAATCCTACGTGATCGGGATCCAAGCTCCATTTCTTGTTCTATCTTCTGTTATCACTCTCATTCACCCTGGACCCACACAACCTTCAGCGAGTATGCGGTCAGCCCTCATTCACTCAACAAGATGTTATTGAACAATAATCAAGCACCATTTGCATCATGTACTGTGAATGCAAATGTGAAAAATCATAGGCCCAGATCTTTAGGAGTTAGCATTCCAGAGGGGGAGAGACATCCATAAAGAAATAACCATGCTGGGCGCGGTAGTGCTCACCGGTAACCCCAGTGGCTTGGGAGGCTGAGACAGGAGGATTGCCAGTTCAAAGCCAGCCTCAGCAATGGCAAGGCTCTAAGCAACTGTCTCTAAACCAAATACAAAATAGGGTTGGGGATCTGACTTAGTGGTCGAGTGCCCCTGAGTTCAATCCCTGGTACCCCTTGCATCCCTGCCAAAAGAAATATCCATAATTCATAGAGTAGTGCTAATGGTCATCTGGGTGATGTCAGAGCCTGCACATTTATCTTGTTCTTTCTGGACTCTGTTTCTTTGTTCACACCAGGACTTTCCTAAGAATCCTCTTTCCCCTTCCTGTTTCTGCCAGTTGTAGGCCCTGTTCAGTTTTAAGAGTTAGCTCAAATCTCATTCAACCTTGAAGAATGCCCTGCGGTGTCTGTTACTGCTCTAGTAGTTCACTGTCACCTCTGGTAGGGTAATATTACTTGTAATCTCCTTCAAGGCAGGAGCTGTATTTTAGTGGGAATCTCCCTACAATCTGTTCTTCAAGATTTTGTTTTGTTTTGTTTTGAATGAGTAGTAGGCATCCCTTACCACCTACCTCCTGCACATCCAACACAATGTTTCTAAGGTAGGCAGAGAGAGAGAGAGAGAGAGAGAGAGAGAGAGAGAGAGAGAGAGAGAGAGAAATCAAACTCAGTTATTTCTTACATAAAACTTGCATGTTGGACAGAAATATTTGTGCAGCCATTGCTGACTCCCAGTCAGGGCTAAGGGGAATCAGAGGGAGAATAGATTCCTGCTCTGCAGACACCTGCCTTAGGTCCAAAAGAGCTGCCCCTCATTTCTTTCCTTCATATAGAATCTCATTGAAGGCTACAAGTAAACTTATTTCTAGGTAACATTTATGTCATTAAGGATTCAATCAAAAGGTACCTAAAAACACACATGCATTTATTTATTTCCTATATAGTATATGCAAATAAACAAATTTAAACAAATAACTGTTGTATTTACATAGTGTGATATGAACTAACTAATCAAACTTCAAAAGGAAAATCACTTCCAATTAGTTCTATTTAATTTTGATCTCATTTATGCTTCTCTGTGTAGAAAGATATTCAATTTATTTTTCTATTTTCTTGTATCACATTGTGTTTTATGCATATTTTCTAAAATAAATCAGCATATTTGTCTGTACTTGTGAGCATGTGTTATTTTGAGGATAGGAGTGGACAGGAATGGGAATTCATTGTTGTTTGCTCATAGCTTCAGATAACGTATTTTCTGAGATTGTCAGTTCAAGTGGATTAAGATTGCAGTGGGGCAATGGGCCATGAGATGCAGGCAGGACTCGAAGCTCTCCTAGGGCAATGCTTCTGTTTGTCAGGTGGTGCCAGGCTTCTCCTCTCCAAGTGTCCCATCTCTCTTGATGACAGTTATCCTCCCTAGTGTCCAATCCACAGCTAGGGAATCAGTTTAGGATACCTTTTGCCCTCCCTTCCTCCACTCTGTCATCAGTAAATAATTTATTTTAATCATTTCCATATTCCTTCTTTTCCTTCTGTCTTTCTCAGGTCCTTAATATTTTGGGTTGGATTTATGCAATAGTTTCAGAGTCTTATATCTCTTTCTCTTAATTATTTTCAAATTTATCATCATCTCTACTGTCACAGTGGTTTTCCTAAGAAGCATGTTGGATAACGTTCCTGCGTCACTGGAAACCGCCCCCCATCCCCCTTCCCTGCCCCCCAAGCTCTTGACTCTCATTAGGATAAAGACCTTTATTGTCTGATCTATGTTTTTTTTTTTTCCTCCAAGGTCACTACCTCCCACTCCCCTGAGTGCACCTTTGTCCCATTTGTCTAATGGTTACAGTTCCCCAGATGTGCTCTCTAACACCTCCCAGTCCTTGTAGACAGGGTTCCTCTCTTCGGTGATTGTTTCCCTGCTTCATTTCTCTGGCAAAGACTGACTCTGCCTTTCAGTTCAATTCCACAGGTTATTTAGATTTGCTATGAATCTGGGTGTGTTGGTACATGCCTGTAATCCCAGCTGTTTAGGAGGCTGAGGCAGGAGGATTGAAGTTCAAGGCCAGTCTAGGCAACTGAGCAGATTCTGTCCCAAAATTTAAAAATACTGGGGAGGGTGAGGTGGGATGCTGCCATGATACCATAAAAAAAAAAAAAAAGTTTGCTTTGAAATAAATGACTTCATGAATGTAAAACGTTTAGATAAAAAGGAAAAAAAAATCTTCAAAACATGGAAAACAATTCCTCATGGAATCTTCCCTGAACATGTTGTTTCTTTTAACCCAGCCTAATGACTAGCTTTTTACCCCCAGGTTAAATTAAATGTCAGGTTTTCTGTGGCAGTGGTATTTGATCACATCAAGGTAAAAATTTTGGTACACACATTTGTCTCATTGGACTATGGCTTTGTGTTATGTAGTAAATGCCAGAGGATTGAGATTTCTATAATGGACAATGGAATGAGTGAGTGAGCAGAGGGGTCAAGAGGCAGTTGATACATGAATGGACGCCCATGCTAGGACATTATGTTCTCTCTACATTTTTTTTTTCTTTCTCATCATCATAGCTGATTATAACACGGTTTATTGTGGTAAATCTGAATTTGCCTAATATTTCCAGGTTTTTATTTTTTAAAAATTTGTTCTAATTATACATGACAGTAGAATGCATTTTGACATACTGTACACAAATGGAGCAAACCTCTCATTCCTTTGTACACAGTTCAGAGTCACACCGATTGTGCAATCATACATGGACATAGGGTAATAATGTCCATTTCATTTCACCATCCTCATGCCCCCACACTCCTCCTCCCCTCCTTTAGTCCTTTCTGCCCAATGCAAAGTTTCTCCATTCTTCCCTACTCCAACCCCCTCACGATTATGGATCAGCATCTGCTTATCAGAGAGAAGCATTCTGCCTTTGGTTTTTGGGGTTTGGCTTATTTAGCTTAGCATATTCTCCAGCTCCATCTATTTACCTGCAAAAGCCATAATTTCATTCTTCTTTAAGGCTGTCTCTCTACATTTTTAATTTCCCTCTACTTCATCACAGCATGAGATGAAGGAAGTACATTCATTTGCACTTGCAAATCACCAAAACCCCCAAATCAAATGGCTTAAAATATTGGTAATTTATTGTTTTATATTACAGAAAGTTCAAAAGTAGGGCAGTTTTGGGGTTGGTGAATGCAGTGCCTCATTGGTGTCATCAGAGATGCAGGCTCTCTATTTCTGTTCCGCCATGTTCATCAGGGCAATCTACTTTTCCTAGAAGTGGTGAGTGGCTGCCATGGATTCACAACAATCAGTAAGGGCAGAAATGGCATCTCATGGATTGGACCTGGGGTCACATGCTTCTTCCTAATCTCACCATTCATTACTATGAACACCATAGACCATCAAATTCACCCCTTGTACCTGGTCCAGCCTTTCCTCGTGTCCTTAGGAGGAGCTAGACCTCTGAGCAAAATCACGGTTTCAACAGCAAGAAGAAATGGTGTGGGACGGTGTGGACAGCTTTCATTACTGTTTCCCATAAACAACAACAACAAGAACAAGAACGAATTCATGTTCAATTGAAAGGCTGTGTAAAAACTGCCTTCATTAAGTGTGTTGTTTTCAGAGTGTACCACTCAGCAGTGAAAAATACCAAGAAGAAACTGAAACCAATGGTGAATGTGCAGGGATAAAACAAGTGCTGCTCCCCAGGAGGAAAGTTTTTGATCTTACAAACCTAGCTGCTTTTATTTTTTAACTTCCAAAGTCCATAAAAATGCTTCCAAGCAAAATTAACTTCCAAGTCCATAAAAATGTGATTCATCATTTACAACATGACATTTATATTATCCTTTTTGGTCCTGGCAAGGGAACTTGAGAGAAAGGTGTGAAGACCTCCTAGTCTTTGAGGATGACTAATAATGATACAGTAAATTGGTACTTATGTTACTGAAACCAAAGTATGCAGTCAGATTCGTTCAAATCTAAGTAGTAAGGGAGTTCAAATGCAACTCCCAAATAGTAAGGGAGTTCAAATGCAATTTAAATAATACAAATATTTAAATATTCTTCCTTCTGTAATTAAGTGAAACACATGATAAAACAGGAACTAGGGCTTGAATTTATTATAAAATGAGTACTTGGTACTGCCTATGCTATATCATAGTAACAAAAACGTGTGTATATGAGCTTATAAGGGCATGGATGTGAATTTCAAATTCTGTATACCATCTTAACTACTTTTTGAAATAAGGCATTTATAAATAAGTACAGTGACATAAAGTTTTCTATTTCCAAATTCATGTGCATACATATGTTTGAATATTGTGACTGGTTTTTTGTTTAAAACAAATACAATTACAGACTGTATGAATATAGTGGTGAGAATTTTAATTGAAAACAAAGTTAATGTTTATTAGAAAGCCTGCTAGTTTGTCTCAAACCCATAAAAATTAATTTTGCATTTCTGTATACTATCTTAACTACTTTTTTGAAAGAAGGCAGTTATAAATAAGTATACTCTGTAGCCTGTAAAACAGGAGGTTAGATTTTAAAAGAAAATAGATGAATAACCCACCAAATCACCAATTATATTTTGGAACAATACAATATACATAATGAATTATAATCATGTGCTCATTTGCAGGAGTATTCATTACCCTGATTCTGTTTCACAGAGCTCTGTCCTATTTTGGCTGCTTCTAAACAAAATATTATACAGAAGACTGAAGTGCTAACTAGTGACCACCATGGCTTCCTGTCAGGAGCACCCAGTCTGCTGATTTTTGCAAGTTTTACTGTGGGAGGAAAACAGAGACTGAAAGGTCTGATTGGCTTTTGCTTTAATTGCTAGGTAATCACCCCAACTCTCCTTTTTATTGATGCACACTTTCCTAGTGAAAGTAAAGCCAATCAATGGATCAATCAATCCAGAAACCTGAGTTTGTGGATGGCTCATGGTTGTGTCCAGAGCTCAGAGTTGGATAAGGGGCTCAGGCTGGTGGTGGATACTAGGTATTTTGCTGAATGTTGGGGAGTAGAGAAAAAAAATGTGCATAATTTCTCTGAAGTAAATTGCTTATATGGTATAGATAAGCATGTTTCCATGAAATGATTAGGGCACAATGTACGATAATTAAAACATTTCATATAGTGGTGCATGTAAGTCCTATGGGCTGGGGCTAGAACAGTAGCAGTAAGAATAGGAAGGAATGGCTGGGAATGGAAGGTTTTTTGGGGGAGGGATCTGGGTTCAGTGGAACACTTAGTTACATCAGGATTTTTTCCGAATTTAAGATTTTTTGATTGTTTTTATCAGCAAAGAAAAGGTGGGTGGGGGAGATACTGTGGAGGAAATACCTTGTTTATACTGTGTTGCTAGGAAAAGCTTATATTACTTACATGTTGCATATAATGCTTAACATTATAAGATATCATGCTAGGAGCATAAAAATACAGAAAAGGAGAAAAGTAAACTTATATACTTTAACAAAGTATTGAAAAGGGTTTTAAAAGAATAGTTGGCCAGATAAACTAGTTTCATAATTGCCAAGAAATACAAATAAACTTGGAAGGTTTGTAGGAGTGAGGTCTGAAAATCACTCTGAAAAAGCCATATTATATTTGGGCTTTCTTAGGGACTCTGGAACATTAGTCAGAAGAAGAAGACTTTTAAAAATTCCTCCACAATACCCACAATGCATAGCAGCAGAGAGAAGGTGAGGAAAAATAGTGATTCCCACCCCTCTTTTTTTAAAAAACCTGAAAACCTACTCTGAATGACATGAAAAAAAGCAATGTCATGGCATGTCGATATATTCCTTAGAAGAAAAATGATCAGTTCCACTCCTACAGGAAGTTCAGTAGACAGCAGAACCAACTGGAGATGGTAGCTGCCTTTTGAAAAATAATTTGATCTTGGTTGATCTTAAAAAGAACTAGGACTTTGTGGTGCACTCATTAAGGCTGCAGTGCCACTGATTGTCATTAAGAACTTGGGTATAATAGCACTTGTATAATATCTAAAATTAAAAAGTGTATGACTTAAAAATGTGCTATTAGGGAAAACAGTAATCATGAATTTAATCTGCTAACAGTTTGATGAGGTCCTGGGGTGGTGACAGACAGCCTGTTCCTAAATTTGGTCAGACTATCTTATCTCTTGCTGTGATAAGGTAAATGGGATTGATAGGGTAAGAGGAAATGATAGCTTTTATCTGTATTGATTTTAGCAAGAATTTCAGTTTTATTTTTCCATAATGAAATTGAGAATTAGCAGTTTGACTCTAACTTTTGGCATCTATGGGTTAGTTGTTCAGAACAAAAGATACAAAGGACCACCTTCTTTTTACAATCCTTAATATCCATTTATAAACATCTGAATAGATGCAGATGAAGCTACAGAAAGAAAGAAAGAAAGAAAAGGCCAGTCTTTGCTCTCTAGGGAGTATATAGAGATAAGAAACAATATAAGGGGAAGATATTGAGCATCATTTTTTTGCTAAATAGTAAATGGCACTTGGAGGAAAAAACCCTGTTTTTTTGTTTAAATATTTATTTTTTAGTTATAGGTGTTGCAATATCTTTATTTTATTTTTATGTGGTGCTGAGGATCAAACCCAGTGCCTCACACATGGTAGGCGAGCGCTCTACCTCTGAGCCACAACCCCAGCCCAGGAAAAGAACTTTTTTAAAGGATTAAAGCAAAGGCTATTATCTTTTAATATTTCTTAAAAGATGCTTTCATAGAAAGATTACTAACTTATGTCAAAAGCATAAGTTGTAAGAGAAAAGCCAACAGAATAGAAGATCAAGACACCAGACCCTTGAAGGGCCTTGGGAGTGACAGGCCACTCTCTATACTGAATCATCTGGAATCTTGTTAAAACACAATTTCTAATTCCTTTGTTGCGCTGGGATGTGAGAACCTGCATTTCTAACAAAGCCCAGGTGCTGCTGGGATGGCTGGACTCATTTTGGACTGCAGCAAGGGGCTGGATCATTCTTGAATGAGAAATGTAAGAGTTCATTAGGCTCACTGTGTGGGTTAGACTCTTCATTCCATGGATTAAAGGATTTAGGAAGTTCTGAACTAGAGACACAGATACAAGGAAATAAAACTTGCCCGAAAGGATGAAAGAAATTAATACCACAAAGTGCAAACAACAACAATAAAACCAATCTGCAGAGTATTATATTAATGTATATCAAACAGACACAGATCCTTGGAAGAGGAATGCATTGGACCATATTATCTTAAGACTAGAAAGCAATTTTAACAACATTTAAGGTTAACTTTTTAACTGAAAATGCTGAAGTACTATCACATTTCTTGATCTTGACAAGGTACCTTTTTTTTTAGTGGATTTTAAACATTTTCTTACCTCTGTGATCAACTAAGCAACCATATTTTATTTTCTATATGAGTTGCCAATAACATTAGGCAGATCGTATTCAATCTGGATTCCTGTAACTAATTTTTTCAAACATTTGTCTCAATTTAAATTAATTAATGTTTCTAAATTGAGTGTTTATGGTTTGGCTGGCGCTGGGCTAGCTTTTAAGGACATAATTCATAATTTGTGCCTCTGCCTGAGTCAAACTCAAGGCATGAAAGAACAGTGAATATTGTTCCTACAGGTTGGCTGATTCCCAAAGAAAGGAGGGATTGTGAGAAAGGCCAGGAGTGTCACTCTCTATAGGTTCCTCCTGGTGAAAATATGTCACCCATCTGCACAAATTCTTAGCTTTGCCACATTGGCTTTACTGTTAAACCTTTTATCATTCAGGGACTGGCCTTGAGGAAACAATTCCCCCAAATCTATACATGACTGCAGATAAGCAATGTGAATTTCATCATAGACATATTTTAAATGGATTAAAATGGGTAATAGTAAATGGACAGTAATTTTTAAAGAGTTCACCACAGCCGAAGGGGCCCCAGCAAACTTCCAGCCCCCAGCAAACTTCCAGCTGCCAGCTGATGATTGGCTCACAGCGGCCCCAGCAAACTTCTAGCTGCCAACTGATTGGCTCCTCTGCGGTGATGCTCATTGGGTTGTTTCCCCGCCCTTTCAGACCACGTAGCTGCTCATTGGGGGACTTTTTTTGGCTCCGCCCAGGCGACCCAGCCAATCATCCTCAAGAGCAGGAGGAGTGGGGGAGGTTGAGAGGCTTGTGGGAAGCGGGTGGTGGCAGTTGGGCTCTGAGGGTTTTCCTGAGGAGCTGTGTGGTGTGTGTGTGTGTGTGTGTGTGTGTGTTCTAAAAGTAAAGTTTGTTTCTTTTGACAAGTGTCTCCTGAATTGTGCCCAACCAGACTGCGGGATTTGGTGGCCGGTAGGGGGATCGAACCCGCAACCTTGGTGTTATCAGGTCTGTTTCCCATCTTAAAATATGTCCCATCTTAAAATATGTCCAGGTGCAATATAGAGATACTGCACTGAGATTAAATACCTACATAAAGATATCCCAATAATAAAACACCACCAACATAGTGACGCTGTAAATTAAAAAAAAAAAATCTCCTTCATTAACTGGGTATGGTGGTCCATACCTATAGTCCCAGCAGTCAAGAGGCTGAGGCAGGAGAATCACTTGAGCCTAGGAGTTTGAGACCAGCTTGGCCAATATAGAAAGACCCTGCTCCTTAACCCTCACATGACCCCCCACACCCCAAGAAAAAGAAAGAAAAAAGAAAAAGAAAAAAAAAGCCATTCATTATCAATCTTTTAGGAAGAAGTCCAAATACAGATGAAATTTCCTAATTTGTTAGACTTGAAAGAGGTTAAAGTGCAGAGGAATTAAATGAAAATCCAAGATCTCTAATTTTTTATTCTGCTTAATTTCAACCCTAGGGTTTCTTCCCTTTAGAAGTTGGTCTTCATGTCATGTGTCTGCCTTTTCCCCTTTCTTTGGTCCCCTTCTTTTTTCCCCCTCTTTCCTGATGGAATCTGCATCTAGGGTTTTGCACATGCTAGGCAAGCACTCTACCACTGAGCTACATCCCCAGCTCACAGGCTCACTCTTTCTTTATTTTCTCTCCCCTCTCTCCCTCCCTCCCTTCCTTCCTTCCTTCCCCTTCTCTTTTCTTTCATTTTCTCTCTTTCTCTTCTCAAAAAGTCCCAAGAATTATTAGTCTATATAAGGTTATCACAGAATAGCCTATACCATGAAATTTAGATAACTAATCCTCACCTGTGGGCAGTTATTTCAAGCAAAATGATGTTCTTGGCATCCAGGCCCAGATATACCAAAGGCCATGGCAAGGACTCTGAAAAAAAATTCTTGTTCTCAGTATTTCCAGATCCCTGTCCTTTGATGCTAGTTACTTTTTATGATCCATGAAATAAATTCAGTTAAGAGAAAACTAACTTTCTTTATTTCTTTATTTATTGGTACCAGAGACTGAATCCAGGGGTAATTAACCACTGAGCTACATCCTCAGCCATTTTTATGTTTTATTTTGAGATAGAGTCTTACTAACTTGCTTAGGGCCTTGCTAAGTTGCTGAGCCTGGTCTTGAACTTGCAATCCTCCTGCCTCAGCCTCCAGAGTCCTTGGAATTATAGGCATGTACCACCATACCCAGTGGTTAGGAGAAAACTTCTATTAAGAAGTAAATTGATTTCATAAGTTAAACCAACTGTATATTCCCTGTGTAAATTTTGTTTGGACATGGTGTATAGCACTTTTTTTTTTTATGATGCTGCACTTGGTTGCTAATATTTTTTGAGCATTTTTCATTTACATTCATAAGGGGTTTGGTCTGTAGTTTCCTTTTATTTTAATGTCTGTCTAGTTTTAAAATCATATAATAGCCTCATATAATAATTTGTGAAGTATTTCATTCTTTACTATTTTGGGGAAGAATATGTGAAAACTTGGTGCTACTTCTTTTTTAAATACTTGGTTGAGCAGACCGTGTTGGTACACTGTGTAATCCTAGTCACTCATGAGGCTGAGACAGGAGGATAGAAAGTTCAAGGACAGTCCAGCAAGTTAGTGAGACACTGTCTCAAAAAATAAAAAGGGCCGGGGATGTAGCTCAGTGGTAAAGCACCCCTGATCCCTAGTACAAAAAGCAAAACAAAAAAAAACAAAAACCCCAAACAATAGAATTCACAATTCACCCTTGAATTCATGTGGTCTTGAGCTTTTCTTTATGGGAAGTTTTTTGATTACTATTTGAATCAATGTAATGTATCACATTAATAGAATAAAAGACAAAACAACATGGTCATCCATAGATAAAGAGACTTTAACAAAATCCAATACCATTTAATGATAAAAACCCTAACAAACTGGGAACAAAAGGGAACTTCCTCAATCTTCAAACACTCCACAGCTGATGATGTCACATATAATGGTAAGAGATGGAATACTTTCCCCCCAAAATCAGAAAAGAAAAACAAAACAAGAAAATGCTATTCTATTCTTGCCAACATCATGTAGAGGTTGTAGCCAGGGCAATTATGCAAGAAAATTAAAATAAAAGCAATCTAGTCTTGAAAGGAAGAAGTGAATCTTTCTCTTCTTGCAATTATATGATCCTAAGGATACAAAGAAATCCATGAGAAATCTATTAACTTTTAGAGTTAATAAAAGATTCAGCATGTCTGTAGGACACAAGCTCTCAATACAAAAATAAATTCTATTTTTGTCCTCTAGCAATGAACAATCCCAAAATAAAATTGAAAAATAACTCCATTTAAAAAAACTTCAAAAATAATAAAGTTGTTTGGAATAAATTTAATCGTACAAGTGATTCTGATCATTTAAAAAATATTTATTTTTTCATTGTAATTGAGCACAATATCTTTTATTTTATTTATTTGTTTTCATATGGTACTGAGGATTGAACCCAGGGCCTCACACATGCTAGACAAGTGCTCTACTGCTGAGCCCCACCCCAGCCCAGTGAATCTGATCATTTTATCAGGTTTCTTACTGCTTTAATGGAAGAGGTGCTTTTTGGAGATACTTATTCTACCATTTTAACTAATGCCACCCTAACCTGCTTTTCTACTGGGTCTCTATTCATTTCTAAAATCAGTAAGTCTTATTCTGGGTGCTAGAATTGTGTCCTTTCTTTCCTTTTACTTTTTTAGTGCTTATGGATCAGATCATTGTTTTTCTTACACATTCCTTTACATTCTAGGTTATTTCTTGTGTTCTCTCCTTTAGTAAGAGATATAAAACAAGTGAATTTTTAGTATGTAAAAAAGCATTCTTACATACACCTGTAATCCCAGCAATTTGGGAGGCTGAGACAAGAGGATCCTGAGTTCAAACCCAGCCTCAGCAATTTAGCAACTCAGGAGACCCTGTCTCTAAATAAAATACAAAAAAAGGGCTAGGGAGGTGGCTTAGTGGTTAAGCACCCCTGGGTTCAATCCCTGGTATAAAACCAAACAAACAAAAAAAGCTTTCTTTTTTTTTTAGTCTTCATGTGTTTATTTATTTTGTTATGTATTTTTTAGATCAAAAGCATTCTTTTTTTTAAAGAGAGAGAGAGAGAATTTTTTAATATTTATTTTTTAGTTTTCGGCAGACACAACATCTTTATTTGTATGTGGTGCTGAGGATCGAAACCCGGCTGCATGCATGCCAGGCCAGCGCATTACCGCTTGAGCCACATCCCCAGCCCTCAAAAGCATTCTTGTTCAAATGAATTTTTTTCTTTCTTTTCTGAAATTTTTGGTACTAGGGATTGAATTAGGGGCACTCTACTACTGAGCTGCATCTCCTGTCCTTTTATTTTTTATTTTCAGACAGAGACTCACCAAAATGCTGAGGCAGGCATGGAATTTGTGATCCTCCTAGGTCACTGGGATTAGAGGAATGCAGCACCATGGCTGGCTCAAATGCATTTTTTCCACTTTGACGTTCTGGATCAGATGATTCTGCCCATCAGACTATCAGCTGATGCAGACCTAAATGAAATTTATTATTGTTCTTCTTGGGTCTCATTAATATGACCCATCTTTCCTCTGTTTGCCTTAGAGTGGTAGTTCCACAGATTTCTTCAGCACATTCCCTGAGGAGACAAAGAGTACTTATGTGTTCATCTGTAATGATTGTAATCCAGAAAGTTACTCAATTACCTTTTGAATATTTTATTCTGATATTCGTCTATTTTCCCTCTCAGGTATGCCTAATTTGTGTGCAGTCACTTGGTTGCTGAGAGCCATAGCCGAGTCCGAATGACACACGGCATTTTTGCCAGAACGGAGTGGTTGAGAGGTGACGGCGGGCCATTGAGATGATGGTGGTTATGTTAAGCTGTGTATATTGGACCCCTGCTGTCCACCTCGGCCTGCTACTTTGGAGTTGTAGCGCTGCTTTAGGGTTCTTGCGGGGATTCCCGGAGAGTTCCCATTGGTTGGGGAGGTGCCAGAGGAGGGATTTTCCGGTTGTTGGTTCCTGGAGGAGCCGCGTGGCGTGTGTGGAATGTGCTGGTGGAGTTCAGAAATAAAGTTTGTTCCTGCTTCAGTGGCTCGTGATTTGTGCCCAGCCAGACTGCGGCACTTGGTATAAGAGATGAGAATATTTAAAGGATCATTGTTCATGTGGTTTCATAATAGACGGTAACTACAGCTTTACGACAACCTTACCTAATAGTTTTCTGTACTCTGACCCTTGTAGAATCAAATTTTCAGTCTGTTTTCTGAAATCTTGCTATTTTTTCATGTTAAGTTATTGTAGTCTTTCTGTTTGAATTGCCTTTCAAAGAGCTATCAGTCCTAAATGTAATGACTTGGATTCTTCTTAGAATTCATTCTGTCTATTCAGTCTTTTGACTTTGCTTTTTCCTGAGGGTATTTTTTTTCTTCCTGTAGGCGTTTTAGCCACTCATCCATTTTTTCATCTTTCCACTATTTGTATTCTAAATAAAACTGAAGTATACAGATTTTTTAAATTTTTAGTTGTTGATGGACCTTTACTTAATTTATTTATATGCGGTGCTGAGAATCGAACCCAGTGCCTCACACATGCTAGGCAAGTGCCCTATCACTGAGCCACAACTCCAGCCCCTGAAGTATACTTTTGAATTACATAGGTACCTTCTTAACTTCCTGCATACCTGATTGCCAGTACCTTGCTCATTTGTGTTCTGTGGCACTCATAGGAGATGGCTGCTTTTGCAGTATTGAGTACCCACTATACCCTAGGAGACTTCTTGCTAAAGTCTGACTGTGTCAAGCTGTGCTTCCTCTGTGTGGCTGGCACACAAAGAGAGAACAGGTAGCTACTGGTTCAGCTCCTTCTTAACTCACTGATCAATAAGTCACTCCTCTCGGAAAGGATTGAGTGAGGCAATGAAAAGAAATCAGAAATGTTAGTCCCTTCATATGGAAACATTTATTAAGGGAAAAATCAGGTTTGTCACCTCTACCAGAGGCCATGAAGAATTCATGGTCATTTCATTTCTCCTCTTCCTCCTCCTTCTCCTTCTTGTCTTCTTCTTCTTCTTTTTTTTTTTTTTTTTATGTGTATGGTACTGGGGATTCAACCAGTTAGCCTGTGTATGCTAGGCAAGCACTCTAACACTGAGCTACATACTCAACCCTTTTTAAAATTTTATTTTGAGACAGGATCTCACTCTTCTCCAGGTTGACCTTGAACCTGTCTCAGCCTCTCCAGTAGCTGGGATTACAGGCTTCCACCACTGTGTCTGGCTTCATTTCCCTAATTTCTTGAAGTGGAGACTTAAGTTACTGATTTATATATTTTCTTTTCTTTTCATATATTCACTTAAATACATATCTCTAAGCATGACTATTAGCCTCATCCTATAACTTATAGATCACATTTCCGTTTTCATCTGTTCAAAGTATCCTAAAATCCAAAGTATGATTTCTTCTTTGGCCCTTAGATATATTAATATTTTCAAAATGTCTATTAACCATTTTATTAATTTAATTCTATTGTAGTGTGGGAGACCAACCTTGCACCTGACTGTGTTACACTCCCCGCTGGCTGCTGAAGCACTTAGTCACAGAAATGTGGCAGAGCTTTCCCCACCCTTCTTGGGTTCCAGGGTCCATATCTCCTGCATGGGTGTGTCTTGCTACAGCCCCATGGGTGGAGCTATGCTCACCTGTTCCTTTGTAATATAACCCCTTGCCCCGTTGAGGATAGAATCTTCCATGGAAGTGCCTTGTGTGTGTCCCCTTCTCTTACTGTGCCCTTGGGTGTGGCCTACCCAGGTGTCAGTCAACCTTCTGACATTGAACATCATGAAGATAGACTCAGCCCCCTGAAACCTGACCCTTTGCCTCATTTGAATAGCTTCTCCTCAATAAAAGGGGTCAGCACATGCTCTCAAGCTCTCTCTCTTCCTTTGGACCCTTAAGGTCAGAGGAGCAGTCACAGCAACTCCAAAAAAAAAAAGGTATTTTTGTCTCTGGTGGGATTATTTTGCGCAACCCAGTTAGCCCAGTTTTCCTGGAGTGGCCCCTGAGCCTTTTAGTCGCAAGGACAGAAACCTGGCATTGTAGTGAGAGGACATAGGTTTTGTGCTTTCAATCCTTGTAAGTGTATTCAGACCTGACTTATGATACAATACAAGGTCAATTTTGATAAATAAAAATATATTCATCCTACATTTAAGTGAAGTGTTCTGTCTATGTCACTTAGGACAAGCTCCTTAATCATATTATTTGTTAGTGTTACATTTGTCATGTCTTTTTAACTTCCTCCAGTCTACGACATTTCTCAAATTTTCCTTGTTTTTGATAACTTTGACACTTTTGAGGAGCATTGGTCGGGCATTTTATAGAATGGCCCTTAGTTTGGGTTTGCTTATATTTGTCTGATGATCAGGTAGGGGTCATGGGTGTTTGGGAGGACCACCACAGAGATATAGTGCCGTTCTGGTCATATCCTATTCAGGATGCATGCTACCAATGTGACTTCTCTCCAGGGATGCTAACCTTGATAACATGGAGGGAGTGTCCTTTTCCCAGGTTTCTTCACTGTAACTTTACTTTTCTTCCTTTACATACTTGACTCCTGGTAAACACATCAGGAAGCACAGCCTAACCTCAGGAGGTGGGGAGCTAAACTCCCTGTCCTTGAGCAGCCCACGATCTTCAGTGTTCTCCTGGTTGTCTGGCTGACCCAAGATCCAGTTCTTTTCCCTTCATGTTCTTCCTTCACTTTATTACAATTATAGTGCATTGAAGTTAAATTTATACCAATACTTTTATTCGCTCTGCAGTAAAGGTGAATGTAGACCTGGATAGCTTTATAGAATTAATGAAACTGAAATAAAATATAGTAGGATTTTAAAATGGAAAATATTTCAGCTTTTTTTTTAAAATATAAAAATCTAGTTTAAAGTCCATATTATAATAAATTTCTCCTTTACTTCCATTATAATAATACAATATATAATAAAGGGTTGTAGAAAATCCATTGGTTCTAGTTTCAGTTGTGCCACTAACTGGCCATGGTAGCTCAACATTTTGGCCCTCAGTTTCCTTATATATGTCTATAGAGGTTGTATCTGGATGGATTATACTGTCTTTAAGTTTTCAAAAAGCTCATCCTGTTCAAAAAAATCAAAAGGAATTTTCAGCAGATATTTTACCACATGTTTGATAGTTTTGCATGATATCTCTGGACTCAGTCCCTGCTACAAAAACAATGTAATAGTTGGAATCTTTATTTTTGGTAAGCATATTGTTCTTGTATGATACCAATCTAGATAACCAGCTACTAGCTCCTAACTGAGAGGAAATGAGACAAAGAAAAAAAAGCCCCAAATATTCCCTCAATACTTTTAGGAAGAAAATACTGGAAGGGAGAAATGTAGGAATTCATGTGTTTCTACATAACCAATAACCGTGATGTGGCTTTTACCCTTGTTTTCTCTTTTCTCACTAGCACTATATATAATTTGATCATCAATGTTGGATGAACGTACGTGGAGATCACACATTTTGAAAGAGCATGAAGTATCAATTTCTGTGGTTTGACATCATCCATTTTTGTGGTTTGATGAAAAACAAACAAACAACAACAACAAAACGAAATTTCTCACCTCCAATTTCAGAAAGCAAAAGGAACTGTTCCCAAGAAGAACTGGTCATTTCCTAAGTGTGATTATGAAAACTTTCTGTGGTTATGAGGATTTTTTCTTCTCCAGGGTAAATTCATAAAAACTCAAAATTTTCCAGACTTGAGAAATAATAGTAGGTGAATAAAAATGTTGAGACTCTTAGTTTTATTGGTTCAGCTTTTGGATACGATTCAAATTTTGTACATATGTCTGTGGTGGGGATGGGTTGAGGAAAGGAAAAACCAACTGAGCAGCGTTTGAGTGAAATGTGGATTGTGTCTAGGCACCACATACAGATGTCTTTCCTTGTTTTGGAGGTGGAGTTGTGGAAGAGAGGCTTAACCATCCCATTCATTGAGGTGTGCTATGCCAGTGCAGTTCAGGTGCTTAGAAATGGAGCGCTTTATTTTAGTGATTATGGTATTCTTTTCCAAGAAAATGCACTAGAAAGAAGCTTTCCTGGAGTGACTTGAAGGGTAGTGAAATTCTTTAATCCAGCCTGGTCTTAAGAAGCCTCACATTTCAGCTCCAGGGCAGCTTGGGGTCCAGGGGGAACAAGTTGAAGGGCCCATTAGCGTGAATGATGGCTTCCTTTTACACTCCAGTCAATTTTCAGGCAAGCTTTTCACATTGTCAGGAGATTAAAAAAAAAAAAAAATCCCAAACCTCTTTCTGAAAATGTCCTGAAGGTGACTTCATGGCAGCAGTAGATCCCAGATGAGTCAAAGCAACTGTTTGTTTGTATTGTTTCGTTATTTTGGAAACTGTTAACCTATTATTTCTAAGATAACAAATAAGTGGATTCTAGAGTCACTTAGAATCCAATGTTAATCTTCCTAATGTCAACACCAGAGCAATTGGGGAAAAAGAAAATCTCCCTTTCCTGACACCCACCACCCTTATTTTGCTACTCCCTATAGAAGCCATATTTTAAGAAGAAGTGAGGTGTTGTCAGTGAATTCAGATGGTGCCTGAGACCTGGTTCTGGTGGGCCAGGGAAATCCTTTATGCTCTTTCCTCCTGTCCTGAGCAGCTGCATGTTTTTTTTTTTTTTTTAAGAGATAAATGGAAAAAGTTTATTGACGGGACTTAGGCAAATTAGTCTTAAAATATGCTTTAAGCTAATTTTTAATTTTTAAGACTAATTTTTTTTCATTTAGGTGAACACATTTAATTGCTTTTTAGTCTCTTCATTTACTTTGTCCACATTTACTTCAATCAGTTGTTTCTGCATGTGTCTGAGAGCAAACTTAGAAAGGATTTATTTTGGAAGAGATTTTTTTGAACAATTCTTTTTTTTTTTTAGATGTCAAACTCAGTTATTTCGTATCTAGACAGCTCATTGAGTCTGGGCCTTTCAAGTTGAAATTGGTAGCTCAGGAGGGTCTTCTATGAGCATTTGTAGAACCACCTTCCCCTCAGATAGCCAATGGATCTAGTAGGCCTGGGTTACTAGCCTCTGTGCCCCGCCTAATGGTGAGTTCTGCACTGGGACCAGTAAGACTCTCACAGCCTTGAAAAAAGGGAAACAAAAATTTAAACTTTGAAAGGGAAAAGATTAGTGTCTGAATTATTTTTCCTCAATAGATTCCTTGGTTTTATGCATTCATAAGTTTCCCTTATCAAGTTATGACATAAATACACAATGTGATCTAAAGATTTTCCTTGCTTCGCTCTGTCCCCCCCCCCCCCCCCCCCCCCCCCCCCCCCCCCCCCCCCCNCCCCCCCCCCCCCCCCGCCTCCGCTTTTCAGATACGTTAGCCCCCAAATAAGCTTCTTGCACTCTTGGGAGACTTAACTGACACATATCCTTGTTAACTTACTGGTTCATTCTAACTCCCCCAATGGTCTTGGTATACTGAGTAGGAATGACCTTCCTTTGAAGCCCTAGGAAACCCAGGCACAAAGAAGTCCATCATTTGGTTACCTGTGTCTAGAAACCCAGCCTGACTACAGGCCAGTGCCTCTCCCATGGCATTTATCACAGTGCTTCAGAGAAATGAATCAGGCTTCCTTAAGAATAGGAATTAACAGGAAGTTCACAAAATTGAGGGATGTTTGAGAACCTGGTTCAGAATAAGAGAATACTGGGGCATTTCTGGGGTCCTTAGAAGTAGAATCAAATCCATGGTTTTGTGAGCGTGTCCTTGCTGGAATGAATGAACCTTTCCCTACTCTTGTGTCACCTGCAGAGAGTCAAGTCTCTATAGAAAGTCTGGTTGGCTCTGTTTGGGTCACATGACTAATACTTCTCTCAGAAAAGAGGGCTGAGAACCTTGAATAAGGATCCCATGGAACCTACAAATAATGGTGTTGGGATGATTCTGCAAAGGAAAACAAGTGTTCAGTTACTGAAAGAAGTAGGAACGGATGCTGGGAAACAACAGCAATCCCCCACAGTCCCTGAAGCCACTCTTCCTCAGTCTCTCAACAATGTCCCATGTGTTGCCTGAAAGCAGGTGTGGACTATGTGTCCTTCCAAGGTGCTTTCCAAACTTCAACTGACCATTTGGTTGGCTTTCATTGTATTCTTTGAGAGTAGAAAGGAGTCCAGTTCTTCTTAGTGATGGCTAATAGGAGTAGGCATTTAATGCCTTCTTGCTGCCTGGGGGTGTAGTGCAGTAGTTGAGTGCATGATTAGCCTGTGGGAGGTCCTGGGTTCAATCCTCAGTGCTGGAAAAACAAACAAAATAAGATTCTTACTGAGTGAACTTCCTTAAAGGAACCCAGAAAACTCAGCCATGAGAACTTCTTACACTCTGGTCTGGGTGGTAGGTGCAGACGCCTTCTCTTCCCTTCTTTCCTTCCCTGAAGTACCAGCACTAGCCAAGGACACCTGTGTTATTCTGGTAGAGACTGGTGTTTATAAAGACTAGTGAATGGAAGAGTGAGCCAGGAAAACTCTGCAGCCATGCCAATCATTCATTGATTCCATGGAGTGTGTTAAGAGAACACCATAAATCAGGCACTGGGAATATGGCAGTGGACAAGGCAGATTAGGTCTCTGCCCTTGTCTAACTTTTATCTCTTACATCATGTTGGCTTGAGAGGCTGACATAAACAGAAATGCCACCCTTTCAGATTGTTTTAAGGTCTGCAGAGAAACTACAGCAGGTTCATGGGATGGGGAGTGGCCGTGGTGGTCAGAGTTGTCGTTGAAGATGTTTCCGAGGCAGTGACATTGTGAAGAACTGAGTGGCTTGCAAAGATCTGAGGAAGAGCATCCCAGGACAAGGGGATCCAGGGCTTAGTCTCTGGGATAGGCATATGCGTTAGAAAGCTGGAAGGAGGGCCAGATAGACTGGAGTAGAGGGAACGAGGAGGAGAGTGGTGGGAGATACAGCTGAAAGGCAGTGGGATGATATTATAGACGCTCACTTCAGTGAGCAGGACTAACTTGTCCAGTGGGCATAGCAGGCCCAGTGTTAAAGCCATAGTGCTTTTAGGGCCTATGAGGGTAGGCAACGTGAGTATTTTATATGCATTTTACAAATGAGGTAACTGAAACAAAAAAAGTCATAGAAGTAATAATTCATGGAACTGGGACTGGGTTGAGATCTCCTGCCTCCAAAATGCATGCTTGTTGACATTAAAGGAATTACTTTTGTTAATGGAGCTAAAGACAGTATCTGGTTCCTAGCAGATGCTCAGCAAACTCAGCTACAAATTAATAGAGTATACTTTTTAGTAGATTCTGAAAAAAAATAAGTTAAAACTTGTGTCATTCAACAGAAAGGGGAAGTAAAACCAAATGAAATGTAAAGCGTTCAGTAGCACATACTTCAATTGCTTTCACTCGACTGGAATCACTGAAATCTAAATCAACTCAAGAAGAATGTATATAGACTGTATACTACTGTATACATGTGGGAGGAAAGTCTATAGAATGGGAGTTTCTTTTCATGGGGGGTGGTGCATATTGGTGATTGAACCCAGGGAAACTTTACCACTGAGCTACATCCCCATCCTTTTTTATATTTTTTACTTTTGAGACAGGGTCTCACTAAGTTGCTGAGATGGTCTTCGACCTGTGATCCTCCTGCCTCAGCCTCCCAAGTTGCTGGGATTACAGGTATGTACCAGGCTTAAATATGAGTTTCTTCAAGTCTGCTGAATGTGAGATCTTGCTTTTATGTCTGTAGATCCCAGCATGGGGCTTGGGATATTTAGGTATGCTCTGTGCATATGTGTTGAATGTATCTTCAATTAAAACAAAATCTAGTGGTGAATCTAAGTTCTAGATCCTTAAAACAAAGCCTACAGGATTCTCCCCTCCATCCTCTGCTACTTAAATTTCCACTACTTCCCTTGATTTGTTGTTTACCCAGCCCTGTGTGATTTTTCCTTTATCATGGGATGACCAGGTGTTCTTTTCATTACTGGTCGTGTTACTCAGTTTTTCATCACTGTGACCAATATACCTGAAAAGAACAGTTTAAAGGAGGAAAGATTTATTTTGGCTCCAGGTTTCAGAGGATTCAGGCCATGGTTGGCTGACTCCAAGGTGGAAACATCATGGTGGAAAGGCATGGTGAGGAAGGCTGCTCAGCTCGTGGCAGTTGGAAAGGAGAGAGAGAGAGAGAGAGAGAGAGAGAGAGAGAGAGAGAGAGAAGAGAAGAGAAGAGAAGAGAAGAGAAGAGAAGAGAAGAGAAGAGAAGAGAAGAGAAGAGAAGAGAGACACCAAGGAGATGGAGAGAAGATAAACCTTTCCAGGGTGCTTCACCAGTGACCTACTTCCTCTGACCAGGTGCCACCTCCCAATAGTTGATTCATTCAGCCAACAGTGGTTTTTACTCCAGTGATGAGGTAAGAGCCCTCATGATCCAATCACTTCTGAGTACATGAAACTCAGGGGAATATTCTAGATCCAAACCATAACACTAGTAAAGAATAGGCATGCATCTTTGAAAAAAAAACTTTTATTAAAGGCTAGAGAAGTGGCAGTTTTAGGGTAGACCACAGCTGTGTGCAAGGAAAGAATAGAGCTAAACCAAAACCAATCTTTGAAAATTAATTTTAATGTTTCCCTATTATAGATAAAATGGAAATAATGTCATCCTAGACAAGGTCTTCTTTGATAAGGCCACTTTGGTCCAGTGATCATATTCATGAGACAGTTTCTCATTTGTAAGTTCATAGTTTCCAGTCTGAAGGCTTTATGGGTCCAAGTTAGGTTAGTCAGACTTATAAGAGACTAATGTATAAGCCAGAATGTTAACTTATGGTGTTGGTGAATCTTCCCTTCTGGTGTCTAGGATACTCTGTACACTCATCAGAGATCCAGGGAAGCAGAATTTCTATTCTGGTAATTTCCAGGAAAGGTTGGAGTCAGAGAAAGGGAACATGGATGGCCTTTTGAATATGTCGTGTTTGCTGTGATGAATCCCATGGCCTATCCCTGCCCTATAGTAGATTGTACCTCTAGAATGAGCAAAAAGTATGCTCCACAATCCAGTGTTTTCTTCTTCTGTATAGGGCTGGAACTGAGGGACATGTCCTTACTCTTCCTGATGTGTCTCGGCTTCCTTGTCGTTAATGAGGAAAATAGTGATAGTACCACCCTCTTCAGGGTATTGTAAAGACAGTAGGTTGAATACTTGGAACAATGCCTGGTACATAATGAACACTCAAGAAATGGTTAGCTATAATTATTATTTTTGTTATTACTTTCCCAGACCAGACAATTTTCCTTCCTCTGTGATAATCTCTCTGGAGACTTTTTTGATACAAATATATAGTTTTCAACTTGCTTTATTGCTCTCTCATTCTGGACATGCTTCCCTGAGGCCATACCCTAGTCACCTTGTTTACATGTCTCAAAATTCTTTAGTCACTGGGCTGGAGATGTGGCTCAAGCAGTAGCATGCTCGCCTGGCATGCGTGCGGCCCAGGTTCGATCCTCAGCACCACATACAAATAAAGATGTTATGTCTGCCGAAAATGAAAAAATAAATATTAAAAAATTCTCTCTCTCTCTCTCTCTCTCTCTCTCTCTCTCTCTTTCTAAAAAAATATTCTTTAGTCACACCTTTACTGCAGGCTATTCACTTCCTCACGTAGCTAATATCATCCACTTTATGTTTTTTTTTTTTTTCTAGTTGCATTCATGGGGAAAACTAGGTGAAAATTCTCAGGCACATAGCTTTGTCCTTACAAAGTGAGTTGTCCTAAGTCTGGCTTACTTTTCCCCCCATTTTAAAACATGTTTTATAGTGGTACATATTGGTGGGATTCATTGTTACATACTGCACACAATATGATGATATAATTTGGCCAGTGTCATTCCCCAGTATTTCCCCTTTCTCTCCTCTCCTCTGTCCCCCTGGTCCCTTTCCAATCTCTTTTCAATATTCACAACTCCACCCACCCCACCATTTATTTTTCCTTTTCCTCTCTAGCTTCTACATATGAGAGAAAACATATGACCATCAACTTTCTGAGTTTCGCTTATTTCATTTAATATAATGTTTTCAAGTTTATTGATTTTCCTGTAAATAACATAATTTCATTTTTTCTTTCTGGTTGAATACAACTCCTTTGTGTATATCTACAACATTTTCTTTGTCCATTCATCCACTGATGCTCAGCTAGGATGGTTCCATAGTTTGTCTCTTGTGAATTGCACTGTTATAAACATGAGTATATGTGTGCCACTATAATTTGCTCACTTTAATCCTTTAGAATAAATAATGGGGGGGCTGATGCTGTGGCTCAGTGGTAGAGCGCTTGCCTAGCACGTGTGAGGCACTGGGTTTGATTCTCAGCACCACATATAAATAAACGAATAAAATAAAGGTCCATACATCTAAAAAAAAATTAAAAATAAATAAATAAATAAAGAAAGAAAGAAAGAAAGGGGAGTGGCAAACCTAGGTCAAATAATATTCCACCCCTAGTCTTTTTTTTTGGTACTGAAGATTGAATCTAGGGGTGCTGAATCACTGAGCTATAACCCCAGCTCTTTTTATTTTTTATTTTGAGACCCAGTCTTGCTAAATTGCTCAGGGCCTTGTTAAGTTGCTGAGGTTGGCCTAAAACCTGTGATCCTCCTGCCTCAGCCTCCTGAGTTGCTGGGATTACAGTTTTCAGGATGAGACATAAGGGACTAGTCTCATACTTCTACTTATGGATAACCAGTGTTCCAAGCAACATTTGTTAAATAGACTGCTTTTTTTCCCCCCCAGTGTATGTTTTTAGCACCTTTATCAAGGATCAGATGACTGATCCTTGTGAGTGTTTGTCTCTGTGTCTTCTAGTCTGTACTGCTGGTCTATGTGTCTGTTTTTATGCCAGTACCATGCAGTCTTTGTTCCTATAGTTCTGAAGTATAATTTGAAGTCAGGTGTTGTGATGTCCCCAGCATTGCTTTTTGGTTAGAATTGCTTTGACTATTCTGCATCTCTGCATCTTTTATTCTTCAAAATGAATTTTAGGACTGTTTTTCCTAGTTCTGTGAAAAATGCCATTGGTATTTTGATGGGGATTGCATTGAACTGTATATTGCTTTGGGTAGTATAGCCATTTTAACAACATTAATTCTGCCTATCCATGAACATGAGAAGTATTTCCATCTTCTTGTGTCTTCTTCAATTTCTCTCCTCAGTGTTCTAGTTTTCATTACAGCAATCTTTCACTTCCCTGATTAGATTTATGCCTAGGCAATTAATTAATTAATTAATTTGAGGCTATTGTGAAGGGAATTCTTTTCCTGACTTCTTTCTCATTGGATTTATTATTGATGTACAGGAAAGCTACTGATTTTTGAATATTGATTTTATAAACTGCTAACTTCCTTTTATTTCATATATGGCCAAAAAAAAAAAAATGAAGACTAAAACATCCTGAGAACATTTACATCCTATTAGCTTAGTGGTGTGTGCTAGATCCAGATGACCTGCTGTCCCAGGACCCTCTGCTGCTCAGCCTTCTTGACACTAATCTTTGCTTTGCCCTCTCTCACAATCCTGAACTGCATCTTGGTTTCTCCTGACCAGGAGCTTTGCTGCCTAGATCTGTGCCCCAGACGTTCTTGGCAGCACTCCTGCTCTGGGGCCTTTCAGTCTCTTCCCCTTTTATACCACCTGCTGTCTCACATTCACCCTACCTGCCCACTCCTGCCTCTGGCTTGTTGTCCCCTCTCAGGGGGTTACCTGCACATGTGTAGCATATGTGCAGTGTGAATTGCATCCAGGCTCTGTTTTCAGAAGAAATTAACACAAATTCGCGTAAATGAAATTTCTCTCCCCTCCCAATGTAACTAGAAAGAAGGAAGGAGAAAAGGGACCTGGAAAGGGTGACTAAAGCATTTAGTGTGTATTAACATACTGATACTTTGATTTTGTGGTGCTTTCCAAGTCATCCTGTATGGATGTCGCAATGATCATGTGTCAGGACAATTAGGAGGTGGAAAAAACCCCATCAAGAATGATTAGTAAATCATACTTTAATGGTAGACAGATGAATACTCAATCTGATATTGTGTTACGGAATTTCCTGTTTCAAAAACAGTGTCTGATTATTATTTCCAGAGAACCTACAAAACCTGCTTGTTAGTCTCACTTTTCTGCATGACTTTATTATCAAATTATATCTAACAATAAATGATTAAGTATGTTTGTCACTTCTAAAGATAGCGCTGTTATCAGTTAATTTAGTATTGATGTTTTGTGTGGGAAGAGTTTTTCTATGCTAGTTTCTTCAGTTATGAGAGTTATTGCTCTGGGGAAAGGGAGAGTGGGGAGTCATTGTTTAATGAATAAAAAGTGTCAGTTTGGGCAGATGAGATGGATAGCAATGATGGCTGGATAGCAATGCAAATGTATGCACTTAATGCTGCTCAGCTGTACACTTAAAAATGGTTAAAGTGGTAAGTTTTACATAGGGTGTATTTTACTACAATAACAAAAGAAAAAAATCACTCCTGATTGTGATAAAAATTCAAACATAGAAGGATAAAAGAGTGAAGTTGCCAGGTGCCATCGTGCACATGCTGGTGATCCTAGCGACTGGGTGGGGGTGGGGGGGTGGCAGTGCTCCAAGGCAGGAGCACTACAAATTTGAGGGACTCCCAGGAGGGCTGAAGATGCAGCTCAGTAGTAGGGCAGCCCTGGTTCAATCTCCAATATCACAGAAATATAAATCAAAACCCAAAACACACAACAGCAACAAAACACCACTAAAGTTTATCTCTCTGCATTTTCATCAATTCATATCTCAATTCTTCAGAAGTAACCATACCTGATATCATTTTAGAAGTCTGTTCTATATCAAGAATATGTATATGCACGTGTGGGGTGTGTGTGTGTGTGTGTGTGTGTGTGTGTATAAATTCCTCTTTCCTCCAAAGTGCTGGGTATTAAACACAGGGGCTTAGGCATGCTAGGCAAGTGCTCTATCACCGAGTTGTATCCCCGGCCCAAGAATATCTATTTATTCAGGACTGTTATAGTTTCTTGAAACACATATACATACTGTTTGGCACCTTTCCTTTATCGCTTTATATATCTTGAACATATGCATATATACACACATCTTTAACATGAATGTATATATTTTAAAAGTTTTTTTAATATCAATACCTTTAGAATTTCTGTTTATTTTAAAGCAGTCTCCTACTGATGGACTTTGAACTTCACTTGCAACGTAACATAACAGTATGTCAATTAAAATGGACATCCATGTTCTTTTTCTGAGCCTGTCTTCATTATCTGCCTCTGCAGAATTGATTCTTATATTTGTTCATTCATTCTGAAAAGATTGGATGAGGGTCAATTTGTTTTTTTCAGTACTGGGAATTGAAACCAGAGGTGCTCTACCTCTGAGCTACATCCCCAGCCCAATTTATTTTTTATTTTGAGACAGAGTCCCTATGTTGCCCAGACTGGTCTCAAACATGTGATTCTTCTGCCTTAGTCTCTCCAGTAGCTGGGATTAGTGTCAGTTACGTTATCCTAACTGGATATTTATAGTCTACTGCCACAAAGAATTATCATTCATCTTGATAATGATGTAACACCATTAGTATTGGTGGGTATTATGAGTATGCAAGGTATTGTTAAATCATAAAAAATGTACAAGCTGGTCTGCTTGTTTATAAATTTGGCTGTAAACCTGATTTTGAGGGTATATTGGTAGCTCCACCGACCAGTAGCTACTGTCCCCAGACTTCATCAGATCTCTTGAACAGGTGCTTCTAAGATCTCTTCTGAGCTCCTGAATCCCTTTGTTTCATTTTTTTTTCTCTTTCTTTCCCCTAAGTTGCTGAATCTTTTTTTCCACTTGCAAGATACCCCACCCACAGGACTATACATCCCCTTCTCTGTCCAGCACAGATTTTCTTATCCAATTGGATGAGTAAGAGAAGCAGAGACATATCTGTTAAAGATAGTCATGTAGCAAGGTGCCCCTTGGCCCTGTAACAGAGTATTCCTAATTGTCCCCCACTGGAACATGGATGCCCTTTTCTGTGAATATCACATGAACACGGACTGTGTGCTAAGACACATCAGCTCTGTAGTCCACCTCAGGTTTGTATGGGGGTGCTTATGGAGTGCCTGTAAATATAACCACCCTTTGTCATATTGTTTTTCTGAGAAAATGTGCTCCAAATTCGTAGTAATTGACTTGTCAATGAACTTTTGGAATAGAGCTCCTTTGTAAGTTGAAAACAACTTGCTCTTTTTTTCTAGAATAAATGTTGTTATCTCTCTTTTTTTCCCCCTCACAAAAGTCTATGAAATAAATATTGTAGGTGACATAGCTCACATTTTGTTGATGAGGATTCTGAGATGTAGTTTCTCCCTCTTGCTCACTCATTTACTATGGCTGGTACTCTCTTGTTCTTTCCAATTCAGTCTGCCCACATGGACATCATCCAAAGCCATGGGAAAGATAAACATAGGAAGGAAAAACCCAGCAGGGAAGAGTCACCCTGGGAAATATAAAAAGAAAACCATAAGCATAAAGGTTCTAAGAGTGAAAAAGAGTATTTTTAAAAGGCAGAGACAGGTGGGCACTAGAGAGAATCTTAAGCGGTAAAATGAGGAAATCTGGTGGGAGTTCCAAAGGATTAGACCCAAGACTCTGTATGTGGACTGACTTTAAGACCCTAGTGTTCTCAATAAGCTCTTCTTCATTTGAATTTGAAATGTTCATTTGAAAATAAAGCAAAAAAAAATTTTTAAGGCTTTAGTTGGTATATTGTGGGCTGGGGGTGACTATAGTTTTTGAAGCAGCAGGGACTTTATCTGTCAAAAACAGATGTTTTACTTTATTTATCTGCTTTAAGTATTAATAGTTTGATTTGAAAAGCACAGTATATAGACTGTAGGTAAAATATTGATTATTTTGGACTACATTGTGTTTCTTTCAAATTCATATGTTCAAATCTTAATCCCAAATATCTCAGAAAGTGACTTTGTTTGGAGATAAAAATTTAACTGAGGTCATTAGGGTGAACTCTAATCTGATATGACTGATGTCCTTATAAGAGAGGAAGTTTGGAGATAGATGTCCTATGAGGACAGATTACCTGAAGAGGAACAGAGAGAAGATGGAAATCCACAAGCCAAGGAGAGAGGCCTGATACAGTTCCTTCCCTTGCAACCCTCTGAAAGAGCCAACCCTGTTGACACCTGGATCTTGGAATTTTAACCTTAAGAACTCTGAGGCAATAAATTTCTGAGGTTAAAGCCACCTGGTCTATGGTACTTTGTTACAATAGCTCCAAGATACTGAAAATGACCCAATCCTTAGAGTTGGGGAGAAAATTAAGCAGGGTATTCAGTTTCCTGAGAGTTAGAATGTAGCTCATGGAATTTAGAGTTGATAATGTCCTTACAAACCCAAAGTCTAGCTCATTGGATTTATAACCTCTTAAGGTTATCTGAGGAAATGACCGATGGCCACTGTTTGAAGTTCTAGTTGTATATGCTAGTGTTCCAGAGGGCAAGAAAAGGCCTAGGTGAAGTATTAAATTCACATATTCAACTCAATTTGGAATTTGAGTTTTACAAAATACTCTTATGTGAAATAAACCACTTCCCCCTACATCCGGGGAAGAAGTTTATAATTAGAACATCCTGGGGAACTTCTTCTATTAATTGTTGCATACCTGAAATATCACAAAGGAGAGTGAAGTTGTAGGTAAAAAATGCATTGAAATCATTGTTTTTGCCTTTGTCAGTTATAAGGAACTACAAGAATAAATGCTCTCTGGCCTTGAGCACTACAAAGCCTTTATCACACCAAGACAATAGAGGCTTCTGGAAGGGAGTGAACTTGAGAAACTTACAGAGTTTGAGGCCAAGAAGACATTCTGTACAGAGCACAAAAGTAATATACAGAACAATCCTCCCACCCCAACTCCCAGCTCCAGGTGGGTAACCTTGAAGATTTAAAGGGGAACAGGAATATTTTACAGGAAAATCAGAGTATTTTCTCTTTAAAATTGTCCTCTCAAATGTTAGATTTTTCATCTCTGGCCCCCAACTTGATTTTTGGTACAGTGGTGTGGATCTTGGATTTTGTAAGCCGTCTTCCTGCATTGGAATCTCAACACGTTGCCAGTTGTGTGGGCTTAGGATAAGAACATAACCTGGTAAGCCTCAGTTTCATCATCTATACAATGGAAATACTAATATAATACGCTTATTTCATTGAATTGCTTAAAGTGCTGAATGAAATATTACAGGTGAAGCACTTAACATAGGATCTGCCTTCTGCTAAGTACTAAAAAAAAAGCTCTCATCATTTAGGCTTCAAGGAGGGTTCTAGATGAAAATAGTGAGGACCCTCTATTGAATTTAGATTTCTGCATTTGACTTTTTGGAGGTTGCTGTGCTATCTGTAACCTGTTCTGTTCTGGCTCTATGCTGATGCTATATAGGAATTGAGGACTTTGTTTATTTTCTTTTTGATAACCTATACTTTAAATATGGTAGTTTGATATGGGTAGTTTTAATAAAAATCATATCAAAATTAATATGGCCATAGGAATTTGTATAGCTCTATGGGAGAAATTAGATTGGATTTCAAAAGAAGTTAAAGTTGGAAAAATAAAAAGTTGACCACTGTGATCTCCTTATACATAACATAGACACAGTACCCAGGATGGTGCTGGGCAAGACAAGAGCTCAGGGAGTTTTCCTGATTGTTTGGCTGATATTTTAGGTGAGTATAAAAGCTTGAGTCTTGTGCAGCACAGAGTCATGTGGAGGTACCAGAGGCATCAGACATGCAACAATTTGGTAGTGATGGTTTTTCTGAATTCTCCAGTACTATTATATCAGTCAGAACCTATCAGAAAAGAGATGGTGCAGGGAAATTGAATCCTAGGAATAAAATGTAATAAAGGGTCAATTATAAAGATCTTGGCAAGGTGTAGGCAACTCCCAGGGGTAGTGCAATATATTGGAGCTGTCACAGCCAGGCACTGTGACCACTCAAGACTTGAAGGCAATGGAGAAGCAGGTTATTGGAATTTAAGAGAGGGAGGTGCATGGAAGAGCTACCTGACAAATATCCGTGGTCTTTGATGGAGGGGTAGAGTCATCCCCCCATAACTCTGCAGGGAGGGAAATATCTGGGGGTTAAGTCCCTGATTTCTATCTCCTCCCTCCCTTCTTTCCAAGATCAGGAAACAAGGGAGCCTTATTGATACCATTCATGTAGGTCTGTTTCTGAGTTGCAGAGAAGGATGGAGAGGGGTGAAGAGAGAAATGGAAGACACCTAGTACGATTATCTGTACTGTTAGTACTGGCATAGCGGAGATAATAGAAAAGAGACTGTTATTAGGGGTGGTTTATAGGAATACACCCACCAGCTGATGCAACCTGTCTCTGGATTGTGAATTAGCATCTCTTCCTCTATTTTCAGTCCATGTTGCTGAAAATTCTCCTTCATATTCATTATTTTATGAACAATTCATTTTCACAAATATTGATTGAGTAAAGTAATTGTAGATAATCTGTGATACAGTTAATAATGGGGATGATCTCTTTTATTTATCTTTCTGTCTCTCTGATGTTAAGAATTCAGAAAATCTGAGACAGATCCAGTAGCATATGCCTATAGTCCCAGCTACTTGGGAGGTTGGGGTGGAAAATCACTCTAACCCAGGATTTTGAGACCAATCTGGGCAACATAAGGAGACCCTGTCTCATAAGAAGAAGGAAGGGAAAAAGAACTCAGAAAGTTTAAATTTGGTGAAGTTTTACTGGCTTTGACAATGGGGTCAGCAAAATAATAATAAGTTGAGCATTTAAATCAATCAAATAATTAGTAATAATAGCTTAATCTATTTCCAAAAGGAAGCTGATTTTACCTGGAAAGTTGGGGCTAGAAGAATGTAACATCCCCAGGCCCTCTATGTTGCAGGTACTGTAGCATGAACTCTGCTCACTGGGTGTTTTTTTTTTTTTTTTTGCAAGAACTTGTTGACTTGAAATCAATATGTAGTATGCCCCAGAGTGTTTACAACAAACTTGATGAAGAAATAGCTTGATTTTTTTTTTGCATTTGCCAAGTATTGTTGTGTAGATACTTCCACTGTAGTCCTCAAGCTACCAGTACAACATCATTGAATATGGAGTTGGGATGAAACTTTTGCAAAACTGACTCTTGAGAGCATATTGGTGCTGATTCCAGCACCCCACTATATGAGATCCCTAGCTCCCCAACAGAGCAGCAATGGGCAGAAGCAAATAAATACAAACAAATAATTTGATATTAAAATATATCTTTAAAACTTAACAAGTAATTTTGCTAATTATTGAACATAATAATTCCCTTGTTAATAATTTTTAATTGTTTCCCACTTAGGAATGCTTATTTGGTTATCACATTGTATACTTTATTAACCTTGCAAACTACCAGTATTCCAAGGCTAAGAAGAATGAGCTCAATACCTTCTGCCCCATTGAAATCTAAACATGCAAAGTGCATAGAAAGAATTACACTAGTTTCTCTGTTTTAACTGGTTTTATCCATCCATCGATTGATCTATCCATCCAATGGCTATTTATGAATTTTCTATCTTTCCTACAATGTCTTGTCCCCTGACACCGTACCAACCCTGAGAACACCAAAATGAAAAAAACAATAATAATTATAGCATGAGTCCTCCTCTAAATTGCTTTTAGAAAGTTAACTAATTATCAGGTGAACAGGACAGCAGCTTCCTACTCAGCTGGAAGGGAGCTCAAATTGGAGGCCAGTTACAGCTGCAGTGAGCAGAGCCATCTGCCAGGTCCTGTACTGGCACCATTGTTTCCTCTTGGACTTGACAAGGTCAGGTATATCTGGAGGGTCTGGTGTGATAACAGTCCTCCTTCTACTTTTTATGAACTTTAGAAGGTTCTTTTTAGAGCTTTTACTCTGTCTAGTAACAGTTTTCTCTCCTTTGTAAACTTCTGATCTGGCTGGTATAAATATCTATTATCATTTTTTTTCCTCTGTATCAAAAGTCATTTTGTTACTATTGTAGCATGAATATAGTCTTTTTGGGAGAAATCTTTTAATCTTTTTTGAATGAGCCAAAAGGTACTGAATATAGTACCTTTGATGAATATAGTGAATATTCCATAGCTATATTTTTTCCTACACTGCCCAACCCTCTCCTAATCCACATTGTCTTTGAAGACTACAGTGGTTTTAAAACATGGCCATAAATTGTCCTGTATTCCTCTCTTTAAGAGGTGGAGCCCAATTCTCCTTCTCTTGATGGTGAGCTGTACTTGGAAACTCCTTTGTAATAAATAGATTATAGAAGAAGTGATGGAGGACTAGGCCATGAAGGACTGCAGCTTCCATTTGGATTACTCTCTTGGATCATTTGCTTTGGGGTGGAGAAAAGAACCAGCCACCAAGGCTTGAGAAGGAACTGAGTGACAAGGAACTGAGCCAACATCCGTGCATGCTAGCCACCTTGGAAGTGAATGCTCCAGCTCCAACCAACCTTCAGATGATTGTGGCCCAGGGAATATCATGGCTGCCACCTCATGAGAGACCCTGAGTCAGTCCCTGAGCTAAGCTGCCCCTTATCAACTGTGTCAAAAAGAAAATGTTTTCTGTTTTAAACTACTAAGTTTTTGGTAATTTGTAATGCAGCAATAGATAACTAATATGAAAATTTTTCTCCTTTTCCATTTATGTTGTGAAGAGACTCAGTTCTCACATAGCATAGCTCTTTGAATTTTTCAATAACCCTCTTTTTTGACACCTCAAATAAAAGTGTTTGTTTGTTTTGGTATCAGGAATTGAACCCAGGGATGCTTAACCACTGAGCTACATCCCCAGCCCTGCCTCTCAGGTAGTTTTCCTCAGGGACCCTGCATTCCTGGTCAGGTTCTCTACTCTGGCCCTGTTCTGGTGCTACCTGGATGTTCAGGGGTGTTTGCTCCTCTGGGTCAGGTCTTGGATTCTCTCTAGTTGTGAATAGAGTGGCTCCAGGGCAATTGCTATCAACAGCTTCTGAGTATTATTGTTAAGACAGAGTAAATGTATCTAGAGGGATAAAAAAGGTTTGAATAAAAATAAGTACTAAAATATATTGTCATTTTGACATGTTCTAGGGTTTTTTTTTCTTTTCTCTTTTCTTTTCTTTTTGGTACTGGAGATGGATTGAAACCAGACCACATCCCCAGCCCATTTTATTTTATTTTATTTTGGTGGGGGGCATACCAGGGATTGAACCCAGGGGCACTCAACCTCTGAGTCACATCCCCAGCCCTATTTTGTATTTTATCTAAAGACTGGGTCTCACTGAGTTGCATAGCACCCTGCTTTTGCTGAGGCTGGCTTTGAACTTGTGATCCTCCTGCCTCAGCCTCTAAGTCACTGGGATTACAGGCTTACGCTACTGTGTCCTGAAGAGATTTTTGGTTTTTTTTACACTACGCTTCCATGACTGTATTAACCAAACTCCTTTGGGTAAAGTGGGAAGAGAAATAGGTGACATTAATGAAAATAACTGACCAGAATATTTGCCTTTCTTGTTACCCTTGAGTAGACTGAGGATCAGTGACTGTTGGTCAGGGTTTTGGCCTCATGACTTCAACTAAAAAAAATTTCCCAGTAAGTTCTTGATTCAGGATGCTTAAAAGGCAGTGGTGAATAGGATAATTTGTCTGAAACAAGCAAGAAACTCTTTCCCAGAGGAAGGTTCCCTCGTGGATGTGACTGATCTTGAGGGTGACTGAATCTCTTCATGAAACCAAACAGGTTTAGACGTCAGGAAGTGAGTCACTCCCTCCACGTGTGCTTTCCTACCTCTCTTATCTATGACGGCTTCTTCTATTAAGGTTATAGATGACTGTGGTTTTTATTGTGGCTGCTGTGAGGTATAGATTGATAATAGGATTTTGAAGAGGTTAGAGATTTCTAGATATACATGAACTAGATGTAGAACAGTGAACATTTTCTGGATAATGGCTATTCCTTTTGTGTCATGTAACAGGGATAGTCTGGTCACAGCCTCCTTGTAATTTTCTGTCTTATTCATTAAGTTGTTTATCTGTTCAACCATTTTTTTCCACTGAGTATCTGTTATATTCCAGGTAGAGGGCCAAAAGCTGTGGACACGAGAGGACCAAGATAGGCCAGGTTCTAGCCCTGCCACTCCTGGAGCCATAGACATAGTGAAAATGGGGGTGTTCTCTGTTCCTCTAATAGACCCTTATTGGGAGGCTGGTTCCTGCTCACATTCTTCATTACTATTATTATTATTATTATTTTTGGTACCAGGGGTTGAACTCAGGGGCTCTCGGCCACTGAACCACATCCCCAGTCCTATTTTGTATTTTATTTAGAGACAGGGTCTCACTAGGTTGCTTGGTGCCTTGCCCTTGCTGAGGCTGGCTTTGAACTCTCCGTCCTCCTGCCTCAGGCTCCTGAGCCGCTGGGATTACAGGTAAGTGCCACTGCACCAGCTCCACATTCTTATTCTGTTTTCCTTCCCAGGGGGCCTTCACTTCTAAAATCTTGGTGGTGGTGGTGGTTTCACACTGCCTGGTGAAGGGCAGGGAAAGTGGAGTTCTAACTCAAACTGGCCAAATAGTGCACTTCACTGACACAAGGCTTCTTCTGAGGCCCTCACGTCTCTATCGTACTATTCTCGCAGCCTATTTGTTGCCTTTTGGCTCAGTACCTTACTATCTGACAATAGTCACCATATATATTTTTTTCCTTTTAATTCACAAAAGTAAATTAAGTTGATTTGTTCTATATTGGAGATATAAAAATGTCAAGTCCTGGCACACAGTAGGTGTTCAATTAATATCTGGGAGAAAGAGATGCAGGAAAAGCAGAGGAGAGGAAGGGAGTTCAGTATTAATTTTAAAAAGATACCAGGGCTTACCCTCCTCTCTTAAAAAATTTACCAAAAGAAATAGAACAGTGAAGAAATGAAGAATGAAAAAAATGAAAAATAAGTCATCTAGATTTTATTTGAAGCACGTCACAACTGTAACTTCTAACTGCTGCTTCTATTCCCAATGATCTCTCTCTCTCTCTCTCTCTCTCTCTCTCTCTCTCTCCTCTCTCTCTCATTGCTGAGTGTTTCGTGTGACAGTTGGTGTTATGGTTTGGGTATGAGGTGTCCTCCCAAAGCTCGTGTTAATGCAGGAATATCCAGATGTGAAATGATTGGACTGTGGGAGCTGTAACCTTGGTCAGTCCATCCTAGTTTGAATAGACTGACTGAGAGGCAGGTGGGGCATGGCTGGAGGAGGTAGGTCACGGGTGTGTGTGTGTGTGTGTGTGTGTGTGTGCCCTAGAAGGGCTCATTCTTCTTTTGGCTCCTTCCTTTCTCTCTCTCTCCTTCCTGGCTACCTTGAGCTGATTTTCTCTGCCATGCCCTTCTCCATGATGCTCTGTCTCACCTTGGGCCCACAGATGGAGTGAGCCCAGCATGGACGGAAGCTCTGAAACTGTGAGCTGAAAATAAACTTTTCCTCCTCTAAGGTGTTCTTGTCAGATTATTTTGGTCACAGCGACAAACAAACAAACAAACAAACAAACAAACAAAAAAACACAAAAAAACCTAACACACACAGTTAGCTTTCAAAGATCAGCACTATCAGCTGGGAAAAAAAAGATCAGCCCTTGGTATCAGTCAGACTTGGTCCCAGTGTTGGTCGCGCTATTTCAAGGTTTGTGACCTTGAGCAAATAGTGCTGAGCCTGTTTCTTCATATGTAGAACCAGATAATAACAATTTCTGTCTTAGGGGATTTTACGATGGTCAGGATGATAATACAGGTAACGTGCTTAACATGTTGCCTAATACTGATAATATCTGTAATGTCTGATCTTCATCTCTTATTTCTTATTTCTCTTCCAGAAGCCTGTTCTACAGGATTCTATACAGAGGGGACCATTTTCTTCCAAAAGTAAATTTGTATGTAAATCATATGCTTTTACATCCTTGAATAACTCCAACACAGCTGAGGATATTTCCCTCAGGCTTTGTAAAAGCATTCTTTCTGAGACTACATCAAATTTGGAAAATGTTGATTCAGAAGCAGAAATCTAAAAAAAACAAAAACAAAAACAAAAAAAAACCAAGAAGCAGAACTCTTTAGCAAGTCATCAGCAAGTAAAGCGATGGTATTGCAATGTGAGTCCCCGTTCTTCATTTAGTTCAGCGTCTTCTCCAGCCATTCAGTAAACATAATATGTTAACTGTTGGAGGAGTTCAGAGTGAAACTGTTTGCAATTAAATTTGCCCCATTGTCTGAAGGCATTTTAGTTTCAACAAATAGTTTTTTTTTTTTTTTTTTAGTGGACACAATAGTCCAAATCAGTTTTGGCATTGTTTAGGAAGCCCTAACTCACATTCTTACTGCATCTCTGAGGAAAGGAAAAGACTTTTTCTTCTGTCTTGGCCGTTTGCTGCCAAGGCTCCTGCAAACTTGAGCCTTCTTGCCAGTAATTGTTTAGTGGTCATTTCCAATTTTGTTTTTCTTAGAATACAGATCCATGGGAAAAGATCCAACACCACAATTGTTACTTTCCCAACAAAAATGCTTCAAGTTGATCAGGAGATCAAACTGAAATCATATTTCCTTGGAAATGACCCTGTCTTGAGAAGGAGGAGGGAGGGAAACTCGGAAAGAAAATGATGTTCCTAGTGCAGAGCTCAGTTTGATTGAGATTCGAATATTATTAGAATCATTCCATGGGTGAAAGTTACTTTTAAAGAGCAAGACGCCTCTCTCTCGCACCCAGTGGGATTTGCAGAGTCAAGCAGTACGTCTATATCAGGAAATTCTATTCTCGCTTTTACTGTGCTGATGAAAAAAACATCTTTCCAGATGGATTTCTGTTTATATAGCCCTTCAAGTCTTTCCTTGCACCCGGTTTGTCCCATTGGCAGTACTTCCAGTTCTGTTTTTCAAGATTTGAAGCCCACAATCGTGTTTATAAAACAGGAAGAGAAGTGACTCTTTTGTGGGAGAAAAGAAGTTAGGAACTCCTCAATATTAGGAATATTAAACAAACAAACAAACACAAAATGGTAGTGGTAGCTGGTCAGTAGGATTTTCAGCATTTTATTATGAAAAGTTGAAGGAATTATACGTGAATACCCATATATCCCACATCTATATTCTGCAATTTGTATTTTGCTATATTTACCTTATACCTATCCTCTTTCTGTATTCCTCCATAGGAATACATTGTGAATCTTATTCTTATTTTTGGATTCACATCAGTTGGTTATGTGCATCAGAAGTGTTGGGCTCCTTTCCAATCATTATGGTCCCACGGGCTGTTTAGCCAATGATAGGCTGTATCAGATGGGATTAGGTTCAGCTAGTTAACAAAAGAGAAGTAGCTTAATACATTTTGAGAATTTGTTTTTTTCAGTTAAAAGAAGGGTGAAGATAGGAGTTTAAGGAGGGAATGGTGGTTCTAATATCGTCAAGACTTAAGCTCTTTCTAGCTTTCTGGTCTATTATCCTAGCATGTGGCGTTCATCTCCAAGGTTTGTCATGGCCCACAATGGCTGCTGGAGCTCCAGCCATCTTACTTTCTAACAATTAGAAGGTGGAAGGGGGATAAAAAATTCTTTGATCACCTGTCCCAAGAGGACAAATAATTTATAGTCAATTTGTCTAGCTTCAGGAGAAAACAAACAATGGCTGGAATTTTATGGGGATTAGATTACATTTATAGAGGGACTTAAGAAAAATTGTTATGTTATAAATATGATGTTTATATTTTATTAGCCAGAACATAGACACACTTGAGAGGTGGGAAAATATAAATTAGATATTTCTTTGATTATTTAAGTAACATTTATTTTAGCTATTTCCCTGTGTTAGGAACTGAAATTTTCTGCTCTAATACTCTGTGAGTTTTGGGTTACTATTAGGATATAGGGGTACATGAGGTGAATTTGAGTAAGTTTTCATGTTATTTGAATTCAACAAAACCATTTTCCTAGTAAAATAATTGATTCTTACATTGAAATGATATCAACATGGCACCTGTTTATAGGGTGATCACAGTGAGCTCTTCCAAACCTAGTGGCCAAAAAGACCAGATGGCCGGTGTACACTGTCCTCAGGGAAACAAACTCCCAGAGTTGTATGGGTTAAGAATCTTTTCCATTGATGGCACAAATCTTGGGGAACAAAGGATGGTCTTTGAAGAACAAGCTTCATTTTCTGAAATTTAAAATGATTTATATCTGGGGATGCCTGAGCTAAAGGTGGATCATTGTGGGGTGTCATTAGGACGTTTTAGGAGGTCTGTGAGATGATCTATGAATGAGGAAGAGGGAAGGTGTTACAGTTAGGATCCAGATTGTCCCTCAAATGTTTGTGTTTTGAATGCTTGGTCTCCACCATAGCAATGTCCAGAGATGGGGTGTTTGGGAAGTGATTGGACCACGAGGGCTCAGTTCTCATCAATGGATTAATGTTGATGGGTTTTTAATTGAATGGACTATTGGGAGATGGTGGAAACTATACAAGGTGGTGCTTACTTGAAGGAAGTAGGGTACTGGGGCACCAGGGACATGTCCTGGAGGGGCATATCTTGTCTCCAGCCTCTCTCTCTAGTTCCTGGGTGTCATGGGTGCTTTGCTTCACCATACCCTGCGTGCCATGATGTTCTGCCTCTCCCCAAGCCCACAGTGATGGGGTCAACCAACTACCAGCTGAAACCTCTGAAACTGCAAGCCACATCTTTCCTCCCTTATGTTGATTTCCTCCAGCACTTTGTTACAGTGATGGAAGGCTCTCTAACGCAGAAGATAATTTTGACTTTTATGTCCATGTATTAAAACCATAGATAGAAAAATTAATTCAATCACCATCCTTTCCTGTTTTAGACTAGAAAATTAAATAGTATAGGAACTGGGAAGTTCTCCTTGTTCTCAATCTTTTATATTTCAAGAATATATTTTTTTAACATTAAGAATTAGTGATTTAGGCTGGGTGAGGTGATGCACCCCTAAAATTCCAGCAACACAGGAGGCTAAGGCCAGGGGATCACAAGTTTGGAGTCAGTCTCAGCAATTTAATGAGAATCTGTCTTGAAATAAAAAGGGATAGGTGCGTAGCTCAGTGGTACTGGTTCAATCCCCAGCACCCGTCAGCCCCGCCCGCACATGCACACACATGCATGTGCACACACACCATGATTTACCTTGTAAATTGTTTTGAAAATCTTAACTACATTTATTTTCTTCCTCTTTATAAAAGTATTCTTCTTGAACTCTGCCTGGATATTGTGCATAAATGATCTTTGGAGTTTGGTATTAAAGCCCTGAACAGAAAACAGAATAAAGCAGCAACCAACAGTTCAGAGAAGCACAAGTCCTCAGTGGGAGAATGGAGGCATAGGGGAGAGGGACAGAACAGGATGAAAAATTTGCTGGGAGGCCACACTTTACCCCAGGTTTTAGAATATGATGACTTGCCATTGTAGCCATAGAGTAGGTCTTCAGGTGTTCATTCTCTTTGCCAAAACTAAGATGTGTGTGTGTGTGTGTGTGTGTGTGTGTGTGTGGTGCTGGGGATGAACCAACAGACTCACACGAGTTAGGCAAGTACTCTGCCACTCATTATGTATCTCAAGTCTACTTTGCAACTTGTACCATGTTGTTGTTCCAGATGACTGGAATATTGTTTAATGAATTCTTAGATCCCTGACATGTGCTTATATTTATTTTTTAAAAAAGGGCTAGAATTCTTCATTTGCTGGAGATGCATGATTGGGCATCTAGGGAAATCATGAAGGTTATTATATCTTTGCTGGAAGCATGTAATAGACATATTACACTAACTTTAAATTATATAAAACAGGACATAATACCATCTATTTGCCTTGAATTATGTTCAAGTCTTATATTGACCACAAACGTATTATTGCTTCTAAGGCATGTGAAACCCAAACATTCCTGCCTTAACTAGGATTCTTCAAAAAGCAAATTGTGAGCCTAAGGTCTAAGTGCACTTACTCCTGGGCATGAGACCCAGGAAGCACTAGAGATAGACAGGGCTACAAAGCAGAGAAGGAGAAAACAAACAATGTCAAGGCAACCACAGTCATTGGTAACTGGTACTTGGTCCTGCAGGTCTACCTGAGGAGGTGAATAAGATGGTTTTCCATTTCATTTGCTGGGAGGTTGTGGGAAGAAGAGAGACACATTGATTAATCAGTTCCTCACCTCATTGGTCAAACTTCACCCCATGGATTTATTTGCCCCTCTCCCTAGGATCAACAAAGAAGCTCTGAAAATAGGCTTGCTTTCGGAGTGATCCTTTGGGATACACTTGTATGAGGTTGGATTGTTGGGATATGTATGAAAGCTGAGGCAGAGAGAATGATACAGGGCATAGGAGGTATCAGACACAGTCCTCAACCTTACCATCTGTGGGCACAAGAAAGCTGCATTATGCAATTACCAGAACCTTGATGCATTTAAGCTTCAATTGGGAACTTCAGGACCTTGTAGAGACTTCCCAAGAGTTGAGAAAGTCCCCAAAGAATGCCTGCTAAAAGTTCTTGTGCTCTTCACTGTGAAATTCCTAACTTCTTCCACACTGCCAATTCCCCCTGTGACTCTAGAGGTTTCCCCATGTGACTCCAGAGGTGGTGATTCCTTAAGAGTTCAGTAGTATATCGCCAGGCGCAGTGGCGCACACCTATAATCCCAGTGACTTGGGCGGCTGAGGCAGGAGGATCACAAGTTTGAAACCAGCCTCAGTAACTTAGTGAGGCCCTAAGTAACTTAGTGAGGCCCTAAGTAACTTAGCAAGATCCTGTCTCAGAAAAAATAAAATAAAAAAGGGCTATAGAGGTTGCTCAGTGGTTATGTACATCTGAATTTGATTCCCAGCTCAAAAAAAAAAAAAGTTCAGTGGTATCTTGCAGAGTGGGGAGAATTGTTTGAGCAGGAGTGGATCTGCTCTTTCCATGCACTAGCCCAGTGAACTCCATCACTGTGCACCCTGCGGTGCCCATGTACTTCCAGGAGACCTGGGGGAAATGGTTCCTGCATCAGCAGCTGTGCATTATTCAGAATCCGACTCCATCAGAAGATCAGACTTGAAAGGATTCTGACTGGCATGTCTACTTTGTCTTGCATAATTTTATTTTGAGCTGCATGTGTGTGCACACATGTACAAATTCGCTTCTGTTCCCCTCTCATTCTTCTTCCCCAGATGCCTCTCCAATACCTGATTCTTACTCATGGTCATGCTTGAGGTTTTCCCCAGGTTTCTCACGTGTTCCTATGTAAATTAGCGAAGCAGGGTTGGGTGTGGCCTTACTCCACACACTGCAGATGTCCATACCTGGCTTTGCCCAGCCAGGATCTCATTCCCTCACAAGTTATGTATCTTATCTTTATAGTCCTAAAGACTATATCAATCATTCTACAGATCAAGCTGAAGAAAGTCTTTATAAATGTATATTTGATTTAGAGTTAAATAGGATTTGGTTCTAAATGTAAGTGATCCACATTAAAAAAAAATCATGTATTTTAACTTAAACACTAACAGGGTTCAGTTAAGTGAATGACCTTAAGAGTCTATCTGCCCAGCTGTGGCTATCTCTTTGTAACCATAGGGATAGGGGCAGATAACAAGATTTCAATATTCCTACTTTGCTGCTGGAGAATTTGGGGCCCAGGTAGCTTCAGACTTATCTTATTTCTGTGGTTCACAAACCTAATCTCACATCAGGACCACTTGGAGGACCTGTTAGAACATTGATTGCTAGCCCACTCATATATATTCTAGTTCTGTAGGCCTAAACCCAGGCCTGAGCAATTTCATTTCTAACAAGTCTCTTAGTGACACTGATGCTACTGGTCCAAGGACCACACTTTGAGCACCCTGGTCTAGCAGATGAATGTAATTTCAGATTGCAGTCAGAGGACTATTTTGTTTTTCTTTCTAGGCCAAGGTTTGTCTCACAGTCATTTCCCCTTTTAAAGAAGGTGCTTAATATAACTGATCATTTTTAGCTAGATTTTGATTGTGTACTTTTTGTGTTGAGTAGATTAAACAAAACAAAACAAAACAAAACAGAATGCAGGTAGTGCATCCTTCTCCAAACTGGAAAAGAGTATTTTTTTAAAGAATTCCTAGGACACCATATTGGAGTTGCCAAACTATGTTCCATGGTCCCAATCTGGCTCATGATCTGTTTTTACATATAAAGTCTTGTTGGAACACAGCGATGCATATTCACCAGGGTTTTTGTTTTCTTGTCTTTGGGCTGGGGTCTTGCTAATTTGCCCAGGCTGACCTCAAACTTTCCATCCTCCCACCTCCAGAGTAGCTGGGATGACAGGTGTGTACCACCACTCCTGCCCAGCTACTCACCTGCATTGTTATGGCTTTCCTTGAGCTGTACCAGCAGAATCAAGGAGTTGCAACAGAGACCATGTGACCTGAAGAGGCTAAGTTATTTGCTGACCCCTGCAATAAGCAACTCTTGACTAATTTAGGGAAACTTTGGTCTTGAAATCCAGCAGTAAGCAATATCAGTTTATTTTAGCAGATATGAAACTTGGATTTTAACACTTTCTTCCGCCTTCTCTCAACCCTTCTCCCCCAACATGGAAAGTGGCCCAATAAGTGAAATGAAACTTGGCCTGATCAGCGATATTTAGAAAGTGGAAGGTGAAAGTGTTGACATCTGCTTGTATTTTGTTGCCCCAACTTCTCTGGCAGCATGTGACATGGTGAAAGTGTTCTGGTCATCTATCCATCTCACATTTTGTGGAAGATTGCCTGTTGTTATCTGACCCTCATTAGATTTATGACTATGAAGAAATGTAGTTTGATACAAGATCTGCATCCTTTCCTACAGAGTGGCTTTTAGGTGAAACTCTTCCCTCTTTTAGCTTTGATAATTTCAGTCATTTGAGTGTTTTTGTGTACTCTATACTGTACTCAATATACATATAAAATATACATGCATATATATTCAATTTTCAAGCATATGTTTAAACTGTGGTAAAATACACATAACATAAAATGTATCATCTTAAACTTTTAAAGTTTGCACTTCAGTAGTGTTAAGTATATTCACATTGTGGTACAGTGGATCTCCATAACCTTTCATCTTGTAAAACTAAACTCTGTACCCAATGAGCAACTCCTGCCGAGGTCCCCCTTCTAGCCCCTGGCAATTGCCATTCTACTTTCTATCTTTATGAATTTGACTGCTTTAGTTTCTCATGGGAGTGGAATCGTACAGCATTTGTCTTTTTGTAAGTGGCTTCTTTCACTCAACATAATTTTCATTCATATTACACCATATGCCAGAATCTCCTTCCTTTTCTTTTTTGTGCTAGGGATTGAACCAAGGGACTTAATCATGCTAGGCAAGTGCTCTGCCACTGAGCTACACTAGAGTCTTAGAATTTCTTTCCTTGGGATAGAATAATATTCCATAGTCTGTATATGCCACTTGATCCATTCATCTGTGAATGAACACTGGGTTGTTTCCACCTTTTAGCTACTGTGAACAACGCTGCTGTGAACGTGGGTGTACAGATATCTGTTTGAATCCCTTTTTTCAATACTTTTGATTATAAACCCAGAAGAGGAATTGCTGGATCAAAGGGTAATTCTAGTTTTTATTTTCAGAGGAAGGGCATATGTGTATTTTCATCAGGTATGCTTGTCTCAACCTCTCTTTCTCTTACCTCCTTCTTGATCTTCTTTCTGCAGTTCAGAGAAACTGATGCTATGAAATCATTATACATGCAAGGGATTTGTTGGGGGAAATGCCTCTGAAGGGTAAAGATGAGGAAGCAGGGCTGGCCTGCTGGGAGAGTCTTCACACTGCAGTGTAGATCAGACTGAAGGAAAGAAAGGACTGCGTAGGCAGCCTGAGATTTTAGTGCAATTCTAAGTGAATTGCAGGTAGAGGATGGAGGATCCTGGAGCCAAACTGGAGGAGTTCTGTGTCTCCCAGGTATGGGCTGGTGCTGTTGTTGCCATCATTGGTGGTGGATGCGCAGGAGCAGCTGGGATGGTCACTCAGAAAACTGCCTGCTACAGGAGAGCTGAGTGCTTTATTGTCATAGCTACCACACTCTCTTATATGTTGCCACCAAAGACATAACATGTGTGTGTGTGTGTGTGTGTGTGTGTGTGTGTGGCGGGGGTGGGGTGGGGTGGGTGATGCTGGAGATCAAACCCAGAGCCTCAAATATGCTATGCAAGCACCATACCTGTACGATGAATCTCCTTCCCCAGCCCCAAAGATATATATTTTTTTAAACGGAAAACCATCTATGTTATTCTCCTTACAGACCTCCAGTGGTTCCCCTTTCCCTGAAGAATGAAGTCCAGATCGGTTAAGGTGCTCGGCCACACAACTCATTTGACTCCACAGTGCTTTCTGCACCTCACACGTAACACATGTAGCCTGGTGTGCCCCGTACCTTTCTGTCATGGGCTCTTTGCCCACATGGTTCCTCTTTTCTTACATGCCCTTTGTTGCTCAGCCACCCATGGAGATCCTAGTTCCTTCTAAAGTATTTCTCTACAGAACCATAAATGAAGTGAACAGCTCCTTCCTTGAAAGTGTACTTTATTTAGGAAAACTTATTTGAAATTGTACACTGAATACCATGAAACATATAAAGGTGAATTTGATATGAATTCTACTTTGGAAGATTAACTTCGATAGGGAAAATGATATTACATAAATCCTATATTAAAAGGAGAAAATAAAGACAGTAATGGGCTAAGCACAGAAAAAATGTCGTGGGAATGCAGAAGAAGGAAAGATGATCTTCATCTCTGAGGAGCCCACTCTGAGAGGTGGGCCTTAGAGCACCAGGAGGATTTGGGTATGAGGAAATGAGCGGGGGAAGGAATTCCAGATTAAAAGAACAACAGGGATGTGGGCTGCATTTCTTTAAAACAGTCTGAATGACTAGAGTTTTCAAAGTATACATGGATCCATTAGTGGAGTGTGGAATAAATTTAGTGGTGGATTTTTTCTCTTTTTTTGGCACCAGGGATTGGACTCAGTGGTGTTTTACCACAGACCTACATCCCCAACCCCCCTTTTTTTTTCCCATAAATTTTAATTTTGGGACAGAGTCTTTCTAAGTTGCTGAGGCTGGTTTTGAACTTGTGATCTTCTTGTCTCGGTCTCTTGAGCACACCATTGCACCCAGCTGCAGCAGTCATCTTAACAGCATTAATAAAAATTTAAAAAATAAGAAAGAAATGGAATCAATAGAATAGAATGAAGTGTACACAATGTATATACCTTAGTATGGTTTATATTAGTGGTATTATTTTGTAAAACTTATTATATGTGTAATTTATATACATATATTTATATATGTGTATATATTTCCATAATATATAAAAGTTCACTATATAAATGGATTTCTTTTTTTTAATAGTTTCAGTTATATACAGACACAACACCTTTATTTTATTCATTTATTTTTATGTGGTGCTGAGGATTGAACCCAGGGCCTCACACGTGCGAGGCGAGCGCTCCACCACTGAGGCACAACCCCAGCCCTATAAACGGATTTCTTACTGTGGGGAATGCCTGGATCTTATTTGAATTTATTGAATAATATGTAACTGTGGAGCATCTTTTATGTGCTGGCCACTGGACAAAGTTCTGGAAAAAATGAACCTGACATAGTCTCTGTCCTCATGAAAATTATGACCCCATGTAATAATTCCTAAAATTTACTGGCATCAGAAACACATAAGAAAACTTAATAAAGCACAGACTCCAGAGTTTCTTATTCATCTTCAGAGTTCCCTGTTCACAGTTCTGGGGTGACCTGGCAACTTTCATTTCTAGCAAGTTCCCAAGTAATGCTAAAGATGCCAGAAGGGGACCACATTAGACACTGGTCTAATGGGTTTCTTAAATAAATACAGCTTGACATTGTGGTCAGTTGTGATAAATGTTATAGAAGAGAAGAGCAGAAAACTAGGAGAGAGAATAACTGGGAAACTTATTTTATACTCAACAGTCAGGGAAGGTATCTGAGAACCTGACATTAAGGTAGTGGGAATAGCATGGAACCAGGGTGGGAACAGCATGCTCAGTGATCCAGAGGTGCTGAAAGGCTGGAGGATACAGGATTTGAAAAGAGGTTAGAAGCAGGCACTAGATCATGTGGTATCTTTAGTGTCATGGTATTCACTGTGGGATACATGTCTTTCCTGGGGGTGTGCGAAGATTCTAATGGAGCTGCACATACATGTAGTTTTAAGAGAATCGTCTTCTGTATATGTTCTCCTAAAAATGAACTGCCCAAGAGATAGTACTTTGGGAGTGCTCATTTACCTTTCCTACCTTTGTGTGACAGAAAGTCATACTTACCACCTAATGTATCTTCTAGGACATACTGTCCTAATGTGTAAAGTCCCTGGGCAGGAGGCAAAATAAAGAATGACGCAAACTCTTTGATTTTGATGTTAAAAAAAATGAAAGCTTAATTGTGGAATAAAAAGAAAATCTATTCTCATGTCAATCAACCTCCAGTTCTAGACTTTCTGCAAGATTGAAGGACACTATAAGCTAAGCTGTCAGCAGATAGGACATTAAAAATAATTTTTGATGGTGCATCACTTTGCCATTTTGGTGTGCCCTCAAGTAAAGAAATAAGACTCCATGATTGCCTAGAAGACTGGACTAGAGGCTTGAAGCTGTGAGAAGGAGGTTTAGGGGAAGAGGGCATTAGCTTTGAGAAGAGTAATAGATTGGGAAATGATCTGCACCCACAAGAGGGCTGGGGTGCGGGCTGCCGTCATGTCTCAGCTCTCATTCGACTTGAATTTTGAGAAGGAATAACCTCCTCCTTCTGCTGGACACCCTCATCATCTCTCTTGCTTTCCCGCTCTTTCTTTCCTTCATTCTCTGCCTGTCCCATTTATAATAAGATAGGCCAGATGAGTGTAGGGTGGTGGTCAACACCAGGGGACTGGATGGAGAAAAGTAGTTGGGGATCCTTAAGGTGGGAAGGAGAGGTGTGGTACTGGGAAAATAGCTGGGGGGCAGAAGCCACATAATTTCTCCCCTTTTATTTTTGGCGCCAAGGTTAGGGCAGGGCTGGAGGTCTGGGTGCTTCCCTGTAGGAGGGAGAGGCGCTGGAGGAGTGCATTGTGTCCCTTGGATCAGGCAACCAGTGCCACAGTTAAGATGGGAAGATTTTCTCTGTGGGTGAAGGCAGGTGAAGCGCCAGCAAGGGCTGTGGGCCGAGATCAGGACAGCTGGATTCAGCTCACTCTCAGCCACTTCTTGTGTGACCTTGGGAATAGCAACTAGATTCTTGATGCCCACTTTCTCCATTTGTAAAAGAAACACTTGCAGAAAGTGATCTGTACGTTCTCCTCCCCTCTCCAAAATGATGATTTTTAAGTCACAGAAATTGGAAACAGTTTACAAAAGCCCAGGGACTTTTGCTTTGCTTCATCATGACAGTGAACTTTCCATTTTGTTGTTAAAAAAAACAAAAGAAGAAAGGGAGAAAAAAAGGCCCCCCTCCTTTTTTTTTTTTTTGCTTTGAGAAACATCAAGATTACTCTGTCCTCTAATGGTCGCCTGGGTAGAATTTTCCATCTTAGCACAAAGCGGCTCGACCTGGTTTCCACTAATCCCTTCCCTGTATTCCCCTAATTTAACAAGAGGAACTGCAAGAGTCAGACAGTGTGTGGGAAGACTGTAGAAAATAAGGAAGGTATAGAAACCACTAGAGATGGAGATAAGTTAAACATTCTGGCAAATTGTCACGGTGTATTGCTCATGCTGAATGGAGAGGCAGTTGGAAAGGTAGTTAAGAGAGTGGCTTTAAATGCTTCATCTAATTGCAAGCAGCTGTCGATTAGTGGAGCTTGACCAACTGTTTTTAATTCACTCAGTAGTGATGAAGAGAATGAGACTTTTAAGGGAAACTGGCAGGCGCTGTGAGTACGAATGCGGTTGCTTACACTTTTTCCAGAGGTCAGGAGTACAGTAACTACTAAGAGACGCTCGCTGAAAACATCGCAGGCTTTCATGATAATGATTTTCCTAAATTTTACCAGCATTTGTTGAGCTTTTGGTGGGAGGCAAATCTCTCTATTATCCATATTCTGGAATGATTTTGGAGAATGAATCATCTTCCAGTAATGAGCAACTGGATGCTTCATGCCAATACAGAGGCAATTGGCATTTGGTGGGGGTAGTAAATCTAGGATGAGAGATGATAATGCCCTTTAAGAATCTTCTTAGGAGCATGTCGTTTCATTTTTTTTTTGTTTTTGTTTTTAGTGGCTTTCTTTTCATTTTTTAAATTAGAAAATAGGAGAAAGCGGAAACATTTGAACGAGTCTCCTGTAATTGTAAAACCTGCTACAAATTATCTAAATTTGAGAGTTTTCTGGAAGATAAAGTTTGGGGTAGACCTTTTTCATCAAGTCTAATACTTTATTTGATGTAATGACTCTTTATTTTATATTTTCTTTTACCTAACAAGATTAGTAATCTTTCTATGTATTTATATCATAAGCTTCCCTTTCTTGTCAGACAGTTTAAGAAGTTATTTTAGTGTTTCTGCATTGCAAACCGAAGAAATCATTAACTTGACCAGAAGTAAGGCTTGTAGGAAATCAGGAAGGCCTTATTCTAATGGTAGCTGTCTAACTGGTCTGAAAAGATATAGAAGGGGATCCCTTCAGAAACTTTCAGGGAGCAAAGGGCTGGGCTTCTTCAGTACCAGTCACCACCCACTTTATGCCCTGGAATTCAGTGTCCTGAAAGAGAAAGTAAATTCTTAATTATGCACATGAGCAAAGATATGTCAACAAGAATCTTCTTCATATATTGTACTTCACATATACTTCACAAAATTAGAAGTATCCTCACCGTTTATCATTAGCATTCACCAAATAGATTATGATACTCACATAGTATAATTTTATGAAGACACCAAAAATGTTAGAAGGATATGTAAATGACATGGGGAAATGGTCATAATGCACTAGGCAGAAAATGGAGATAAAAATCAATAACTGTAACAGAGTTATATCCACATTTATTATTAATATTTGCAGTACTGGGAATTGAACCCGGGGCACTCTACCACTGAGGTACATCCCTAGTCCTTTTTATTTTTTTATTTTGAGACAGGGTCTCACAAAGATTGCCCAGATTGATCTTAAACTTCCTATCAAGTTTCTGGGATTAGGAGTATGCCACTGATCCTGGAATTAACAGAAATGACTCTATCTGCTTATCTATTTAGATCTAAATCTGACATACCTCAAAGTGTGTGTACATAAGGAAAATCAAGAGTTGAAAAAAAAAAGAACAAAATGGAAACAGTAGTGATGGGATTGTCAGTGATTTTTATTTTATGATTTGCCTCCTTTTTCTGCATTTTTTTGAAATTTCTTGTAAAGAACACATATACTTTTCTAATGAGGAAAAAAACCCTTATTTTTATAATGAATTTCCCAACATGTCATTTTTTTCCCCCTGTAATAAAGTGTTTTATTTCTTGTCAAGCTGAAGCTAAGGAGGAGATTCATGTCCAGCAAAGAAGGAAAAAAAAAATCAAGAGGGACAGCACTCAATAAACACCTAATTTTGCTTCTGATCTCGTGCCTGTTTGAAGCGCTCACACTTGTTTTGACTCTGCTGGGTAAGTCAGCTCTGCTGACACAGTCACAGTTTCCACCAGCTGTTTTGGATGTTTGAGGTTGTGTTTCTGTTTTAGTGAACCTCACTGCCTAGCCCTTGAGCTAGCCTATGAACAATTGTAAAGGAAGTCTTTGAGGCAGAGTCAGAGGAAAGCTGCAGATCTCCTGTCATCCATGAGGATTTGGAAAGGCAGCCTCCTTTGTGCCGTTTCTGTTTTTCTTCCAGGGCAGGTCCCTTGATGTCAGAAAGATGGATCGCTTCTCAGGTCCAGTTGTTGGGTGGAGCGTCTGTGGCCACAGCTGTACCTTCTGAGTCTAATGGACTTCTCGGGACAAAGATGTGGTGACAAATCTGCGCTGGGTACAACTTATGGATCCTTCTTGGGTTCTGTTTCCCACGTGGTAATTCTTTTCCACCAGTTCAGTTTCTGGTGGGAAGCTACTTATCATGGAAAGCCCACCAAAGGAGGCCTGCAGTCGTCTTTGCCCAAGATCTCTGAGACTGTCCTTTGAGTTAGAAACCAGGGGGTTCTCATCGTATGATGTGGCAGAATTTCTGGAAACTGATTTGGGGAAGAGGAAGCTGACTTATGTGGGAGTCACCATCTCAGTTGTCCTTCTCTGCCTCCCCCCCGCCATAATGCTTTTTCAAAGAAAAGACAAATTGCGAAGTTTCTGGTGAGAGTTGGGATTTCGTTAGAAATATTCTAGAGCTGAGCATGGTTTACCTGATTTTAGACCTTTTTAAGTCTAGCATTAATTCATATGTCCTTTTGTCCCTTTGCTTCCCTTTAAAAAGTTTCATTCTATTTGGATGCAGACTAACCAGGCTCAATCTTGATATTTTTTTGGATTGTTTGCCCTGACACTTGAGTACCTACTATGAGCCAGCTACTGCTCATGGCCATTAAGGAAACTGGTAGATGGTAGATGTCTAGTTCTTACTTGAGGGAGCTCACATAAGAAAGAAAGGAAAATAGAAGTGAGGCACAGAGCAAAGTGCTGTCTTAAAGGAATGATTCCTTAGGAAATATTTTAATCACTGGAATTTCAGAGAGGCTGGCAGATGTGTTCATCGGAAGAGAACCCACTAGAGAACAATTGGTTACTTAGGTATTCCAGACCAGAGCAATGCATGCGTTGGTTGGTAGAGTTTCCTCTTATTTCAGGCAAGATTTTTAGTTACAAGTGACAGAAACTGAGCTCAGGTTCTAACATCAGACCCTGATAGATCCACATAATATCATCAGAAATGTGTCTCTCTCATCTTCACAGATTTACAACCTTCTGCTTTGGAAACCCCAAAGGGACAGTCCTTGTCCCAACAGTTTTAATAGTATCCAGTGCTATCATTAGACCAACTTAAGTCACATGCCATTGTGGGCTGAGTATCGCACATGCTTACTGGACCCAAATTTTAGGCCCTCCCCTGTCATCAGAGGGTGAAGTCTATCTCATCTGAATTATAATCATGGAGAACTAGAGAAAAAGTAGTTCCTTTAAAAGAAAATGAGGAGCTGTTTTCAGAATGATCACAGGGTAGACACTTCTACCACAAGGATCCTGATGTCCTTTTCTTGCAGATGTGTTTTAATCTGATGGTCCTAAACTATCAGAATGTTAACCTTTGACCTCAATATAGAAGGGGTTTTCTGATTTCTTATTTCCCAGAAGTTCTTTAATCCCCATGCAAGTTTCCCTGCCTCCTGCTCAGCAGTGGGATCTTCCTTTCAAGGGATTTAGGAAGAGATGCCCCTCCTCCCTCAGAGCACTGGACGCCTACTGCATATGTTTATATGACTAAGATGATGACTCAATGTTTGGTGCAGAGGTTCTCAAGGTTATGGTGCCCAGATCATCATCAGTAGCATCAGCACCTGGGAACTTGTTAGAAATGCAAATTCAAAGGCCTCATCCCAGAACTACTGAATCAGAAACTCTGGGGGTCTAGACATCTGTGCTTTCACAAGCTCTCCAGATGATTCTGGTATATACTCAAGTCTTGAAAACATTGATGTAGTTCAGCAAAATCTACTCTGGAGCAGAGGTAACCCACTGAAGAGTTTTCAGCAGAGGGAGTAAGATGATTAGATCCATTTATGATGCATGCTTGAGAATGGACTGGGGACAAAGTAGGGCAGAGTCAAGATCCCAGACAGGAAAACAAGTCAGAAAGCTTTTGTGATAATGGAATGAAAACATGTCAGAAGTGGCCCAGGACAATGGAATTGCAGTTGGAGCGCAGTGGATACAGTTGGGACACTGGGGTGTGGTTGAAGTGTAGGTCAAGATCAAGAGCACTCAAAAGAGGACTCCTAGGTGGCCAATTTGGAAATACAAAGTGAATGGAAGTGATTTCCCCCGTAGGAAACTTTAGAGAATGCATGGCCTTCTAGAAGAAAGTCAGTGCAATTTTAGACAAGCATTTTTATGCTCAAAAGGAGATGCTTAGGATGTAGCTGCTGTCCAGGTCTTGAGTTCAGACAAGAAGTCTGAGTGAGAGTAAATATTTGACAGTCATCAACATATGAATGACACTGAGGCCAAGGGAGCAGATGAGATCACCCAGGGAACGTGTTTGAGAGGAGGGCTTGGAGCCCAGTGGTGCTCAGGTATTAAGAAACAGGCAGAGGAAGAGAAACCTGTGAACACAACTGAAGGATGGCCAGGGCAGGCAGAGGGAAAAATCAGCACATGGAATGTGGTGGAGATCATGGAGGCCAAGGGAAGCAAATTTCAACGCTTCCTAAAAGTGCATGATGCTAATATTGTGTACCTAACTGAGATCAGTCCTGCTCATCTCTGGGGAAGTCATGCAGTGCTACCCTGCATCTGCCAGCAGCTCCTGTCACTATTCCAAATGGTCTCACTCACAGAGACACTTTTCAGGAAACAGTGCTTTCCTAAAATTACTTTCTTAGGCAGATAAAATGGTACTTGCTGAGTCACAATTTACTGACGGAGACCCCATCCCACATTTCCTACTTGCTATCTCTTTCTGAGTAAAATCTATCAGGTTCCTTACATATTTTCCTCTCTGCTTATCTCATTCCATTTTCAGTTCACTGTATTTCACCATGCCTCTGACCCCCACCCAGCATGATTTCAGATAGATGGTCACGAACTGAGGTGCTCTCTGCAATTGCAAGTTTGCAAATGTTGTGGCAATGTCTGTGCCCATTCTGATACCCAGCTGGAATGGTGTTGTGTGGCCAGCTCACGTCTTTAGCCGCTGTTGACTTCCTTGACTGAATTATTGTCTTTCTTCTTTTTCTCTTTAAAGTTGGACACTCTGGGGAATTATTTTGGCTAGAATTAGATATGCACAGCTGATATCTCCAGCTGCACATTCTTTGGTTCTTTTTGGCTCTACAAAAGCTCTTGGTGTTCTGACAATTTATTCACATGGAGAGCAGTAGGGACGGTGGCCCACCCAGATATTCTTTAAAAGCATTTAAAGAGCTTCCATGGTCAGCTGAAGTGAGTAGGAGGAATAGTTCAAAATACATTGAGAGCCCAAGTGAAGATACGTACTCTTGGGCAATTTATGTTTTGTTCCTTAATTATCATATTACCTCTGAAGTAGCTGTGGCACGGAGGAGGAACTAATTATGCAGCTCATGGCATGAAAACAATACAGTATGTTTTTTAAAAATTTCAACCTGAAAATGTCATGAAGGCTAAAGATCTAATGTAGAATGTAATATGGCAAGATCCTGGGAATGGCTTTAGGTGTCACCTCCAAGCTGATGACTTCCAAACCCACTTCTTTAGGCCTATCTTCTCCCCTAAAGCGTAATCCAAGATCTTCAATCATTCATTGGTTCTTTTTACCTAAATGTCCAGCTAGCATTATCTCAAAGTCCCTGGATTCCTACTGAGCTTGCTTTTCTCTTCTCCAGATACACCACCTCTGTAAACTTTACTGCCTGCTTGGCTCAAATTCCTTCAGTCTCCTTTGACTCTTCCTTCACCAGTTTTCTTCACATCTAGCCTGGTTCTTAAGTCTTCCTGGTCATGCCACCAAATCATCTTTGCCCATGCTTCCTCCTACTGTAGTCAGACTAGATCAGATCTAAACACTTTTATTGTTGTGGGACTGCAAATATTCCCTAAGTGCTAAGTGGCCTTTCTTCCATTTTTGTCCCCTTGACTCTATTGCACAAAGAGATGTCAAATCAATCTTCTGAGATACTACATTTCATCACAATGCATCTCTATTTAAAAAATTCTACAGCTTCCTGTTATCTTCAGCATGAGTGCAACACCTCCTCCCAAATACTTTGAGGTTCTTTCACAATCTCTTCAGCTGCCTCGTGAGATAAAGGTTACTCCAGTTACTCATTTTCATCTTCCTTTTATCTTGTTGAAATAATTTTGAGTCTTTCTGTCATTGAGTATGTTGTCCAGCTCAGTTTTGTGTCCAATGCATATATATTTTCTTTGCATGTGCTTGACGTTGTCTCTCTCTTTCATTGCTGGGGATCAAATCCAGGGCCTCACACATGGTAGGTAACTGCTCTATCACTGACTTACACTCTCAGCTCCTTGGTAGTTGTTAATAAATGTCACTAAATAGGATGGAATAAGAACACAAGGATATGCCCAAATTATCTGTAGGATTGAATTTTTTGAACTGGAGGTTAAATTGCCATTGTTTTTGGAAGATTGTCTTTTGCCTTCTGTTGTTTCCTTACCTAAAATGTTCCATAGCTCTTTGGGTACTTCCTTTACTTATTCATAAAGCATTTACGGATTACTCCCTTTCCCAATATGCAGTTGGCCCTCAATATCCACATGTTCTGTATCTGTGGATTCAACCCACTGCAAACTGAAATAAGAAAATAAAATGTGTCTGGGGCTGGCGATGTAACTCAGAGGTAGAGTGCCTGCCTAGAACACTTGAACTCCTGCATTCAATCTCCAGGACTGGAAAAAAAAAAAAGGTGTATTGAATACATACAGATGTTTTCCTTCATTATTGTTCCCTAACAATAGAGAGCAACAACTACTTATGATCTTTACATTGTATTAGATATTACAAGTAATACCAAGAAGATTTGAAGCATATAGGAGGATGTATGTAGGTTACATGCAAACATGCAAATACTACACCATTTTACATAAGGGATTTGAGTACATGTGGATTTTGCAACTAATCTCTTGTAGAAACCAAGGGATAACCGTGATTCTTTCCTCTCCTTCAGGATCTAAAGCTGCCTGGAACTCATTCCTTTCACGAAATATCAAGGCCAGCTTTTATTGTTTATGTGTCTGTTTGTTTCTGTTTGAGGGATTTGTCTTAAGTAAAAGTCATTGGCAGAGAAATTGGACATTTGTTTTGACGTTTATGAAATAACTCCCATTTTCCTATATTGTTCTTGTTACTGTTGCTACATATCAAATACCACTCCAAATACAGTTGTGTAAAGCAATCAATGTTTTAGTAGGCTTTGGGGTTAGGAATTCTGAAATGGCACAGTGAAGTTGACTTCTTTGAGCTTCTCCTCCCCCATGTCTGAGTCTTCAGCTGAGAGGACTCAAAGGCTGGGGTGGACTCAGTAGCTGGGGGCTAGAATTGTCTAGGAACTTGCTTACTTGCATATTTCGAATCTGGGTGAGTGTGCTGGAAGAATAAGGCTACCACCTCCCTCCAGGGCCTTCAGGTGGGCTCTCCCTGTGGGGTGGCTTCTTGAGAGCACAGCAGCCTCCGGAGAATCTGACTTACTGCCAGCTCAGCCACAACTGTTCCTGTGAACCAGACAGAACTCTATGACCAGGATTGGCATCACTCAGACTCAAGAAGTATTTTCAATACATTCTATTGGTTGCAACTGAGTCATAAGCTTCCCAAATTCAAAGGGATAGGCTATAGACCCCACCTTTCACCAGGAAAAATGTCAAAAATGTGTTTTATGTATAAAATGTTATTTATTTATTTATTTATTTTGGTACTGAGGATTGAACCTGGGGGAGTTCTACCACTGAGTCACATTCCCACCCTTTTGATATTTTGAGATAGATTCTTACTAAAGTTGCCCAGGCCGGCCTTGAAATTGTGATCCTCCTGCCTCAGTCTTCTACCTGATGGGATTACTGGTGTGCACCACCATAGCCAGGAAAGGTGGTATTTTAAAATTGCCATGTATGTGAACTGTAGCTGTAGCTATTGCTTTTGGAGATTTGACTCAGTGTGCTGGTGTGTTGGGAACATTACCTGCTAATTCAGTACAGGTAATTTGGGGATAACAATAACCAGAAGAAATATAATAATCTCTTGTTTACACTTAATTCAGCCAAGACTTATTTTTTTTTTCAATTAAAGAAATAAGATGAGAACATGTCTTTGTTTTCTTTTTCTAATTTTTAATATTCTAGCATTGATATTTAGGACTTCAAAAAGGTGCTTCTGGGAGTTTCATCATTTGGCAGCTGGTAATAGTAAGTAAGAAACATCATTACATAAACTTTGAGTTAAAATGCAGGTGGTATTTTTGGAGAAGTCAGTGTCAATGTGAGGCTGCAGTCACTCTGACCGCCTCCAGCCCATCTGCAGGGACATTTCTGTCTTCGGCAAGTAAAACCCCCTCCTTCTGCCTGCTTTGACTGCCTCCCTGAGTTCCCCTTTTTTTTTGGACCTTGAGTTTCAACTTGATGAGTTGTCAAAAGGACTGGGCCACTGGATTCTACCTGACAAGAACTTAAGAGGCTGTGACTGTGAGGAGGGGCTATTTTCTGATTTTATCACATCTCATGTCCATTTATTAAACAGATATTCATGGAGAGACTTGTATGACCCAAGCACTGCACTAGGGAATAGAATTATTAAAAATGAGCCAAACTAGACACCGTTCCTGCCTTCATGGAACTTACATGTCATCAATACAGAAGCTGTAGCTTGTCCAGCTCTGCAGGAGACATGTGAGGTTCTTGGAAAGCTTGTACTAAGTGGTGCTGACAGTGGGAGCTCAGAGAAGTTTCCCCAAGGAAGTCGCAATTGAGCTAAGAGCTGAGACGTGAGTAGGTGTTAATCAGGAAAATGAGGGAGAATGATTCATGCCGAGGGAACAGCCAGTGGAAGGAGGGGACAGGACGAGTTGAAAGGACTCAGTGTGATAAAAGGCCAGTGTGAATGGAAGGGAGAGTAAGGAGTGTGAGAACCAGGCTGCACGAAGCTTGGGGACCATGTTATATCAGTCAGGATTCCCCAGAGAAGAAATATTAGGATATGTGTGTGATAATTATTAACAATAATTAATAAAATAATTAAACCATTTATATGTAAGCAGAACCATTAATATGTAATATGTAGTACACATCATATAAATAAATAATTCCTATAACCAGCAAGTCTGAAGTTGGTATGGCAGCCTGGTAGGGAGGCTAGAAACTTAACAAGAATTGATCATGCTGCAATTTTGAGGTAGAATTTTTCTTCTTTTTTGAGAAAGAAATTTTCTTTCTGAGAGATCTTGATTTTTGCTTTGAAGGCATTCAACTGATTGTATGAAGCCCATTGACTGTTTATAGGTATTAAGTACATCTATAAAATGTTTTTGTAGTCACACCTATATTAGTGTTTAATTAAATCACTAGCAAAGTTAACACATAAAACAAATCATCACATATGGTAAGAAGTCTTGTCTGGGTCCTAAGGGCAGTGGAAAACTCTGAAGGGGGCTCACAGGGGGTGACATGACAAATGTACTTATGCTATTAGAAGCTGGTTGGTGAATGTTATCGACACTCATGAGCTCTTCCAGAGGGACAGTCTATCCTCCATGATGCCCATATTGAAATTGCCTACTAAGCTCTTATTTTGTATTGGTTTCTCTCTCTCTCCCTCTCTCTCTCTCTCTAATGAGACTGGAGGTTCTCTGGAGGCAAGATCCATGTCTCATTTACCAATGCATCAGAAGTACCTGGGACACTGTCTGGGACATGACATGCACCCAATAAGCATTGAAGGAAACCTGAATGGGTTTAATGCCTGCCTAATGTGCTTCATAAAGAATTAAGAATAACAGTCCCAACAGAACACTAAAAATTGTTATGATCTCATTTCTAGCTTTTTTCCATTGGCATGATATGTAGTTTTTTTTTTTTTTGGAATAGAATAATTTTTTCCCTTTCTGTTTTCTTTCTTCCTTCCTTTCTCTCTTTCTTTCTTTCTTTCTTTCTTTCTCCTTCCTCCCTCCTTTCTTTCTTCCTTCCTTCCTTCCTTCCTTCCTTCCTTCCT
>NW_025999842.1:25535486-25555881 GCF_001458135.2 Marmota marmota marmota | reverse complement strand
ACTGTGCCTCCAGGTCAGGTCTAGATTTGGGCTCACCGCAGTGGAAGAGTTAGCTCCCCGGCCAGGAGGCGGGGAAGGGCCAGTCGCTGCCGCCTCTTGGAAAATCCTTGCTGCGCTGTGACCGGCTTGCACACTCGGCAGCCGCCTCGCCACTTCACGCACCATCAGGTAACGAAAAGTATTTAGTAATAGCCTTTTGCTGCAACTTTTTTCCTGATAATCTTTCTTCTTCTGAACTTTCTTTTTCTTTCTGACTAGAGTTCCTGGGCTTCCATCAACACATGCCCTAACTATTCTTGGTTCCACTGGGGTGCCTTCTTCCCTTGGTAATTTACTTCTCACCCCTTCCATATTTTCATCACAAAGACAATACAATTCACTGAGACAAAACAAGACACAAACATACTGCATCAATCTTCTCCATTTTCTCGAAATGGCCATTTTTCCTCTCGCCCTATCTGCCTAGGGACGAGCAGATTTGCTCCCGTCCTATCTATGGACGGGCAGCTTTTTTTTTCCGTCACTTACCCCCGAGTGTCCCGGGGCTCCCCGTAACGGGCCACCATCTGCCGCAGTCCGGCTGCAGCACATATATACATATATATAAAACCTATAATAAATCTATTTTTGTATCTGTTCATATATTAAGCCAAATGTTAGTTTATATTGATGTCTCTGGTTGTAAATTAGCCCCACAGGTTTCTTTCTAGACTTCCTTGTTCATCTGTAATTTCCTCTCCAATATCGAGAGACTTGGCTCCCACTATCCACTTTGTATTTAATTATTTGATGTACTCTGGTATAAATTTAATTTCAGAATTATTTACCTGTACTCATGAGAAACAAATTTAACAATTAGTGTACTGTATTTGTGTATGGTTCTTTTATTGTGTATATGATACTTGGGATTAAACCCAAGGCCTCACAAATGCCAACCAAGTGCATTACCACTGAGTCACATCCCCAGCCCCTAATATAATAATTTTTATAAGAAATTTTTATAACACAGTAGCCCCTAAAGCCAGATTTCTTGGGTTCAAATCCTGACTCCATCACTTATTAACTGAACACTATTTGATGAAATTCTATTCTTTCAGTTTCTTCATGTAAAATGGGGACAATAATGATATTTAATTCATGGGGTTATTTGAGGAATAAATAAGTTTATTTATGTAAAGTGCTAGAAGATTGTGTGGCACATAGTAAACACTATTTAAGTGTTAGCTAGTATTGCTAGGACAGAAACAAATTCTATTTTAATCACTACCAGATAATGCCAGGTAAATTGGGGCATCATATTGTTTGAATGACAGCATCATCCCTATTTACTTATCTTCTTATAGCACTTTAGCAAAAGGGTGTACGTATGCTGCCTTTCTACATTTTCTTCTCCTTAGGCACTCAATGCTGTCTTTCTGACTGGAGTTAATTTATCATTCATTTCTCTACCCATTTGTGTGTGTGATTCAGAAAACATGTTACAACTTAAGACCAAGATTTGCAATGCATGATTCCACTAGACATTGGCTTTCTTGAGGTCATAGATCATAACCTTATCTAACTCTGTGCCCCAGCTTCTAGAGCATGGATAAAACAATGAGTGAAGGACTGAGTCATGTGATGGAGGAGCCCAGACTGTGAGCCATATGTTCAGTTTCTGGTTTCTTATTTCTTCTCTAATTAAGCCTGGCTTCTCTGTGGTTTACCACTGCCTGGAAAAATCAGATTTTTTTAAAACCTTGAAATAGAGTTTAGGGGCTTCACTCAAAACATTTATGCTAATGTTCTGCCTATTGTTGTTATTAATATTATACAGCAAAATGGACATGGTTTCTGCCCAGTGGTAGTCAGCACTTCTGGGTAGAACCAAGCGTTACTGGCATTTAAATTAGGCTTCAATGAGCCCAGCTGCAACCGCGCTAGCAGGGTCTCTTTAGCTATTTTTCACATTTGGGGGTTGATAAAATTTAATATGTATTTCCCCACCATTTTCCCTTCATACTAAAAAAAAAAGCAAAAAAAACAAAACACAACAATCAAAAACAAAAACAAAAAAACCCACATAATCCCAAACCACATATACACACAGACTGGGTGTTTTTGAAGGTAAATTAACTTGACAAAGTCCTACTAATTTTTGTCCATTGTATTAGAGATTAAACTCGGGTGCTCTATCACTAAGCTACGTCCTCAGCCCTTTTTCATTCTGTGTTCTGAGATAGGGTCTCACTAAGATGTCCTGACTGGCCTGAAAATTGTGATCTTTATGCCTCAGCCTCCCATGTAGCTGGTATCATAGACATATGCCATCTCGCCTAGCAGGGCTACTAATGCTTTAATCATTAAAATATAAAATTGAACCAATGGCTGAGACCAAGTTCTTTAAGTCATTTCAAGTGTAATGCCATGCATGTAATCCCAGCTACTCAGGAAGCTGAGGCAGGGGGATCCCAAGTTTGAGGCCAGCTGGGCAACTTAATGATGCCTTGTCTTAAAATAAAAAGTAAAAAGGGCTGGGAATATAGCTCAGTGGTACAGCATCCCTGGGTTCCATTCCCACTACCAGGGGCGGGTTGAGGTGGGAAGTCCTGCCCCTTAAAAACAGCAAAACAACAACAACAACAACAAAACAACTTTATTTGACACAAATACCTGAAATCAGGAATTCTCTGCAAATTCCTAAGGTTCAAATGACTTCTTCCATGTTTTAATTACCTTAAGGAATCTTCAGAATTAGTGTTTGGAATTGCAGCCAAATGTGAGAGGGGGTTTAAATCTGTATCCCAAAGTGTTTTGGAAGTCATTTGGCTACTTGGGGACCTTGCAAAAGGCAGACAGAAGCAATGGCTTTCTAAAGTCTGTAACCAGACAGCTGACGTCAAGGCAGATGACCTTATCATTTAGCAGTGAGTTACTTTACATCTTGCTGAGGTTTATTTCTTGCCTACCATCACGCAATCAGCCCCCGGTTTCTTTAGCAATCATTGTTTTTAGAAATTAATCTTTATCTCACTCAGGCCTGGTTTATTATTATTTAGCAAAGGTAGATGATACAATTCTGTTAGATATACCACCTCTTAGGTGTGACTTTCATTAAGAAAGTGATCCCAAGTACCTTCCTGGGCTTTTTCCCTTCAAGTCCACTTCCTACTTATTGTTAACAGCTGAGGAGTCTTCGAGGGCCGGGGCAGAAGTACTTTTTGGTTATTCAGATTTGAGTAAATGACAAGAGATAGTGGGGGTAGCATGCATTACTGATTCACACCTAAGCCTCTGTCTGACTGCCTGGAAAACAGCAGGTGCCACTTAGGTACAAGAGGCCACAGGACTTGTACACAGCTGTGTTGCCGCAGTGGTTAACCCATCACGGGGAAACTGGCGTGTGGTGGGCAGCCTTACTCACCAGGGGAAATGATTTGGCCATTTCTGGGGGAATTTGTTGTAAAATAGAGCTATGTATATAACACCATTTATTGAGTTGCTTAACACACTTTATAGAACAAGAAACCTTCCTGTCACAAGGAGCAGGTGTCTCCACATTTCATAAAAAGGAAAATAAATTAGGTCTGCTGGAGGCTTTGCAGTCATACTTGGCCACTCAAAGCCTATGATATTCAGACCTGGCTTGCTGACTGGATCTTTTTGTTTTGTTTGTTTGTTTTGTTTTTTGGTACTGGAATTGAACTCAGGGGCACTCAACCACTGAGCCACATCTCCAGCCTTATTTTGTACTTGGTCTTATTGAGTTACTTAGCGCCTCACTTTTGCTAAGGCCGGCTTTGAACTCACCATTCTCCTGTCTCAGCCTCCTGAGGCGCTGGGATTACAGGCATGTGCCACCATGCCTTGCACTTGGATTGCTCTCTCTGTGGCTAGTTGTGAACTGGCCAACCTGCCTACCTAACTCAAGAGACTGCCAGTATCAGTAGCCCAGCTAGGCCGCCATCTGCAGAACTTTTTTATTATCTGAGCCAGTTTCCTGACTTCAATGTCTGCCTGTAGGCTCCTTAGAGACCCCAATCCACTTCCCACACTCTATTCCATCTTGGTTACCAGACTGCCCACAGTAGTTTCTGCTGTCAGAGAGAAGAAAGGTGATTTTGTTCTATTTCCCCTAAATGAAATAGCATTTCATGAGAAGACCTTTCTCTTCCAAAGCCCACAATGAAATTCTAGACAAATTATTGTATGAGCATTCTTTTGAGAGAATGGTCATATTGCATTGTAAATCAGAGGTGATCAGTACGTAGAACAGGATGCTAGGATTCTGTTTGCCAGCTCAGGATAAGGAAGAAGAAGTCAGCCTGTTTTGGTGACTAATCAGCTCTGTCCTGGCCAGACCCAGAAAAGTGGGCAATATGAATCAGGACAGAGCAGAGGAAACTCAGGACATAGTCAGGGATGTAAAGCTCTTGTAAATCTCTTCTAGGATTCTGCTTGGGCCCTTTCACCATTTCAGATTATAAATATTAAAGAGCAGGTTAGTAATGGGTGACAGAGAGAGACAGATCATGGAGTCACCAGCTGAGTTCAAAATCATTGTGTTTTGATTAAGTTTATTAACTTCTCTGAGTCTTAATTTTGCATCAGTAAAATGAGAATTAAAAATATCTAATCTGTAGTATTCTAAAAATTAGACATAGCCATGGATGGGCATGTAATCCCATCATTACTGTTTCTATTTTGTTCTTTTTGACTCTGGTTTTCCATACATGCACACAATCTAGGTAGGTAGACTGAGAGAGATATCTTTGCTGATACTAGGCACGGTGGCACATTCCTGTAATCCCAGCTACTTGGGAGGCTGAGACAGGAGGATTACCAAGGCTGAAGTCAGCTTTGGCAACTTATTGAGACCCCGTCTTAAAACAAAAACCAAAAGAAGGCAGGGTAGAGCATTTGTCTAGCAAGGGCAAGACCCTGAGTTCAATCCCTAGTACTGTCCCCACTCCAAAGAAAGAACGAGTTTATTTATACATTGCCTTGTATATGATAGCTATTGGATTAGTGATAGCTGTAATTAGTGATTGAAAAAGCATTATTAGACTAATGACAGAGTATTACTGGCAAAAGATTTTAATTGATCCAATCGTGTGTCCCTAAACTCCATAAAAAGAACTTCCTTTAAGATGTTTTCCTTCTGCTTTTAAAACTAATGTGTGTTCAGTGTCAAGTTTATACAACCAGAGAATTAAACCCATGGTGATGATTCTGTGCATTTCCTTCTTCCATAAATGCAGTTGAATAAAGTTCATTTTATGATTCAAGTGAGGTTTTATAGCCTGCTTTTTCTCACTTAACATTATCATTAAGAAAGGATCTTTCTTAATTCTCTTACTTTATGTTAATAAGAAGTTCCTGAAAATAGTCTGTTCAATGGAACTATGCCTAATGTGTGTACTTACCCAATACAGAAGCAAATTCCTAGAAAAGTGAGAATTCTTCACTAAATGGAAAGCAGTCTGGGTTTCTAGAATAGCTTTCCTCCTTTTCCTGCTTCTCCTCAGTTTTATAACCAAATGTAAGCCCTAAAGCCAAGATCCTATGTGTAGCGAATGGTGAGATCAGGGGAAAGAGTGTGCTATCTCAACTGCACGTGGAACATTTCAAAGAATTTTTGTCCTTGTGGAGCATTCCAAACCTATACAAAGATAGAAGAGGCGCCACAGAATCCTGGCCTCAGTTCTCCTCTAGCTCAGCTTTTATGAACACCTGGCCATTCTTGGTTCACCTGCCGCCAACTTATTTCACTACCCATCTCCTTCCCAGTTGATTTTTTCATAGTCCCAGCCACTGTTTGGTTTCACGCATGGCACACTTTTTGGACTGCTTCTCTGTCGCTCTGTGGTATCTGCCGCATGCGGTGCTGTGGGAACAAGCTGAGGCTTTAGTATCAGACATACAGGTGTTCAACCCCCATCCTACCAGGAGTTAGCTGCTATGTGTGAGAATGAGCCTCAGTTATCTTAGCTTGAAAAAATAGAGACAGTGCCTCCTAGAGTTACTAGGAGAATTAAGCAAAGCTTCTACCAGCCCCCCTCAGTTGGTGGGCGCTCAACAAACATTAGAGCTTTCCACTCAATTCCAATCTTGCTTCCCATTCCTTAGAAATATTACTGACCATCTTGACCACTGACCCTCTGAGTCCCTGATGCTCAGACCTTGTCACAGCAGTTTCCCCGCCTCAACTCTATTGAGGATTTAAGCTGCTCTATTAGAAGCCAGGTTTGACAGAATAGGAAGTTAACAGCACCTCTGCCATGCAGGAGGTGGGGCTAGAATTACTCTCAATGCCCCAGCTATGGTGTGTGGGGTCCAGCTAAGAACCCTGAACCTTTGTGTAGTCTGTAATCTCTCCCCTTCCTCACTGGATTGAATTAGTCTGGGTTTCTGGGTTCCTTCTTTTCCTGGAATGAGTTCCTCAAAAATTTTTTTTTTGTACCAGGGATTGAACCCAGGAACACTTAACCACTGAGCCACACCCCCAGCCCTTTGTATTTTTTTTTTTTTAATTTTGAGGCAGGGTCTCACTAAGTTGCTTAAGGCCACACTAAACTGCTGCAGTTGGATCTGAATTTGCGATTCTCCTGCCTCAGCCTTCTGAGCCACTGGGATTACAGGCGTGCATCACCATGCCTGGCTCCATTTTTTTTTTTTTTAACTGGATCTGGAACTGTCTCCTATTGTAGGGTGGCTTTAGTGCTCACTCATTCTGGCTGCTGGTTAACTCATTGGACAAATCACCTGTATTGGAGTGTGACCTATTGAAGGGGAATCTCCCCAAGTCTCCTTGAGGGTATGCACAAAATGGTGAGTGATCCCAAGCCTGGGAGCTGCTGGTAGGATGAAGTGGACTAGGGCTGGGGTAGGCTCAGGTTGAGTTGTAGGAGCACTAATGCTCTGTTAGGGTCAAAACTTAGCAGGCGGAAGGCATGAGGATAACGGGGTATGAAGAGGGGACATGGAACTGTGCTATGGGATTGGGTATGGTGGGCACTTTGGGGAGGGCTGAGGTTGAACAGTTGGGCCAGAGACTTCAGTTGGGGTCCTTGCTCTTTTTGTGCCCCTTCGCAATATACCCAGCTCTTGATCTCTAGATGTGATAATGGACATCTAACAAGGCCTAGGCCTGTGCCCAGCATTGCACTTCCCACTAACTTCAGCTGTCTCAATGGGGGCCCTCGTGGACCAGTCCCATTAAGTATTGCACTTAAAAAAGCATAGCACCGTAAGGAATTCCCATCATTCTTTGAGACTTGATAACATCTGAGTTTTTCAGCAATGTTGTCCGTCTTCTCTAGTGCTCCCATGTTGGAAGGAGGCTCTGATTCTCCTATCCCTCCCCCAAACTTTTAATTGTGTTCACTTACCTGATGTCTTGTTCTTCAAACCCTCTCCTATGTGCCTCATGCCTCCCAATTTGTCCTGCTAATAATACAGCCTACCAATGTGCAACCTAGTCCTGCCCACTCTTCAGCCAGTGTGGTGCTTCTCTCAATATTTTCCCAAGAGAACACACTGGCCTGGTTTTGGTCTTTTTCTCTCCATCTAATGGGAAAGGAGAAAGAAGACAAACAAGAAATGCTTTAAGTCAGGGCAAGGAGGAGGCCTTTATTTTCTTTCATCACAGGATTGATGTCACAGGCCTGCTGTCTGGCCTCCTACTCACCCCCAACCTCCTCACTTGACTTGTTCAAACCAGGTGTTTTCCTACACCAGATACATTTCAGAGCCTTTCTGCTTGGGTCTATCCAGCCCCACTGTTTCTGTGACCTCTGTGTGACTTTTGTGTGAGTCAAACCAGTTTATGACAAGGAGTCATCCTGAACTTCTCTGAAAGGATTTGAGGAGCCCTAGGCCCTGCCCTTTCCAGTTTGAGATCTGGGTTTCTGCTCTGGATTGAAGTCTCTATCTTTGGAACCAGGCCAGAACACAGTCCCTGGTTCTGTCTGGGAGGGACTGAGACCTGCAGTAGGGTCCCCAGGGGCTACCCAAGACCTGGCTACCTGCTTCCTTGGGGCTGTCCATTGGCCCAGATTTCTGAGGATCTTGGATTCCTGTGGCTGGGTTCCTCCCTCCAGTTGGGAAGCCCCTACTCTTTCCTGTTGTGCTTCATATGCTGTCAGCCTGGCCTGCGCTTGGAGCTGTGTTCTGTCTGATGAATGGTGCCCCAGCACCTTCCCTCTCCCTGCTCCTCAGCATGTTGCCGATGGTGGTGCTCAGTCCCTTTTGATTGGATGTTTCTTGCTCCAGACACAAGGGCATTCTCACTGACATTGCTATTTCATTTTATTTTAATTTTGAGGATACCAGAGATTGAACCCAGTAATGTTTAACCACTGAGCCATATTGCCAGCCCTTTTTAATATTTTATTTAGAGACAGGGTTTTGCTGAGTTGCTTAGGGCCTCATTAAATTGCTGAGGCTGGCTGTAAACTCACAATCCTCCTGCCCTCAGCCTCCAGAGCTGCTGGGATTATAGGCGCCACTGCGCTGGGCATTGCTGTTTTATTATTATTGATAACTGCCATATCTAAGGAGTCTATTTTGTGTCCATTTAATTTCTTTTATTCTTTACCAAAAATCCTGAGGGGTAGGTATGATAAACATTTTACAGTTAAGGAGACTAAGGTTCAAAGAGGCTTGGTAACTTCCCCAGTGTATGTTCCTAAGCAGTGGCAAGGATCGGATTCTACCTTGAAAAATATAAGAAACGCCTAGGGAAGTTAAAAAAAGTACAGATTCTTAGGTCTTACCAAAAGAAATTCTAACATATGGGTTTGGTATGGGGATCAGGGAATGTGCATTTTAAAATAACTATTGATTTGGGGGCCAAATGGTTCATGGGCCTTAATGTCCTGAGATAAAGCTATAGCCTTTGTGGGTTTGGTTTCCCTCATCACATAGTGTAACATGTTTAGGAATGCGCAGTTGCATATGATACATGTGAGACATGTTTTGACTCTGTCTTCAGGGACAGGCATGGAACGTGTTTATAGCCAGTCCCTTTGTGGAACTTGCAGGCTTAGACAGCATAATCTCAAAATTTGAAAACCTGGAATAAGCTTTGTTCAAAAACTTTGGTTTTTGAACCTCAGCAGCATTTCAATTTTTAAATTTTTTTTTTGTTTTTTAATGTCTTTTTTTCTTAATTTTTTAAATTTGTTCTAAATAGCTATATATGACAGTCAAATGCACTTTGACACATCATACATAAATGGAGAATAACTTCTCATTCTTCTAGTTGTACATGATATAGTTATACCAGTTGTGTAATCGTACATGTACATAGGGTAATGATGCCCAATTAATTCTACTATCATTACTTCTCCCATCACCCTCCCCATACTTCCCTCCCCTCTGTCTAAAGTACCTCTATTCTTCCCTACCCATCTCCCCCCACCTCCCACCATTCCCCCCATGCTCATTATGAATTAGCATCCTCATGTCTGAGAAAACATTCAGCCTTTGGTCCTTTGGAATTGGCTTATTTCACTTCATGATACTCTCCAGTTTCATCCATTTACCGGCAAATGCCATAATTTTATTCCTCTTTAAGACTGAGTAATATTCCATTGTATACATATATCACATTTTCTTTATCCATTCATCAGTTGAAGGGCACCTAGGTTGATTTCATAATTTAGTTCTTCTGAATTGAGCTGCTATAATCATTGATGTGGCTGTGTCACTGTAGTATGCTGACTTTAAGTCCTTTGGGTATAAGTGTAGGAGTGGGATAACTAGGTCAAATGGTGGTTCCATTCCAAGTTTTCTGAGAATACTCCATACTGCTTGCCATAGTGGTTCCGTCAATTAGCAATCATTTCATTTTGAATAATTGTTCTACTGCAATAATAGAAAGATAGGTTATGTATAAGGCCTAGGAAGAGGCAAGCCCAGGAGTAAGAAGTGTCTGCAGCTCTCTTTAGACTCGAGTGTGTTCTGTTTCAGGGCAGCCAGGCTTAGTTCTTGGTGTAGAAACCTCCTTTGGAGGAGATGAGCACCCTGAGATAAATTCCAGCAGAAGTTAACAACCTGCTCTCAAGTTGAGCTCAGTAACCAATGGGTCTACTGGATGGGAAAGGGAAACCTCTGCAGATGAGCAGACTCATTTCTCAAACCAGAACAGCTCACCTGTTCATTTATGTTCTGCTTAATCATTTGCTCTCAGGTGGTTTTGGATGGCATGAGCCCACTGCCTAGAGCATGATCCCTACGGGCTCAACTGACCCAAGTCAAGTTTCTGATGACTCGACTCTGAACCTACAGTGACTCCATTGAGTACTGATGCCTGAAATTTTAATCTGGAACGATCAGTTGAACTTTCTTAGTTGAAGGATAAAATCATTTGTCCACACTTAAGGGACTCAGGGCTGGACAAGGGACCACTATTGGACCTTTAATTGCCAGGTGACCCTATTCTTTAGACAACAAGAAGCTTGGACACAAAAATTTCTCCTAAGGAATAGATATTTGAAAAAATGCTGCTTTTGCACAAATATGAAACTTGGTACAAATATGAATATGAATGAATAAAACAGGTAATTGTGTATCCCAGGTAAGTGGGTGAATAATTCAAATCGTACAATGAAGAAATTCCAGCAAAAGGGAAATGAACATCTGTCCAGTGAGTAGGAGTCAAAAGTGGGATTAAGGGTTTTTGACTTGCCATCCTGTGTTGAGTTCCATTAAATCTCAACTATACCAGTCAGTGTCCTTGCTCTGTATTTCCTCCATTTGTTCCTCAAGATAATGTCTTTTTCCTATCTTGGATTTGGTTGACTCATAAACTCTTTTGTGTCAGAGATTTTGGAATATCCTTCTGCATATGATGAAGAGCTTGCCTGATATCCTTGTTATGGTCACAGAGAGTTGGAAAGCTGGCGATCTCACTGGGGCAGCTGTTGGTAATGGAAAAGTATACAACTCCCCTATCAAAGAGATGTTGTTCACAGGCTTTGCTTGAGGCTGATACTCGAGGGAATGAAAGGCAACTTATGCCAGCAGAAAACTGGCAATGAGCTCCTGTGGAGCGTAGGAAGGAAAACTGTGGTGTTTGAAAGATGATGAAATTGGAGCATGAACTGGGCCCAGAAAGGGAACCTTATGACCAACGCCCCCCGCCTCCAAGCCCAGTAGTTTCTTAGTATAAATTTTCTAACTCATATACATTAGTCATAATTAACATAGCAATTATTTTATATGCTTCTAAGGTCCTTTAAACTCACGAATCTGGTGCTTTAAAACCCTCTTTTCCATGATGTCCTCTGCTTTATCAATTTGCAGTCAATACTTGGGCAGGCTTCCCTCCCATCGCTGCTTCTTGGTGTTCATTGCCCCAGCACCTACCCCTGACTCTCCTGCCCACAGACTTTCTGGATGGCTCTTCAGGGAAACCCAGAGTGAGCCTTTGTCCCACTCTTTCTGAGTGATCAGCTTGTGATGTCATCCATATCCAGTTGGTGGAGTTTTCTGGCTCAGAAAACAAAAAGAAATGCTGCACCCAACAGGCTCTGAATCTTTGAGTTCAGCCAAAAACCCTAAAATTCTCTGGCCTAAACAGTTAATATTTACCAGAAAAGCAGTGAATTCTGGGATGTTAGGGATTGCTTTGAAGTCCCTCCTTCTAAGAGAAGGCCATCCTTTTATATATCACCCCGCTTCTACTAGGTACTTGCAGTTTTTGAAAACAAGCCTACAAAAGGCTTTTGCTAATAAGTCACATGCACCATGAAGTTGAAAGTTTGCCTGTCTGGCCTGAAAACATTTTGTCTGTTCAAACTACTTGGCGGAGATGGAGGGAGAGGTGGTCAGAGAGGAATAAACACAGCTGGTTTCAATATTAGAAGCAAAGATAGGCATTTTGCTCTTTCTTGTGGTACCTGCCTCAGGAGTCAGATCAAACGCCTGAAGAGCATCTGTGTGCGGGGCCTGGGAGCATCCAGGGTGGGAAGGTGGCTGCAGGGGCGCTGCTTCCTTCATCAGGCGCTGTGGTAACATCGTCTCACCAGCCCCTCTTGTCAGCACTCTTGGTTTTCACTAATTGTGAAAGTTCCTCTTTTTGTAGAAGGATCTACGTCTTCCTCGCCTTGTAAAAATCATCCCGAATTTTAGCTGCAACTATGAAAAATCCCCAGTAAACAAGAAGCAGCCTTTCTAATCTAAATTATGGGAAAGTGGACTTTTATTTTCTATTTAAAGAAGTGGGAGTTTCTGTAATGTATGAGTAAGTCAAGCAAGGAGATTGTTTTCCCTGCAGTATAAAACATTCATCCATTTCTGCTCAGAAGCATCACTTTCAGTTTTTGTAAAAAGTAAAAGCAATTTGGAAATTGTAAACGACATCACTTGTGATGCTACAATTCTCACACAAAAATTTAAGGAAAAGGAAAAAATGAGCATTTTTTTTAAACCAGAAGTTCATGAAAGGTACCAGATAGTGAGAATTTGGTATTTATTGTTAAATACAGTAAATTCTATCAGGAACTTACTGTGTTTATTCAAGGCAGCCTCTCTTCTTTAATATTTCTTTACTATTCTCATTTTGATTGTGCTTTTCTATTAGACTATTTTCTAATTAAAAAACATACATCGCCGGGCACGGTGGTGCATGCCTATAAACCCAGCAGCTGGGGAGGCTAAGGCAGGAAGATGGAGAGTTCAAAGCCAGCCTCAGCAATTTAGCAAGGCTCTAAGCAAGTTCATGAGATCCTGTTTCTAAATAAAATAAAAAAGAAAAAGTGAAAAAGGGCTGGGGATATGGCTTATTAGTTAAGCACCTCTGAGTTCAATTCCTGGTACTAAAACAAAAAAGCAAACAGATAGCAGCAACAAGAAAAAACGCACGAAACTCTTTGTGTCTCATGGCTGAGGCTCTGCTGGTTATGAAGAGGTGATTCTCTGCCCATCACCACTCTGAGCTCTGACCCTCTTCACCTTCCTTCCCAATTCCATGTCTTCTCCCTGAGTGATTTCATTTGTTCTCCTCATTTTAACAACCTGATGACTCCTAGATATATTTAATCAGTATCAACCTCTTCCCTGCATTTTAAACTTGAATGTGCAACAGGAACCTCCAACCGGAAACATTCCAGTCTCAACGCATCATCAATACACCCCCCTCAAAACCACTCTCCCTGAGTCATTGTCCTCCAGCACCCAAAAACCTAAGAGTCCCTCTGGACTCAATTGTTCTTCTTTCCTTAAATCCTGACACGATGCAGTCTTATAAACTTGGCTCCAGCTTCTCTATTTCCACAGTCACCTCCATGGGACAAACCTTATCCTTCACTTGGGCAATAACTTCCACTTGGTTTCCTGCTTTCTGCACGGCCTTCCTGTGCTCTGTCCTCCCCTTCTCAGCCAGATCCATCTTTCCAAAGCACATTTCAGATTAAGTGGCTCTGTTGTCCCATACATACCCAATTTTCTGTGACTTTCTAAGACTATGGGATGGAGTCTAAGTTCTATAGTGTGGTGTTGAGGGGCCCTGTAATATGGCTTCCTTTCCTGGTCTTCAATAGCTTTGGGCATTCTGAAATCCCTGATGTTGCCTCCATGATCTATGACATTTCACAGCCCCGGGCCTTTCCATATGCTTAGAATTTTATTTTCTCATTTTTCCTGATCAAGTATATATTTTTTCTTTCTTTCTTTCTTTCTTTCTTTCTTTCTTTCTTTCTTTCTTTCTTTCTTTCTTTCTTTCTTTCTTTCTTTCTCTTTTCCTTTCTTTCTCTTTTATTTTTTTCTTTCTTTCTCTTTTATTTTTTTTTCCAGCAACAGGGGCTGAACATAGGACTATAAATATGCTAGGTCAGTATTATCCCACTGAGCCACATCTCCACATTTACTTTGAGATGTGTCTTGCTAAGTTATCAAGGTTGGTCTCCACCTTGCAATCTTCCTCTCAGTCTCATGAGTACCTGAGATTACAGGCATGTGCCACCGTGCCTGACATAATTTTTTTTTCTCCCAGATTTCTGCCCTTTTATGAATGAACCTTCCCCTCGGGGCTTCTCTGCACATTCACCTTAATTTCTATAAAACTCAAGGGGAGGGGCAGGCATGAAGTGAAGCCATTTTTTTGTTTCTTTTTTCTCAGACCTATCTTGACTACTTCTTACCTTTTGAGGTATTCATATACTCCCCCAAGTATCTTGGAACTTTGCCATAAAAGCCACTCAGACATGAGAGTCCCTGGGTCTGGATTTATACATCACCTGCCTTACCATGGGCCGGAAAAGACTGTGCTCTGTGCAGCCTTAACATCTACTTTGAGGAAATGATATGCAAAAATTGAAATTAATGTGATTGAGAAGTGAGAAATGATTGTTCATGTTTTAACAGGATAGTTTGAAGTATTTGCTGTCTTTTCTATGTATTGAACATAGGCATTAAAACTGTAATGATCATGAAGAGAGCAGTTTATCTACAGCCCTTTAACAGACCATCCATAAAGAGCCCATGTTGCCACATGGTATGGTGTGCACTAAGAAGGTGACTTTGTCTTGCTCAATCCTAACCCCCTCAAGGTGATGATGTTAGGAGGTAGGGTCATTGGGAAGTCATGAGGGGAGAGCCATCACAAATGAGATTAGTGTCCTAATAAGAGAGGTCCAAGAGGGACCTTCACCCTTTTGACCATGTGAGGACACAATGAGAAGGCGACTTCTCTGAGCCAGAAAGTGAACTCTCACCAGACACAGAATCTGCTGGCACTTTGATCTTGGACTTCCAAGCCTCTAGAACTATGAGAAATACATTTCTGTTATCCATAAGCCACTTGATCTATGGTAATTTGTTATAGCAGCAGCCTAAAAATACTAAAGCAGAAAGGGTTTTCATCCTAAATGAGTTGTTACATTGGTTCAAGTAGAGAACTTGTTCCTATGGGAGCTAATAAATGAGTTCTAACATTTATATGTGATATAGGAGCAGAGCTTCAAAGATTGAGGGTGCAGGGGGTGAGAGAGAGAGAGAGAGAGAGAGAGAGAATGTGCATGCACTACAGATGGAACCCAGAGCCTTCTATATGTAAAGACATCCTCTACCTCTGAGCTATTTCTCAGCCCCAGTTATATCTTTCTTTCTGCATTTCATGATAACCACCCAAAAGTCCCACTAGCAGAAAGGCACGTGTTTGGGTTTGTTCTGTTTCTTCTCCCTTTTTCCTTAGGTAAGCTTGGAGCCAATGGCGAGGTACCCAGACAATTCACCTAGCACATTCAGGACACTGGTCCTTGTCTGACATGGATGATAGAATGTGACTGGGTCATTTCCACCTCATCCTGTGATCTAGGGGGAACAGAGGCTGAGTGAAGGCAGGTCACTCACATAGCAAGCTCTTTTAAGCTTCAAGTCCTACTGCCACCAAGCCCAACCAAGGACACCAACTGACTGCAGACTCAATAGAGTAGGCTTATAACTAGCAGAAACAAAAAGTAATTAGTTTCCTCTGAGACTCTGAAACGTGTCCTTTCTAAAGATTTTTAAGAATTATAGTTAAAGTTTTGGACAGCCTGCTGTGGAAGTCACATTTGACCACCTCTAGACTTGGGGCTGTTATTTTTGTGAAAGTCTATTTTAACCAAAGGAAATCCTGTTTCACCAGCAGCACTGGCAACAGCCCTGAGATGCACAGTCTCAGGAGTGTTGTGAGGATATAGGCTCTCTTTAATCTCAGAATAAAAATATTTGATGTTTACAAGGTGTATTAGTATAATTGGAACGTGTCTGCCTGTCTGCCGGCCTTCCTTCCATGTAGGACCTCGTAATTAAAAAGCATCATGTTCATGTGGCTGCCTGTTTATCCTTTCATAGCCTCTTGAGAGCGGTCACGGTCAAGACCGTTACCCTGGGCTCTTAGAGAGCTCATCCAGGCAGAGACAGCTGCTTCCAGAACAAAGGGGAGGCGGCTTTTCACTTAGGATTCTCCCTTGTGCTCTGGGGCAAAGAGGAAAATGAGTCTTGTATAGCTCAGTGGGTGAGGGATGTTTGGACTCCCCAGAAACTACCAATGCGTGCATAGGATTAAATGTATATGAATATAAAAAAATCTTATCTATCTATCATCTATCTATCTATCTATCTATCTCAAGACCAAAAAGTGATTTTTCTTTTTTTTAAGTATCAAGTTTAAAAAAAAAAATCACCCTTATTTCTCTGTGTATCCAATTCCATATCGTTATGAACACACAAGCATACCACTTATTTGAAAACAACTATTAGATAGTAGAGAATGTAAGTGTCTTATAAAATAGATAAAGTGCTCTGGGAGTCTAGAGAAAAGAAAATACCTAGACAGACGAGTTTGTCCTATAAGACAAAAATGACAAAATTCGAATGCTAAATAAAACCCTTATCCTAACTGATGGCATTTTGATGCATTAAAAAAGCAAGATCTAAGGGCTAAGATAACTAGACTGGCTCCCTCTGGCCCTGCTATATTGGGGGCATTAATATGGTTTAATCACCAGTGTAAATCCACATCATGTACAACCACAAGTTATACTCCATGTATATATAATATGTCAAAATACATTCTACTCTCATATATGACTAAAAAGAACATTTTTTTGAAAGAATCCACTACTCAAAAAAATATATGATTTTATGAAGAAGTCAGTCCACTGTAAAGATGGAGCAGAGACTCTGTCTTCTTCATTTTTTTTTTTATATCACTTCAGCCCTGAGAACAGATCTTTGCACATGGTTTATGGAACTGAAAAGATTCGAAATAACTTGTCAGCTGATCTGTTCTCTGCACCTAATAAAAGACTCAGAGGAACAAGCTACTTGATAATTAAGCAGCATTTTCTATTTGAAAGTTGTTTTTAACAACCACAAATCTGAAGTGTGTCAAAGAAACAGTTTTGTGATTCATTTGGGTAACACTGTCTTTCCTGGAATGAAAAGATTTCTTTTCATATAGAAATTGAAAAAGAAGTCCGCCCTTATTTTGAACTTATAGTTGACACAGCTTTGTAAACAAGAGCAGTTCCAAGTTGCAGAGCTATTTTCCCAGTATGCTGTCTGGGAAGAGGTACAGGAAATAAACAGTCCTGAGGACTGGCCAAATAAGATGCTTCCTGGGGCAACTCATCCCTTCACCCAGGTACCTTCCGATCTCTGCTCACACTTGTGAGGATGCAGTTGGATTGTTGGCACCTGGCCATACACATGTATCTTTCTTATCTTTATTGATGGACTGTTGTTTAAAGCTTTATTCAGTTATTCCATAGACACACCAGGTCTGTAGCGAATGTTTGTTGTGTTAACAAAGGGACAAAATGTATATAGCTGTAACCCTAACTAGATTGTTTAAGGGCAGGAGAATCTCTCTTCAATTTCATTTTTTTCCCCTTTTCTTTAGATTCTTACTGCACTCATCTTGTAGCATGAAAGTCCAACATCAGACACTTATTATTTCTTAATAAATAGTGTTGTCTTGAGCTAATGGGTATTTTTAAGTATTTGGGTGTCCAACACCATGGTTGGACAACTCTGTGAAAACTTAGCTTCATGGATGATGTATGGGCTCAGTGAAAAAAAGACTCAAATTACAAGGAATTGTAGTAGACACTTGTGATTCTATTCTTATTTATGCTTTCTTTCCCTTAAGGAAATGTGCGTGTTATCTACTATCGATTATGAGGTTTAGGACATTATCAAGATCTGAACGTAAACTATTAGTTGAAGAACATACTTTGAAGCATATCCGGTTACTTTAAGATTCACTTGCTGATTTTTCCTTGAAAGAGAGTGCTCGACTTTTTGGCCCTTCCCTTTACAAGTGAGGTTTCTTTGAATAATTAAGGCCCTAAGAAAAGTTACAACACACTGTCTTCAACCCATCCGCTAGACTATCTTTGCACGCAAGCACCCCATTGACGTCAGCAGAATTTGGGTGAAGTTCTTTTTTTTTTTCCTGTCAGTGGGAACTGGGGAATGGAGGTGGTGGACTAAAGCGTCTGGGCCTGGGCCTGGGTGCTGAGGATGAATTGATGATGACGACATTTGGAATGTTACAGTTTTCTAATAAAATTGAGTCTTGTGCTATTTTCCTATAGGACAAGAAAAAAAATTACTCAGAATGTCATTTATTCCAGGAACTTTTAAAATTCTTCCATTATGTTAGATAGACTGACGGCTGTTTTATGGTTTATTAGGATGCATTAGCGTTAAAAGATTTGGCATTTGATTTTGGAAAAGGGTAACTGAGCTAAGTTTATTAGATTCTTTGAGGCTGGTCAGCAAGTGTGCCTTCTTCTGAGATGATACTTCAACATTGAAGATAGCACATTCATAAGCATAAGCCTCTTAAATTTGTTTCAGAAAAATCTATGGATCTAACATTTTTGAGATACAAAATAATGGATTATTTTTATACAGGATTTCTCAACCATGCATCTTTCTTGCATATTAAAATTCACTTCTAAAACTCCCTGTACTGTTAAATTTGAGCAAATAACCATCTTTCTAAAAAATTGTTTTAGACATTGATGGACCTTTATTTTATTCATATTTTTATATGTGGTACGGAGAATCGAATCCAGTACCTTACACATGCTAGGCAAGTGCTCTACCACTGAGCCCAACCCCAACTCCAGTATAACCATCTTTTTTCCAGAAATAGGACTAGGATTTTCTGCTAGATTAGCAGATTTTTTCCCTATGGGTCTATGTACTAGCTTTGTAGGGATATATTGAAAATTTTGCAACCTAGTTGAGGAGATAAGACATAAACATAAAGCATTTATGAGAAAAACACTCTTTGAAGTGGCTCGAAGTCTCAGTTTAGTTGCAATTTATAGACAAGATGGGTGGCGGTTTCCATAGGAGCGGCAGAAAAATTCATGAAAAACTTCTGGCAAATTTTGAAGGTGTAGCATAAAATTTATAAAATATCAAAAAAGCCAACAGAGGATGGGAAATTTTAGAATTCATTTTGGACTTTGTTGGGGTTAACCATGGAGTCATGTGTAAATGCAGTTTCAAGTTGAGCTCTGTCTTCTTGGCAGATAGACACGCGCCTGTGAACTCTTATTAGTGCTCTTTTATTTATAGCTCCCATTTGATTGTCTCATCAAGTTGTTACTAATACTGATAAAATTTGTGGGTACAGAAACACTTTGAAAAAAACCTTTTATACGATTTGTAGTTCTTCAGCTAATTTGGAGAGGAAATTGAACAATAGCAAAAAAAAAAAAAAAAAGAAAAGAAAGAAAAAAGAAAAAGAAAAAAAAAAGAGTAACCAAATACTGTGAAGCCCCTAAATTTCTGGACCTTAGGCCAGGTGTCTGTTGTGAATCTTACTAATTCTAATAATTTTTAGTTTCATTTAAATTAAGTAACATGAAGAATTTTCTTATCCTTCATCATTTGAGTCGGTATAGTTTTACATAATTGACTAACTAATGAGAATATATTGAGTAGCTATTGTGTACTCAGAATTTTCTTATATACCTATAGTTAAACTTCTGCCTTATTGAATTTAGCAAGGCTACATGTGTTCAAATGTTAGTTAATAGTGTGATGCTTTATGGGAGTGTTAGTGGAAATCCAGGAAAGAAAGAAGTAAAAGACAGCTGGGATAATCAGAGGTTTAGATAGGAACATAGAAGGTCTTACAGGTGATTGGAAACGTAGAAAGAAAGCCCTGAGGCTGGGGAATGGAATGAAGGAATGGCAAAGGGATTAGAATTGATGGTGTTTTCCAAACACATCTGACTTTCCTTGTTGGATGTACAGCAGGAAGAATCCTGAAATACTTTTACTTAGCATTGCTTGGCAAAGACCCCCAACCCATATACACAATGTACATTCTCTTTCACACACACACACACATACACACACACACAAATTTAAAACTTAATCAATTCCCTGTATCATCTTTGTACTTAATAATAAGGAATATGTATCTTTATCTTAATTGACTGAGACTATTTGGGGTAGTCACATTATTAAATATTTTAAGATTTAAGCTATGAAGTTTTATTGGTAAATGATATAATTTGTGATTTCATTTAAAACCTCAAAAATATTCTGAATAAGTGAGTTCCAAGGTTGAGAGTTTTATAACGTTCTTGAGAAAAATCAAAGCAATCAAGACTTTTCCCCCTTTAGTAAGACCATTTGGAAGTAAAAGTTAAAAACTAAGTATGAGAAATGCAGAAGTTATAAACGGAACTTGAGAATTTATTTTTATACTATTAACCAGACATATTTTTCTTGGTTGGCTCAAAACCCATTAAAATAATGCTCAACCAGAGAAACTATGATCAACTCCAAATGATTGTTTCAAATAATACATACAAAATATTTGCAGATTTATGCTCATGGGTAAAAGGCGGAATTTATATATATATATATATTTATATATATATATATATAA
>NW_025999842.1:25531184-25535471 GCF_001458135.2 Marmota marmota marmota | reverse complement strand
TATATATATATATATATATATATATATATATATATATATATATATATATATATATATATATATTTTAAATAATAGGGTTCCTCAAAAGTCCATATGCATGTGGTCACTTGGGTAACAAAATGCAGAATCAGCGGGTCTGAGGTGGGGCCTGGGTTCTGCATTTCTAAGAAGAGATGCCCAGTGATAGTGATGCTGCTGGTGCTAGAATGTGAGCCCTGCTCAGAATGGAGAGGTACTAGAGACTAACCTCTGGGGATACTGACTTGATTATGCATTGGTGTTGTTTTATTTGAAAAATAAGTGCACTGTCAGCATGGGGGAGGAGCTTTCATATCTGTAACATGGCTCAGGAATGTGAACCTTTCCTTAGATCAATTAGAAAGCTGCCCATAAGCAGGGACTGAGCTAATTCTGGTCTCTACAGTACCCTAGTGGCTAATGCAGAATAGATTCTCAGTAAATAACTGTTGAGTAAATCAGTACATTTAATGCTGGTCTGGGAAGGCCATCTAGCTCTATGCTGTTCCTCATTATACAAGCAGAAGAACCTGACGAAGTACAAATGTCTTCTAGTCTAAAATAGCTTACTCTGGCCTGAAGTTACTTTAAAAAACACAGCTTAAGCATGGGATCACTGCATGTACAGTGCAGCCAAACCACCAAGGCTGAAGGGGGTCAGGGGAAAGAGAGTCAAGATAATTCCCACCTTCCCTATATATTCTCTCTCACTTTTTATTATTATTTTACTTTATTTATTTGTTCTTTTTATATACACATGATAACACATGATAGTAGAGTGTATTTTAACATACATACATGGGTTATAACTTATTCTAGGATCTCATTCCTGTGGTTGTACAAGATGTACTGATGTATTCTCTTTAGGACAGTTCCTGCCACGTATTGGTGGCCTCCCTAGCACCTTTCTCTGGGTCCTTATCTCCTGGCCCACATTCAAACTTCCTCTACCCCTCCTTTCGCCAGCCTCTGACACTTTTGGCCATGGCCAGCAACTGCTTTGATGTTCTCAACCTTTTTTTTTGGTACTGAGGGATTGAACTCAGGGGTGCTTAACCACCACTGAACTATATCCCCATCCCTTTAAAATTTTTTTTCTATTTTTATTTTGAGACAGGGTCTCACTATGTTGCTGAGGGCCTTTAAATTACTGAGGCTGGCTTTGAACCTATGATCCTCTTGTTTCAGCCTCCTCAAATGCTGGAATTGTAGGCTTGTGCCTCCACACCTAGCTGTTCTCAACATTTTGTTCTGCTCGCCTTGCCTGTGTTGATCCCCGAGTTCTCCCCTGGGACATTTCTAAGTTAGACATACTTCTTATCATTTATTAAAACAGGACATATCTCTTTCTTCCTAACTGCCATCCACATGTGACTTCAGAATTACTGTAGTATTCTAAGTATCACCTACATTGCTGTTTACATAACTTGACATTATCTCAGTGCTGAGTACTTAGTAATATTCCACTTCAGAATTACTTCTATTGCATATTACTTTTCTGTTTTTGTTTCATTTTGTTTGATTCCTCTCATTTGTCCATGATAACAAAACACTTCTTGTCATCAATAGGACTGTAAGCTAGAAACAGGCAGCCCTGGCATTTCTGGGCAGGATTGAACTTCAAGGAGTCATGAAGATAATTCAAAATATACTTACATTGATTTTTTACATTACTATTGAAGTAGAAACATAAGAAAAAAAATCTTGTAGAGAACTTGAGGACTCCTAAGAATATTCCCTTGGACCTGTGGAGATTTTTGAAGCCCAACTGGGGAACTTCTCCAGATCTTAGGTCACCAGGTCTAGGCACAAAGAGGCTCTGTGACTTCACATGGTCTAACCTGTGTTACCAGCAGAAAACGTTAGGGATCAAGACAAAAGCCTTGTGAACAACCACATTCATTTGTCCTTCTGGTGGTGATTTTGTTTTATGCCTTCCTCTAAACCAGTGGCTACTTGTCTGGTTCAGAGTGAGTTCAGCATTCCTGGGCCTCATCAGATCTCTGCAGAAACAACCACGCATACAAAAGCTGCAGCCTTGTGCAGAGAACTTGGGTGAGTCTGAGGCTGGTTATTCTCAATCCAATAACAAACAGGAAGCTGTTTCTATCACCCATGAGATGTTTCTGAGTCAGCTTACTTAAACACAGGGTCTGAGTTTCAACACTCTCTTCTTCATATCTTTGCTTAATAACTTTCTCAGCAAATCAATCCATTTATCACAGGTGATGCTCCCCGATTCTACCTGAACACATTCAGGGAGCTTCGCTCAGTGACATCCATTAACACAAATCATTCTGTTCTTCTTTCCAATTTTACTTTTGCTGTTTTGCCAGGAGGTGCTACTGTTTAGCTTGACCAACTTCTAATTTTCCTCTCCTTGTACAAGATGTACAGTCCTCAAATGATTACAGTCTCCTCCCTAGACTGTAATCAGTTGGTGCCTTGGTTTAACTTTAAGTCCTCTTTTCCCTCAAAGGAAATGAATCCCCCTCACTATGCAAGCCAGAGCACAAAACTTCCTCTTAATGATGGTCAAGCCCCCCGATAGCATTAGTGACCATCATACATTGCAAAGCGTATCATATATTGCAAAGTGCAACATTCTCTTCTGGAATAGTCATTGGCAAATCTAAGAGTCATCCTTAATTTCTCCTTTCACTCTCCTCTTGATTTTTTTGTTTTCTATTCTTCGATCCTATTGCCTCTAATTTGTCTTATGATACCATCACCATGGACCCTTTGCAAACTGTATCCAACCCTACGTTTATTTCTCTCCCTCAAAGGTGATTTTCCTAAACATAAATCTGATTGATCATTCCCCATATTTAAATTTTTCAATGGCTTCCTGTGCTCTGCCGGATGAATTCTACACAGTGCCTGGCTTACAAAGCTGTCATGGTCTGGACTCTGCTTACTCTTCAGCATCAAGTCTTATCATACATGCACACACCCTGTGCTCTGGCCAATACTGAATGGCTTTCAGTTCCCCTAATGAACAAGGCCCTTTCCCACAGCTAGTCCTTGCCACGTGCTGGCCTCTGCCCTGGGGTAGACTTCCTTCCAGACTCCTATTCCTCTTTCAGGGGTTCTGCTTAGGCATCACTTCCCCGGATAAGCTGGAGCTTCCACAGGTGCTTACTCCTCTTACAGTCCTTGGCATTTTGGGCTGCATTTGTCTACTTGTCTTCCCTGCTCCAACACCTGGGAGGCAAGCATTGTCTCTTAGGTTCAGCTTCATAATTTTCTTCAGAATATCAGGACTTTCCAAGAGTCAATTTCATGACAAAGGAATTTTAGCTGGGACAAGGGGAAACCAGTCATCTATTATCTATTATAATAAGGGCTGGATTCTTCTAGGCTTGATGTAATGTGCTGATAAGATCAATTTTTTTTTCTCTTTATCCAGGTAAGGATTAACCCACTTCTGGGCATATAATGCACTTTTAATATATAACAGCTGCTAGATATTCTTGTTAGAACTGTTATCTATGGGCTAATTACACAAATATCTTTAACCAAGAGGCAAGCAAACCATGTCATTTATTTAAATTAGCTCATCTTCATTTCAACCTACTCTATTATTGAATTTCCTGATCTATTCTCTTTAAATTTATTTGAATTCTCAGTGTAAAGCAAAGGAAAACACCAAGGATTTCTTTAAATCCTTGGTCAAACTGCCCGAATTTAAGTCCCTCCTAAGAAAGCCATGGGAAGTTTCCATCAGATTTTATTCTGAGCACAAGGAAGCCATTGGAGTAGGGAACTAACATGGGATTTACTCTTAAACATGGCCTTGTTGCAGTTGAATGCCCTTCTGAAACTCATGTTGGAATTTAGTGGCCACTGTGAGGATGTTGGGAGATGGGACCTTCAGCTGGTGACTGGGTCATGAGGGTTCCATCCTCATAACGGATTAAGGTCATTATTGTGGGGTGGGCTTGTTACCCTAAGCATTGTTACAAAAGTGAGTTGGGCTTTGCTGGCTATCCCTTGTTCCCATCTGACCCTCTAGCCTTGTGATCTCTCTGCTATATTTTGACCCAGCAGGAAGGGCTTCACCAAAGCATCTTGGTACTGGACCTCCCCCGCCTTTAAATGGTGAGGAACAAATTTCTTTCTTTCTTTCTTTCTTTCTTTCTTTCTTTCTTTCTTTCTTTCTTTCTTTCTTTCTTTCTTTCTTTCTCTTTCTTTCTTTCTCTCTCTCTCTCTCTTTCTTTCTTTTTCTCTCCTCCTCCTCCTCCTCCTCCTCCTCCTCCTCCTCCTCCT
>NW_025999842.1:25405849-25531168 GCF_001458135.2 Marmota marmota marmota | reverse complement strand
TCTCTCTCTTCTCTTTTCTCCTCTCTCTCTTTCTTTCTTTTCTTCTCCTCCTCCTCCTCCTCCTCCTCCTCCTCCTCCTCCTCCTCCTCTTCCTCCTCCTCTCCTCCTCCTCCTCTTCCTCCTCCTCCTCCTCCTCCTCCTCCTCCTTTTAAAATAAATCGCTCAGTCTGTGGTTATAGCAGAAGAAAATGGACTAAGAGAGGCCACTTGGCGCTTCAGTGGAGAAAGGGGCAAGAGTGGAAAGAAAGGCCAAGGGGATGCTGCAGGAGCCCAGGCAAACCCTGTGATGGCTTGATGAGAGTGGGAGCAGTAGAGGAAAAGGGGACTTATCTGTGGCATGCCCTGGAGTTAAAATCCGCAGGATTTGTTCATGGGAGTAAATGTGGGGAGCAAAGAAAAGAGCGAGCTCAAGCCAAAGACCCTGCCATTCTATGGGTACAACATAAGCATATGATAATGGAGATAAATCTCCAGAGATGGAGATAGCAGCTTTTACCCACCTTTCCATGTTGTGGGGATTTCAGGAGGGCTTTGCACAGACTGGGACTCATTCGGTAGGTAACTTACTTTGATGGCCCAGTATGACTCAGTCCTCAAATGAAGCACTCCTGGGTATCACACAAAAGTTCACTTAAGGCAATAAGAGGATGAAACTTCCTCTCAGAGTTGTTTCTTTCATGTTTGTGCATGCATGCAAGGCAAGCACTCTGCCAACTGAGCTATATCCCCAGCCCTTCTTTCATGTTTTGAGGCAGAGATCTTTGCCTATGTAATGTCTTCTGGAGTCTTGTTCTTTCTATTGTCTGACATTTATTCTATTTTTGCTTCAGGGTGAGAAACATATTTATAATACATATAAATAATGAAGAGCTCCAATCTAGAAATCTAGAATGTACCAAAAGATAAGAGCTTTCCTTTATCTTCAAATGCACACTATAATTTTAAAAAGACAGTCAACACAATAAAAATGGGCAAAGACTGAAATAACTGTTGCATAAATGCTATCCCATATCTATATCTAAACATACAATAAATATATAAGATGCACTTTAACATAACCAGTAATCAGGGAACTCAATAGAATTACCATTATCCAACCATCAGAATGGCTAAAGTTGAAAACAAAACAAAATGAAACAAAATACTGATTTTACCAAGGGTTCAGAAGATTCAAGAGCAGCTAGGACTCACAAAAGCTGCTGGTATTGGTGTAAATTGGTACAACTGTTTTAGGATGTTGTTTTCTATTATCTACTAAAATTAAACTAACATACTCTATGACTTGGCAATTTTGTTTCTATTACTATACCCAATAGAAACATGTCGTATGTGCACCAAAACACATATAAAAAATGTTTATAGTAGTGCTATTTGTAAAAGACAAAAGCTGGAAACAGCCAAATGACTAGTGATGAAGAATAAGTAAATTGTGGCACATTCCTACAATGGAGTACTATGCTACACAACAGGGCAGATGCATCTCACCCACATCCTGAGGAGCGAAGAAAGCCAGAAACATAGACCCTGACTATGCTTTCAATTATGTAAAAAACAAACAAAGTGTGGTGTTGGGGGTAAGGTTCCTTTGACAAGGACATAGGAAACAGTGGCTGGAAGGGGGACTTGTGGGGCTTCTAAAGGGCAGGTTTTATATTTTTTGTTATTTTTATTTTAATCTGGGTATTGTGGGTGATATTTACTTTGTGATGTTACATCAAGCTGTACACTTATGACTGGCTCATTCTTCTGTGTTTTTCACTTCAATAGGACGCTTAAAAATCCAGGACTCTTTATTGAATATTTTTAATTTTCTTTATTTTCTTGGTTTTTGGGGATTGAACCTAGAGGTGCTAACCCACTGAGCCATATCCCCAGCCCTTTTAATGTTCTGTTTTGAGACAGGATCTCACTAGGCTGCTCAGGGTGTCGCTAAGCTGCTGAGACTAACTTTGAACTTGTGATCCTCCTGCCTCAGTCTCCTGGAATCTACCTGTGTGCACCACCATGCCTGACTATTGAAAGTTCTTTTTAAGTGGCAAAGGGTTGGTACCTTCTTTTTGCCCTGGGATCAGTTGTTCACGGATTTCTTTTGATCTCTTTCTTTTACCCTGCTGCTGCCCTTTGCTTGTCCATCCATTCCATCCATTTGCACTTGACCTTGAGGTCCTGGGGCTGTGGGGCAAGCACCTGGCAGCTCTGTGATGAGGGACTTTTTTACTTTAGATAGAAAGGGTAGAAGCTGCTTTTTAATCTTAATGTCCCCGAAGATCAGAATGAGAGACATTTGTCATTAGCTTCCTATCTGTCCCCAGAGTTCGTTTAATTTCTTTCTGCAAAGAACCCTACAATTTTGCTGGGAGGGCCTAAAGATCATGTGTGGTTGTCTGTCAGTCTGGCACAGGGGTAGGGACTAGGATGGGGTGAAGGGCTCTAGATTAACATCTTCCATTAATCTTCCTGTGTGAGGCCTGTCTTCGTCCCTCTGACACTCCTTTTCACACCTTCCATCCCCTGCTCCCTCCTCCACTGCAATTTCCTCACCGTGAATTCCAGATGGCCATTTTAATCTTTACTTTTTCTCCATCTATCTTTTGGAAACTTTTTGAAATCTCTCATGCTCTGATACTTCCCCTATAGTTAGTTCTCTGATGTTCTGGGTTTATACCTTTCCGTTTCCCTTTACAGTTTATTGCATTTGAGGAGGGAAGAGAGGCGTGTTCTCATTTGGCCGTTTTGACCAAGAAAAGGCCTTATTCCATTACTGAACACGTTCACGTTTAAACTGTTTCCTGCTTCATCATGTTCTGCTGTGTGTGACCTCCCCCAGGATCTATCATGAGTATTTTACTACCTCTCACTTCCCTTTCCTGCTTCAACTTTTGATTCTTATCATTTCTAAATTGTCAAGGTTTATGTCATTTACATTTTTTCCTTTAATAAAATTAAACTCTTCTGTTATTGCTCTAAAGACTTCTAAAAATCGAAATCCCCCAAACAGTAAGTCACTCGACTGAGTCCATTTTGAAGGAAATACAATGCTGTGTCACTAAAAATCTTGTCAGAGTAGGTGGTCTTGAATGTCAAGGTCTAGTGGATCCTTGTTATTTTCATCTTCTTTCACTCCTTTTGGGTCAAAATCAGATGTCACTACTTTTGGATCTTCCTGTTGTTCTTGTTCTCTTGTCTCTCTCTCTCTCTCTCTCTGATACTGGGGATAGAACCCAGGGGCCCTCTACCCCTGAATCACATCCCCAACACTATTTTTTTAAAAATATATATTTTATTTAGAGACAGGATCTTAGTAAGTTGCCTAGGATCTCACTAAACTGCTGAGGCTGGCTTTGAACCTGTGAGCAGTTTCCTGAGCCCCTGGAATTACAGGTGTGTACCACGGTGCCCAGCCCTGTTGTTCTCTCTCTTTTTTAAAGTTCTTTTTTTTGGGGGGGGTTGCTCTTTTACTTCCTTGAGTAATATATTCATATTAAATTCTTGGATAATTATAATATTTCCAAGTTCTTGCATGTTTAAAAATGTCTCTACTTACCCTTGATTGGTAATTCGGCAGGGCACAGACATTTTAAAATCAAACAATTTTCCCTTGGGAAATCGATGGTTTTGTTGTTGCTGCTTCTAGCATTTAATATGGTGATGTAAAATCTAAGCTCAGTCTGACTTACATCCCTTGAAGGTTATCTGTTTATTTGGAAACTACTGGAATTTTTATCTAAAGAACTTTGGACTCTCACAATGCTGGGTCTAGTCCTGGATCTTTTCCTCATTCATCCTGTCCTTCATTTGGAAGGGTCTGTCATTCTTTGGATTCATGATTTTTTTTCCTCAGGCTGGTGAAAGTCCATTAATTCTACTTACATAGTCTTGCCCTTAAAAAGGAAAGGAATACCCCAGATCTAGCTCCTGTTGCCTATGGTTGCTCTCACATTTCTCTCTCCTTACTTTTTTTTTTTGCTCTATGTTCTGGGATCTAAAGTTAAATATCCGAATATCTTGGACTTTTGACCTATCTAATTACTATTCGGTGCCTATATATTTTGTCTTTACAGTCTTGTTGTTGCTTTGTGGGCAGGTTCGTCATGTTCTGTCATGGCTTCTCTTTATGCCACTCTCCCTCCAGCCCCAGTAGATGTCATGACATTAAATGTCTTTGAGACTGCCACCTCTCGGTTTGGAAAGGTTCTCTTTGGTTCCTTAAATTACCTTTCTTTCTTCTGGGGTCAGTTTTTCTGTTTATTATCTGAGTCCTTCTCTTTCTGTTACCCATTTCATACAAATGTTTGATAATTCATAGTTGCCAATTTATATTCCTCAAATGCATTGATTTACCACTGATTTCTATAGCTATGTAATTATTTAGGGTTTTTTTCCCCCTGCATTTGTTTATCATTTATTTTGATTTTTGTATGGAAAAGTTTTCCCATTATATTTTCTTAATGGTAATTCCTTAGCATATACATGAAATTTGACAATGTTTTTGATGGTTCTTTTTTATTCAGACAATCTTCTAAACTATCTTATTACTTGTATTATCTTTTTCATTGATTTTGTTAGCAAATTGTCATGCTGTATTCAGATTCATAATTTTCGTCTTTCTAGTTGTTCTAACTTTATTCCTGTTTCGTGACTTATTGTTTTGATAATTAAGTGCTTGGCTAAGTAATATCAAATAATGAATTATAACAATTATATTTTATATATAGGCCACTATAATGTCAATCTTGTCATAAAACATCAGAAAGCAACAGCATAAATGATATGTCAATTGTTTTCCCAGCAAAGTAAGTATTAAGGACTCAGATTTAGTAATTGAAAGAACGACCGGACAAGGCTCGTCGTCTGGAAGTGCCTGTTTTTTGAGGAACAGCTCTGCACCTTTATAGAGCTGGGGCCGTTTGACAGTTATGACAGTTTAACGGTTTAACGGTTTGACAGTTGGCACGGGGTGCTTTCTGATTGGTGGGTAAGGATCTCATATGTGAGTCAGCAGGGCTCACCATTGGACGGCTCTTCTGGTGGGGGGATGGGGAAGTTAGTAGTCTGATTGGTGGGTAAGGATCATGAGAGTCAGCAGGGCTCACCATTGGGCTGCTCTTCTGGGGGGGATGGGGAAGTTCTTTGGAGCCGGGGCAACTCCCAACAGTAATTCTCCATTGAATTTTGCTCTCAATAGGGTTGGTGTAAAAATGAAACCATAATAGATTTTTGTCTGTTTTTTAACTGCTACTGTTAAAATATTTTCTTTTGGAATTTAGATTGGGGGCAGGGGTTACTGGGGATTGAACACAGAGGCACTGAGCCACATCCCCAGCCCTATTTTGTATTTGATTTAGAGACAAGGTCTCATTGAGTTGCTTAGCACCTCCTTTTGAACTCAAGATCCTCCTGTCTCAGCCTCCCCAGTCACTGGGATTACAAGCATATGCCACTGCACCTGGCTTGAAATTTAGATTTTTAAGATGTGAATCTGGAATGGATTCTACTTTGTGAGGTTGGCCAGTTTCTCTAGTAGCCACTTATAGTATTTTTAATAGGTGCAATAGGTAAAACTGCCCCTATAACCACTGCAGAATGATTTGTCTGTATTAAATCTGCACCAGAATTATTGGGTAAAGTTAGTCCTGTTTTACCAAATAATTATAGCAAAAACAAAACAAAAATCAAGAAAACCTCAACAACAATCATGTAGGCCCAAATTTTAATGAGGCAGGATCTTATTCCTTATATTATGAGTAGGTAGCATGTTTGATTATATGCACTTAATATTCAGGCTATGCTTTTTACTTCCAAACCACTATGAAAAACATCAATTGTGTATTTTATGAGGTAAGTTCTTTGTATAAAATATCTTGTAATTTTTTTCTTGGAATATTTTGCTGAGGATGTTCTGTAGTGCAGGCTTTCTAGTTGTAAATTCTTTTTAACTTTTGTTTATCACTTCCATGATTCATTATCAAATCTAAAACTTGGTTTTGCTGGATATAAGATTCTTGGTTGCCAACCATTTTCTTTCAGAGCTTGGTCTATGTTGTTTCACAGTCTCCTGGCTTTGAGAGTCTGGGTTGAAAAAAATCTGCTGAGATACGAATTGGTCTCCCCCATTTGTGATCTGATTCCTCTCTCTTGTGGCTTTTAAGATTCTAACCTTATTCTATATGCTAGGCATTTTCATTATAACGTGCCTTGGTTTAGATCTGTTGTAATTTTGTACATTTTGTGTCCTGTAAGCCTCTTTTATTTGGTTTTTCAATTCATTCTTCATGTTTGGGAAATTTTCTGATATTATCTCATTGAAGAGATTGTGCATTCCTTTTGTTTGAAACTCTGTGCCTTCCTCTATCCCAATAACTCCTAGATTTGGTCTTTTGATGCTGTCCCAAAATTCTTGTGTATTCTGTTCATGGTTTCTTACTATGTTCACTGTGTGATCAACTTTATTTTCCAGATTGTATACTTTGTCTTCATTATCTGATATTCTTTCTTCCCAAGTGATCTAGTCTGTTGGTTATGTTTTAAACTATTGAATTTTTTATTTGGTTTACTGTATTTATTTATTGATTCATTTCAAGGATATCTGACTGTTGTTTTTTTTTTCCCCGAGTCTCTATCTCTCTCTTGATGTAATCTTTTGCTACCTGTGTTTGGTCTCTTATCTCATTGTGAGTGATCAATTTTTGCCTGTATTTGCTCATTTAGGTCATCCTTTAATTCACAGATCATTTTAATTATGAACCTTCTGAACTCCTTCTCTGACATTTCATCAACTTCACTGTCCATAGGTTCTGTTATTGTAGTATCCTGGTTTGTTTGGGGCACTTTCCTCCCTTGTTTTTTCATGTTGTCTGTGTGTCTTCCTTTCTTGCAGTGTGGATCTGAGATATGACAGTTTCTTCCCTATATTCTTGTAGTACACGTGCAGACTGTCTGTACCTCACCTTGATGTTGGGCTTCCAGACCCCGCTGGTGTCCCTCAATGTCTACCACTGCATCCTGGACCTGGGTCCTGCACAAGTCATCATGGGTGCATCTGGGTTGCTGGGCTTGACCTCCTGCAGGAGTCTGCTGGTCAGAAGGGGCGGTCCTGCACCAGAGGCTAGGCCCCACTGGTGGAGGGGTGGATAAGCCTACTGTGAGCTTGGGTCCCGCATGGGCTGGTGTGGGCGGTCTGGGTTGGATCTTGGCTCCCGCCATCAAAACATCTTTTTTGGTGCCATCTTACTTGTTTTAACCAAAGATGATTTCTTTCTTCTTCTTAGGTCCTCCAATGTGTATTTCCTCTCTGTGAAAGTGTCTTCTTTTCAGTTTAGAATTCTTCCTGGTTATACTTTGGAACAATTCCTGAAAAACCTTAGAATCTTTTTCTTTGGGTCCTGTGACGGCTCCTCTGACCTTAGGGGTCTGAAGGAGAGAGCTCATTATTTCTTACTATGTCTATTACTAAAAGTATGGGACAAATATACTTCTTATCTGACAGATGGGAAACCATGGTTTCTCCAGAGAATATACAGTTAGTCAGTACTGTTTAGGAATTAGAATGAGTTTTCCCTTGTTCCTAGTCCTGACATGAGCCATAAAAATAAAACATACCTATTCATATTTTCTTTAACACTTTGGCTACCAAGCATTTTACAGAAAAATACCCCTGTTTGCATAATTGTGAGGTCCCCATCCTGCATATATGCATTCTAAATCCCTCTACTTTCCCTTTTTATTATAATATATATTGTTTCTACCTCTGAATTTCTAAAATAATTCATATTTTTAAAAAATTTTAAAATTTGTTTTACTTAGTTGTACATGACAGTAGAGTGCATTTATGCACTTTGATATATCATACATAAATAGGGTATAATTTCTCATTTTTATGTTTGTACATGTTGTTGAATCACATCAGTTATGCAGTCATATATGTATATAAGGTATTAATGCCTGTTTGATTCTACTATTTTTCCTATCCCCATATCCTCTCCACTCCCTTCATTCCCCTCTACCTAATCTAAAGCAACTCTATTCTTCCCTAGATCCCCTAACCCCCTTATTGTGAATAAACATCCACATATCAGAGAAAACATTCAGCCTTTTAATTATTTGGGGGATTTGCTTATTTTGTTTAGCATGATATTCTCCAATTGCATCCACTTACCAGCAAATGCCATTATTTCATTCTTCTTTAAGGCTGAATAATATTCCATTGGATATATATATATATATATATATATATATATATATATACCACATTTTCTTTATCTATCCATTCATCTATTGAAGGACACCTAGGTTGGTTTCATAGTTTAACTATTGTGAATTTAGCTGCTATAAACATTGATGTGATCACACCACTGAAGTATGCTGATTTTAAGTCCTTTGGGTATAAACCAAGGAGTGGGATAGCTAGGTCAAATGGAGGTTCCATTCTGGGTTTTATGAGGAATCTCCATACTGCTTTCCATAGTGGTTACACCAATTTGCAGTTCTACCAGCAATGAATGAGTGTACCTTTATTTTTAGTTTTTAAATTTTTTTTGGATTGCTTTCAAGCCATTTCATGTCCTTTGGGTAATACTAAAGTAAAGAGAAAGACAAGAAAAGGCACAGAGGGAAAGAAAAGGAAGGAAAAGGAATGAGAGGTAGAAAATAGGGTTTACATTAAAATTTTATTTTTTAAAAAAATTACTGTTTTCTGGATGAGACCTTGCTGTGGCCTAATACTGATCTGGAACAGTCTGTCTCTTCTTCTTCCCTCTCTCTTCTCTCCCCTCCTCTCTCTTTTCCTTTTGTAACTATATCCTGACACTTGCCAGCAGATGAAGGCAATCCCAAGGAGTTTATTCAACTTATCTCAATGGGCGCTACTGACATCATTACCATTATGTTATCAGCTCTATTTTCTTTGATGGAAAAATCATCACTCCTAGGCCCAGAGTCCAAAGTATTGTCCACATGATTATCTAAAGGATTCAAATGTTCAAGAGAGCCCTTGCATAGAGGAAGGAGGAAGGAAACTTGATATGGCAGGAACTCTCAGTTCTACTTTTTTTGGATAAGAGTCTATCATTCCTCATCTGTCCTCACACCCCAATCCAGATACATATACATCACATCACCTAGTTCAAGATTTCTCTCTGTTTCTCCCCAGGAGCCAGCCTAGGATACTGTTCTTGTGACACATCTGTTGATTGGCAAGCAAATGAGATTTTCAGAGTTGCATACAAAGCATGTTACTTTCTTGCCTGTGTATTAACTCAGTCTTAAAATATATACATATAGGGGCTGGGGATGTGGCTCAAGCGGTAACGCGCTCGCCTGGCATGCGTGCGGCCCAGGTTTGATCCTCAGCACCACATACAAACAAAGATGTTGTGTCTGCCGAAAACTAAAAAATAAATATTAAAAAAATTCTCTCTCTCTCTTAAAAAAATATATATACACACACATACTTGCATACAAAGCATGTTACTTTTCTTGCCTGTGTATTAACCCAGTCTTTAAAATATATATATAACCAGAAGAGTGCACTATGAAGTGTTCTGCTTATTCAATAGCCCAGCAAATGAAAGATAAATGGTTTTAATATTGATGTTAACAAAGGGTTTAGCCATTTTCATTATGTCTATTCTAGGGTCAATTTTTTTCTTTTTTGCTTAAGTTTGTTTTTGATGACACAAAATTCATCTGTAATAAATCTGTTTCTATAATTGCCTTTAGAGATTTAAAAAAATAAGTAAAATGAAAAAAAGTAACACCCTTTGCAATGGCATTCGTACTAGCCACAGCTTATTGTCTGCAGAGGAACCTTAGAGGCAGGGTGGCCCATGAGGAATAGGAGGCCTAGAATATTTCCTCTTTGACCCTTGCCAGCCCAATTGATCTTATCTACAACGTTTCATCCAAGGAGCCCCATCCACATATCTGTCCCAAGAGAATATTGTTGTTGCCTTAAGTCCATGTACAGATAGTACCTTGAAGTGCTTTGACCTCCTGGTCTCCATAAGGTTGGGTAGAATATCACCCTGCAGACATCCCACCCTGTGGGCACCAGCACCGACTCTGGGAACACTAGGGCAACCCAGGTTTCTGGAAACATTTCAACTAAGGCCTGCAGATTTATAGGACTATGTGTTCCGAGGCATTGGTCGGAATCGCTAGTGGTGCCAGAACTTGCAAAGAGGTTGGTCCTGAGAGGATGTCACCCAGCGCTGCTGATCATGCTGGAAAGGAAAATGAATACAAATTCCCATACTACTGTCTCTCTTTGACTGTGTTTGTTGTTGTTCAGCAGGCAGACCTCCCCCTGACCAAGCCACAGATGTCCAAGGGGCTTCTCTGGGAGTGCCCAGGGTGCCTCTATTTCCTTGATTCAGCACAGAAGCTGTTTCTGATTTCTGGCCATGGCTCCTTACCATCTGTTCCAGGCTGCAGCTGCTGCTGTTTTATTTTGTTATAGGACTTATTACTATTGTTGATTCATCACTACATAATGTTTTATTTATACTCGCAAGACCCAATACCACGTTGTTGTTCTTTTGAATAGAAGGCAGACTTTGGGGGGATCAGCAGATGTATGGAAACCTCCAGGTCCCCTGGAGAGAGAAGTTCACAGTCAGGAAAAGGGATCAGTGATCATTCTGCTTTACCTTCAGGGAGGGGTGTATGTGTGTGCATGGACAGAGTCCAACATCATTGAAATTCTCTTTAAAGATAAGTTATGTTGAGGACTTGAATAAAGCTTAGAAAATACATACTAGTGAAGTTCAGAATGCATTTAATACTGGTCATGTACATAGGCGGTGTTGTACTGTATGAAACATGAACTGCTTTTAAACCTTCTTTTGCCTGTGCCTTTCTTTGGGCCTGATAGCAGTCTGAAAATGATTGCTCAGCAATCTTTCCATGAGGAGAAAAAGGTTTCTCTAGGACCACTGACTAGGAGGAGGCTCAAAAGAGCTTATCCTGTATTTTCTGGGACAATGTGAGAAAGTAAAGCATCCTGATTTTCTCATTGCTCCACTTTCCCCACAAACCTTGTCATGGTCTGTAGCTATTGAAGGCCTGGACAGCAGTTGGGCCCTGCTTTTAATTGCTAACACGCTAGGTCACAGGCATAGAACTGACAAAGTAGGAGCCTCACACCAGTAAGGGAAATCATAGTCAAGTATTGACCTCATTTACAGTGAGTTTTAATTAGGAAGGAAAAGTCACTATACAAACTGAGCAGTATCAATATGAAAACTGAGGTTACACTGGGGAGCCTCATTTTAGGATTTTCCTTTCTGAGCAGGTTGGTAGTGGAGGCTATATTTCTATAGCCGGCTATGCTCTAGGTACTAACCGTACAGGGACATGGTCTAATCTGTGATCAGGTTTGACAGTGCTGAGCAATCTTACCAACCTGGTTGAGGGTTGACATTGTACTCACAAGTAGGTGTGGCGCTGAGTCTGATAGCAGCTCCTAATCACAAAACACTTGAAGGGTAGTTGGAAGAACTGTGGGAACCACTGTGTGTGAACAGACCCTGGTCTCCAGACACGATTGGTATTTTGTTTTTAAATCTGGCCTTCTGTTTTTTTCTTCTGCTTTTTTCCACATCATCTTTTTATGAATAAAATGGTCAGTTATTGGGAAAAAATTGGCTCACATTTTGGATAAATGTAAAGAACTTTGACATCTATTAATAGTTCCCTAGAGTCAATTATGTAGGAGCTTCACCCATATGATCTCTAACCCCCTGAAAGGAACCCAAGAGTCACAGCATGTCCTTTCAGAAATGGGAAGTCAGCGGCCACTGTCACAGGATAAGGAATCCAAGGATCAGAGCCTCAATCAGGGTCTGAATGAAATGTCTGCCACTCTCCTGCCACTAGACCATTCTTGGCCTCAGGCCATGGTTTTAGCAGCTGGACCCAAACTTCTTTTCCAATATTGTGAAATTAAAAAAAAATAAAGAAAGAAAAGAAAAGAAAAAGAAGGAGACTTGATAATATCTTCACATGAGCTAAAAGAAACAAGCAAATAATCAAAACCCTGCTGAGTCAACTAAATGTTTGGATTTTAGGCCAAAGATAATAGATTTGCTTCCCTCAAGAAATAGGATCTGGGGGTGCTGGAGTGTAGTTCAGTAGAAGAGCACATGCTTAGTATGTGTGAAGCCCTAGATTTGACTAGTAGCAGCACACACACACAACTAGATAAATATAAAATATAATAAATTAAAAAAAAGAAAAAGAAATGAAACAGGATGTTGGGGAAGGAAGGGTATACTGCATAGATGGGGAATTTAGACAAACATAAATGAAGTAGATTTAATGGGCAGATTGCAGTGTACCCTTTGGGGTGATATCATCAAAAATTCCTTTTCATTGTCTAAGTCGAATGGACCCATTGAATAGACCTCCAGCAGGCTTGCGTATTAAACTCCTGGCGGTGCCTTGGGTACCCTGGCTGATATAGCCAGCTGACTGAAATACACCCAGAAAACAGAGGGGAAGCATTAAATCCACACAGGACATGGACGTGACCCACTTGTATCTGGTACAGATCAAGAGTGAACGTGCCTTATGGGTTTGGGGCTTTAATAAAGCGTGCAGCTGGGGGGGGGGACTTTGGAGAACAGGGAGACATGCTGCTGGAACTCTATGAGAATTTTCATGGCCACCACCCAAATCCAGGCTACTGCCCAGAAAATGTGTGCACTGGTCAATAGAGAAAGTGACCTGCCAAGTGAATGGCCTCACTCCTGGATTTTTGCTGGGTGTGTTATCATTAGCAGCATTTCCTGTCATCAGGTTTATTTACCTAATATAAAAAAAAAAGAACCCCAGGATTTTTCCTGAAGGTTCTTATTGTAAACTAATTTCTCATCAAGCCTGCAGGGCATGGTCCCACCCCTCGGGGCCCCACCTGTGCTGTTTTGAGGGCAGCCTTTCCTCAGCATCTCTTTTCCGCCTCTTGGAGTTGCAGGCAGATGTGGCCGGCAGAGAGAGGTTAAGGAGCTAGTGAGGCAGGACAGCTGGGGATCGTTAGCAACAATCAAGAAGCAGCATTAAAAGGCAGCAGGGGTGAGGTCTTGGTTCTTACTCTGGCCTGCCTGAGGAAGCCATCTGGACAGAGGAAATGTGCCTTAAACCTTGGCAAGAGAACTTTGTTCTGTTTGAACTTTGTTTAAAGCCCCAGAGTGGGTGATCATTTTGTTTAAACTTTCCTTAAAACAAAGAATGGAAGATCCCCCGCAATTAACAACAGGAACCTTTTCCCCTCTTAACAGGCCTGATAGGAAAAAACGCAAGGACTGTTCTGACATCCATTAATGTGGCTCAGTTAGCAGGGTGGAAAGAAAGATGCAGACGAATAGGAATTACCAGCCTCAGGAGAGTTAAGGTAATGTAATCAAGGAATAATCAGATTATGTGTCATCTTTATTTGGACCTTCTCTGCTTCGGGGACTACCCCATGGATTGCTGAGGCCTTCAGCTTGTGGCTTCCTTATCAGCAGTGGTTTAACTTTGAGCATAATCTCCTGGGTTTACCATTCACCTTTGCTCATTTATGCACATCATGCTCACAAATAATAGAATCTGCCCCTCTGTCCCAAGATGATTCAGCAGGAAAGTGCATCCTCTCAGCTGTGAGACAGAGCTGTAAATTCAGCTGCTTTTCTTTTAACATGCTTTATTCAAATATTGTTCAAATAGTTGACTTCAGCCTAATTCATAGAGGGATATTAATGAAGTTGAAGTTTTCTCTTTAAACCCAAAGATTACTATTATATCGTTATCTGCATTAATGTTCTCTATAATACACATATTTCTATAGGGAAGATAGAGCCCCCTCAGGAAAGTTCCCTGAGAAAAATCCTAGCACCTGGCTGGTGCAGGCCAGTGGCAAAAGCCTGTGAACTCACCTTGCACAAAATCAACTGCCTTTGGGATTTGGGGCAAGTTCTTTCCTATTCAGAGCCCTGTCACTGTCAAATGTCTGAGTTGCATTAAGCTTGGTGCTTCCCTGGTCTCATACTCTATTGTTTTCTGGTTGTAAGTGGAAGCTGAAGCCCACCCAGCCTGGTCCCTTGGGCAGTTGAACAGCAAGCAGTGATTATCGCTGCCCTCCTGGCATATGTCCACTCTCTGCCTAGAGTGTTTTGTCCCTGCCTCTCTTGCCACTCTGCAGTCCTACCCTTCTGCTTGGGTTATTTCTGTTCTGGATTAGCTGTCGGGCCTCTGCTTAGCATCTCTTTAGCCAGGGCTCTGCATTTCCTCTGTGTTGCCATTGCTTGTTTCATTCCTCGCCTCTTTGATTAGACCATAAACCTATGGGGCAGAGTGTTCATCATGTCTACGGATGGGTCCTCTGTGCCTAGCCTAGTAGCTACCACCTGGTTGTAGATAGGATCCTATAACTATTTTTTTTTTGAATGAAGAACAAACTGAGAAATAAATACATGAATAAAAGAATGACTGAACTGTTTTCTCATTCAAAAGCATTCCTAAGAGATGAGTTTAGGAAATCCCAATGGAACAGATTGCTGCCTCCCTAAACGCCTGATATAGCTACTAAGCTTGCACAGAACTTGAAGGAACATTTTTAAAAAGCCACCTGATTTCTTCTCCACATGTTAAATGCAGAAAAAGGGGGTTGTGTTTATAGAGATCAGAGCCGCATGTTCCTCAGCAACAGCCTTGGTGACTATAAACCAGGAGTACCTTTTCTCTGCTAGCACAAGATGGGCTGTGGGTAGGCAGGGTTTCCTGGAAGCCATAGATGCCCTGTAAGTGGAAGACCTTTATGCTTGTGGCCATGCTTCCTGGCCTGGTGACCCTTCTCTATCTGGAGAGAAGTTTGAATTTTCTCATGTCCTGCTCATCAATACATCCCACACATTAGGAACCAGGTGAGTAGATATGGTTTGAGTGGTGCAGATATCAGAATGCTTGATAATGATAAATAGAATTTGGGGTTCCTGTTTGTCTTGTCACTATTCCTTGCTCTTATCCCTAAACCTGATCCATTTTATCCCTTAATCCTACCTTAGTGCCCAGATTTATAATTAGGTAGACCTCTATCTAATTATAATCTGTATCAATTAAATATTTAAGTAACTAGTACTTGTTGCTTAAGAAATATATAAAATCTATACTTCTATACTGTTATTTTATCTCAATGAAACTAAGACTTAATTTCAAATGTTAATTTTTTTCAGTATTAAGAGCAGGCAAACATAACTTATTTACTACAAAATAAAACAAGTGTGAACATGTACATATGCTACAAATTGGAAACACACACTTATTTATAAAATGTTCATATGTTCTGCTCAATAATTTGGCATCTGGAAGTCTGTGCTGAGGAAATAATTTAAAATGCCAACAGAAATGTATGCATAAAGATGTTCAACACAGCATTGCTTATAGTAGCAGAAAACCTAGACACAGCCTAAATGTCCAACTTCAAGAGAATGAGTAGGCAAAATGACAGTGTGCAGCCTTCTAATAAAAAGGAGTGAAGCTATAGAAAAGATCTTTACAGAAGATTCTTAATGATCATTAGTGCTGAAGACATAAAGTGTAAAGAGCAATGTGTGTGTGTGTGCAGCAGGGTTGTAACTATTCTAGCCCAACCTGAACACACGTAGGAAAACACATTGAAATGTTAACAGTGATTATCTGTGTGGTGGGATCTTGGGTTTTTAGTCTACTTGCGATATTCTTCAAAATTTCTGCAAAGGTCCAGCATTACCTCTTAAGTGATTACTCTTATTGTTAAGAAATAAACAATTACAAAACATCAGAGTAGATGTTGTGTCATTAGACTCTTTACTAGGTCACCATCACTCTTTGTCAAGAAGAACAAATGATGAATTTTTTTTCAAAGCTGCCATGAGCACTAAATATTACAAAGAGGGTTTTGTAAGCATACACTTTGCAAATTCACTTGTCAAAGCAGAGGTGTTACTATCATATAATTCTGGCTAGAAATTTTTGAATGAATTATGTTCTCTGAGCAAGATTTCTCTTGGGATCAAGACTTAATACATGTTACCAGAGTGGCAGTAACCAGTGGATAGCTAGTTACTAGGATATCTTGTAGAGAGCCTGTAGTCTTCACCCATGAAAGTTACTTCATAATTCATGTCACAATCCCACAGGATGGAAGTAAGGTGACTTGTGTTTTAGTTTACCTATTGAGGGCATTGCATTGGTCATTATGGTCCAATTTGGGCTTGCTCTCTTCTCTTGCAAACATAACTACTTGTGTAGGCAATAGCCAGACAATTTTAAATTAGTGACAGCCTCCTTTAGAATGGTGAAGCTGTATAATTAAATGTCTAGGTCCCAGCACATTTAGTTTGATGCAATATTCTTTTTTCCTCTGAAGAGGCTGGGTTGAACAGAGGCTTCAGGTCGTGTGTGGACTTGATTGTGGTCTTGGATCATATTTTGCTCACATTTCAAAACAACCCATGATGTGCCACATAAGGGCCTTTTCCTAAGAAGTGGAAGATTGCAGGAGAGAAGGAAAAAGAACTCTAGTAGAATTGGATCATAAGACTCCTGACTCTTCCTATCTAGGCTGAATCCAGTTTTACTCATTCCTTTTTTTTTATTTGCTTCTCTTAACTTTGGAGCCATGTAGTTCTCTCACTTATCTCAATGGAATGACCAAATTTTAAGAGCAGACAATGTGGAATGAGAAGGCTGGACATGAGGTGAGAAAGAGAGGAACAGAAGAAACAAAGGAAAACCAATCCAAACCCTATCTTCTGCATGGTCCCTAAACTACCCTGCAGTTCAGGAATATTCTGTCATAACTAATATTCAGGGGATTTTGCATTGAGCCCTACATAGTTCTTTGTAGCATGACCTCATTGATTCCTTGTAGTCACCATTTGAACTAGGTGTTATTTTTAACCCTAATTTATAGATGAGAAAAAGGAATTACACAGTGGTTAAAGAGCAGGGGTATTTTTTTAACCCCTAAGGCCAAGAGATTATATTATGGACCCTTCACAAAGTACTAGGCATTGCTAGGAATCACTTGAGCATTGCTGTACATGCAATTAATCATAACACTCTAACTCCCAAACTATCTCTGCATTTTCCTGTGTATTAGAACTTGTCCTGATTCTCAGGTGTCCAGCTCCCTGAGCCACCAACAATAGACATTCCTCATGAAATCAGGACCAGAAAGAGTTCTCTACCTTTACTTTCTAATTGCTTAAGCTAAGCCAAATAATGAACAAGGAAGAAAAACTCCACTTTGGCAGGGTTGGGATTATGTCCTCTGTGTGTCTTCCTTCCATGTTTCCAAGAAACAGAAGGAGATAGGTACGAATGACAAGAGCAAAGGGAAGGATCAGAGGTGCTATCTTGGAACTTCAACTGGTCATGGACATCACCTTTGCCTATACTGTGTGCTCCTCTTTGCTTTTTTTTTTTTATTCTACTCTTATCTAAATCAATCCATGTGGGATATTATGATAAATAAATTCGGGAGAAAATCAAGCTATTTGATGGTCTAGAGATCTGAATAGGTTTTCCATGTCATGCACATTTTATTTGACTACTACTAGTAAAAGAAAAAGAAGCAATTTTGATCATTGAAGAAAACTTAGGCATAATTGCTTAAGCTAAGCCAAAAGGGCAGTTTTCTCACTGTCTTTAAGTTTGTATGTTCAGCTTAATATTCAATAACAAGTTAAACACAAAATAATAGAAAGTGAAGCTCTGAGGTATAGTTTGCAAAAAGGCAGCAATTCTAACTTCTTTCTTTCTTTTGGTACCAGGGGTTTAACCCAGGGGTACTTAATTACTAAGCCACATCCTTAGCCCTTCTTATGTTTTGAGACGGGGTCTTGTTAAGTTTCTTTAGAGCCTTATGCTTAAGTTGCTAAGGCTGGCTTTGAACTTTCAATCCTCCTGCCTCAGCCTCCTGAGCTGCTGGGATTACAGGCGTGTGCCACCACACCCAGCTAGTTCTCACTTCTTGTCTGCTTGTCCTTAATTCTTTTAGGACTTTAAAAATTCAGCTTATTTATCAGCCATGGTGATGATAGGGCTGTCAAATCTTATTATGGAACTCCCTGAATAAGGAATTCCTCAAGTAATATATGAGTCTAATTCAACTTGCCAAATTTATAGACTGCTGTGCTTGCTCCAAGAATTGCAGCTCATGACAGAAGGAACAGCTGCTCTTCTCCAGAGAAGGAAAATTGGCAGTTGTGCCTGTTCCCGTATGCTACAGAAGACAATTGGACCTAACTCTAGCTTTACTTGCTGCCACTTTTCACCTGTGCAGAAGCAATATTCCAAGGATGACTGCTCACATTGTGTTTCTCTGGCTGTTGGCTTTGAATGTTTTCAATCACCTCTTATCTTTTACCTATTTTCCTTCTCTGTCATGTTGACTATCCCATGGATTGCAAACTCAATAATCTGGTACCCTTGAGGTCCCCATGGGGAGTCAAAATTTAAGCCTTGAGGAACAGGGCTGATGTCTGAATAACCTGATGCCAGGGTAACTTGGGTGCTCCTCCTTGCTCTGACACAAGCTGATTATTTCTTGGGGGTGGGCAAGGATTGGGTCCCATGTGATGGAAGATTCCATCCTTCTATTGTATCATGTGTGTAAAATGACTTTACTACATAGTATAATTCTGGCTGACTTAGTCATGTCTTCTTTCATGTAACTTTACTCCTCGGCCCCAATATTTTCAGCCTCCTTGATTGTTTTATTTTATTATTTTTACTGTGCTTTTGTTCAGACTTTTTTGGTTAGCTAGATACTAGTTGGCCGTTGACCATGAGGTTGCTTCCATGAGATGTAAATCAAATGGCTCTTTATTTTTCCCTCACTCTCTTTTTTTTATCCTCTTGGTGTGATTCCCTCTTTCATCTCCTTGGTAAATACATCTACTTTCCTTCTTATCCTTCTTTAGACTGGCCCTCTCTCGCCCAATGTGAAAATGCCCAGCACATCAAGAAGAAAAGAGAGGTGGAAGATGGGTGGAGCCAAAAACGTCACCTCTTTGCACTGTGCACTGGGTCTCCTGGCAGTGCTCACTCCAGGGGCAGCGCCTCCTCACAAGCGTTTGGCCAACTTCCACAGCCTGTCTGTTTAGCATCCTTCTCAGGCTGGATCCTGAGCACCATCCCGCCTCTTTCCTGCATTCCTTTCTCCCATTGTTAAGCATATCTTTATTGTTATGTCTCAAGCTGCGACTCCTGGGATGCAGGGTGCTTCCTTGCCCCTTTTTTTCCTCGATAAAATAGTAATAGCTCATTTATTCTTCATTTCCTCCCTGGACTGAGTAATCTCATCTCACTGCTTCTTGTATTCCTGTCTTCAAATCTCATCTTGTTGCATTCCCCTAGACTGCTTGCGACCATTGAAAGTTTCCTCCTTCTCATCCAAAAAAAAAAAAAAAACCCACAAAAACAAAATACCTAATTCCATTTTTCTCTCAACTTCCTCCTCAAAACCTTCTTCAAAGTCTTGAATTGACATTCTCCACAAGTAAGGGGTGTAAACAGGGCCATAAATGTCCACTAATGTTAGCGGGTCTTTGTGTGGGCTGATCTTCCTGCCTGGACCCAACTCCTGGCCGTTGACCATGAGGTTGCTTCCATGAGATGTAAACCGAATGGCTCTGGGATGCCTGCCAGCCTGGATCTTGTCTCATGTCCTGACTGTTGGTGGTCTCCAGGAACCCAGACAGGACTTGGCTCACTCCGATTCCTCCTTGCAGGGCTCTGCTCATTGCAACCAGGTGATTTCCTGCCGTATGTGCAGGGTCTCAGAATTCACCAGGGAAAACTCATGTCAGTTAAAAACTTATGAACATGCTATTGATTTATGGATAAAATGTAAGCATGTTCCACTGTATCAAATACAATACATTTTATAAAACATACGGATCATGCAACTTTTAAAGGCATAAGCTAAGGCTTAAAAAATGGTTCAAGCATAATTCTTTAGGTCAGTGGTACCAATGATCTTTTTGATCTTGTTAGATAAATCCTGTTAATAATACTTTTAGTGAGGGCAGAGTGTTTTAACATGTCAGCTCCAATGAGATCACCAAAGTTTTTGTCTCACAATTTTGGATAAAGGGCTCTGACTTGGAAGAAAGGGGTTGATTTGTCAGCTTCTTGCTGTTTGTCTTCATATTATTAGTATTCCTTTCAACCCACAATTTCTTCAAAGGAAACTTTTCTGTTTTGAAAGGGTTAGTATAGTTAAAATAAGATTGTATGAACTGTAAGCCCACTGAACCAGCCAAGTGTAAACCAGGGCCCACCTGCCTATCCCTGAGCCATCCCTGAGGCCACAACCTTCTGACATACAGGTTGAGGAATCCAGTGTCAACCTGAATACTGGCAAAGCTTAATTTACAAAAAGATTAAAAACTATAGCGATTTTAATGCTTTCTTCTTTCTACATACCAGTGGATCCTGTCATGTACTTTGGAGACCCCTACCTTGTGACTGCTTCCTGATGTACTCTGGGTTTAATACCTTCTAGGACAACCCATCTTCCTTTCCCATCTCCCTTTTAGTAGTCCCTTGGGGACTATTCCAACACACAGCTGTTCCCAAGAAAATGCCAACAATAATTTCTTAAAACGGGCCTGCCTCTTCCGCCTGTCCCAGCCCCTTCCTCAAGAACTCTCAAATAAAATTTGATTGTACGTGATTTTTTTTTTCCAATTTAATTGACTTGAATTTACCTTAGAAAATGGATGGGTTCAGGGGGAGTGTTTAACCTGTGCCTGATATTCTGGAGCCCATCTCATGCTATCCTCAAAGTCTGATAAAGGCAGTGTAATAAGAAGCCCTGAGGCTCAGAGATGTTACATAATTGACTAACATAATACAGCTAGAAAACAGAACTAGAATTGGAATCCTGATCCTTTCGATAGCAAAGCCCACTTGTGTTAACTTCTATCAGGGATCTAAGCTTTGGGAAAATCTGGTTGGGACATGTCCCCAGGGGCTATGTGGAAGCCTTAGTCTCTGAAAGACCAGAATATTTGGGTGATGGATTTTTCTGGAGTTTATCCATTCACCTATTCATCCACAGAAAGAAAATGTCTCACCTAGTATGACTTAGGCATTGAGTAGACATGGTATCTAGGAGGGGGAAAACACATAGGGGACTGAGACAAGTTTAGAAAGAGGGAGGGAGGCACTTATTGGGTAAGTTCTGAAGCCACAGGAAAAGTCATTCAGACAGGGAGATGATGGTCAGCTTAGAATAGCACCTCCTTAGGTTGGGGTATATGATTTAAGATGGAATCTGTGGACCGTGTTTGGAAGCTGGTGATCCACCTGAATGTCCTGCTGATTACAGGGTACACATGTAGGCCAGGGTATCTAAGGATTAGGACTAAGTTTCAGTACCTGGAGCTGTTCTTCAGGTCTGTGAACCCCCCCTCCCACTCCTCATGGCACCTTTATTGAGCTGGAGCTACATAAAATGCTCTCTGAAAGCGTGTCTTGTTGGACTGATTTTATTTGATTAAAAATCTATGCTCTATTTGGTATATTTGAATCACTTATAGCTGATTAAAATGAGATATTTAAAAAGAACCATGACTTTATTTTATAATGTTAACTGCTTTCTGAAAATCAAATCAATTGACATCATTTTTACATATAATCTTGCTAAAAAGCTAACCCAAATAAGTTTGAAGCCTGCCTAATGTAGTCTCTACTTGGGGGGGTCCCCTGGGACATTTTATTTCTCCTTCTTCCCCAGATGTTCAGGAGGTTCACAGAGTTAGTCATCCAGATGTCTAAATCCAAGTTTTTGACAATAGTTAAAGAATTGCCTCATAATATTAACATGACAGAAAAGGTTTTCTGTTATGATACATTTCATAAATATAGAGACTCATCTGTCATATTTATCATCGAATCCCCTAAGCACAGAATAGTGCCTGGCATATAGTAGAGGGTCAATAAATATTTATTGAACGAATGAACAAATGGGTTTTTTAAGGATAGAGAATAATGTGTTATATTTTATATTGTTCAGTGTGGTTGTATCTGTCAGCTTTTATTCTATAAAGAATATGGTAAGCAATTAGGAACTATTTACTATTTTAAGGAACTGTTTACTATTTAAGTTGAATAACAGTGTGTGATTTTATGTGCTTAAATTGGTTCTGGTCATAGGAGATGGGTCCCTGAAGGTAGTCATCCTGGTTGGAAACAGCTGCGATACATGCCCATACTCTTAAATCAAGCTTAGACAAATCCCTTTTTTGTGTGATGCATGTATTGAATTATTTTCTTTCAAACATTGGCATACAATATACCAAATGTGTTGTGTTGGGGACATTTTTTTATTCATTTCTTTTTAAAATCCATGTGTGTTTTAAGGGAAATATAAGACATAAGTTTTTGATTCATTTACACTTAACTCATCATGATGTGGTTTTGTGAGCACTCTTTGATATCCAAGAAGAATTTTTGTTTTTTTTACTATAATGTCCTTTTTACTATACTGTTCCAGCTTTTCCCCTTAGAAACAGGAAGTTGCATTTGGCCAAGGATGGAAATGTATGAGGAAGTTTTAAACTTGAGAAAATGTTGCCACAATTCTATACCTTTCCCTCTACCATTGAGTGCTGCAAAGCCTCAAAGAGGACAAGGGAACAATGTGCTGGCTATGTCTTGGGAAGCTTGCTGGTTCTTTGTTTTGAGAGTTCCTGGAAACTTTGTTTTAAGGAAGTCAAGTTATGTGGCTTCCAGTGGATTTTAGCTATGGATGGGTCAATCAAATAATGTGGATTTTTTTCTCCTCTTTTTACTTGAATATTACTAATTTTTTTTCAAGTGGGGGCAGATAGTAGCATGCTATATATGGCCCTGAAAATTTGCAAAACTTTAGTATCTGAAGAAGTGGTTTGTGTTCTTCTGGGTCTTGCCCTGCCCTCCATGCCCCATATCTGGGCAGAAGTTTATGTATACAAGATTGCTAAGCCACATACAAATCCTGTGGTTACTATAAATACAGAAGATAAAATATTTTAAGTGTACTTACACATAGTTAATATGGAAATTATATTTCTTCTCAGAGAATTATTTTTTAAAAAAGATAAATCATTATCAGACTATTTTATGACCCAATTTTTCAAAACCAAATTAAAACAAACCAAAGCAACACATGTGAGAAGCTAAGACACATCTAGAAATTGTTCTGAATCCCTAAGTTCTAATTTTATAACCCCAAAAGCTGATGAAAGTATTATTCACCTTGTTTGGTTGCACATAACAAGCATTTAGGCCTCAACTATTCTTTAGACCTCCATCAACATGCATTTACCCCATTTTCTGTAACAAATTAGTCTGAATGCTGAGCTGGCAAACAGCTGCCATGGGTTGCATGAGAAAAATAACTCAAGAAATGAAAAAATGTTATTGGTTCCTTAAATACTGGAGGTCAGGACTTTGAGAAGACAGGAAACAAAGTCTTTTGGCTTTGGGGTCTTGCCAGGAGGCCTCATCAGTTTCAGCTGTGGATAAAGGCCTTGTCTAACCCCAGGGTTTTTTTCTGCTTCTATGTAAGTGATCATGGACAGATTTCTTCTAACGAAATCACTGGAATGACATCAGCTCTCTTCAAATATCCCACCTCGTGTCATTCTGAGGACATTTTCCTCTCGGTTACCTGTGTTAAACTGGTTTTCCCTGGGCTGTTATACATTAATTAATAAGGTCAGCTTCTCAGATTCAGACAGGAGAGGACCCACAAGGAAGAGGAAAGGAGGCTACATTCTGACATCCGCCTCTGACTTTTTTGACAGTAGGTGCAACCTTTTGTGACAGGAAGTGCATCCTTTTTTGTTCAAGAACTTTTCTTGAATGAACAGTAAGATATAGAATGGTTCTGTCTTACGCAAATAGGCAGACTCAACAAAATCAAGGTATCCAGGTTATAAAGTCTTTCTCAACCAATTAATGCCAATACTTGAAGCAAACTGGTATTTTATAACTGATTTAGGCAGTTTGTACATTCCATTTTTCTCTAGTTGGTTGTTTCCATTGAGATTTATATTCTATTCTGTAGCTGAGGGTAGGTCAAGCATCTCAACCTGTCAATATTGGGTAGGTCTTGCCAAGGACTGAGGTCTCTCCTTGTGTGCAGGAGAGATCTTTCTCTGGCTTTTAAAATCCTATTTGTAGATGATAACAACATACCTCTAATGCTAGGACATATTTATGAAGACTCAATCATGTAGATAATTCCCAGAAACTTGGGAAAGCCATCAATTTATTTTTTCTATCAACAAAAATGTCTTAGGGCTTTAATTATATTTTCATTGTGATATTTCTTCTTATCAAGGTACAATAGTTTATTTATTTTTTATTTTTAATTGATTTTATTTTTAAATACACAATAGCAGAATGCATTACAATTCTTATTATACATATAGAGAATAAATTTTTCATATCTCTGTATATAAAATATGTTTATACCAATTCATGTCTTCATACATGTACTTTGGATAATATAGTCATCACATTCCACCATCATTGCTAACCTCTTGCCCTTTCCCTTCCCCTCCCATCCCTCTGCCCTACCTAGAGTTCATCTAGTCCTCCTATGCTCCCCTTCCCTACCCTACTCTATGAGTCAGCCTCTTTATATCAGAGAAAACATTTGGCATTTGTTTTTCAGGATTGGCTAACTTCACTTAGCATTATCTTCTTCAGCTCCATCCATTTATGTGCAAATGCCATGATTTTATTCTCTTTTATTACTAATATTCCATTGTATATAAATGCCACATTTTTTATCCACTCATCTACTGAAGGGCATCTAGGTTGGCTCTATAGTTTAGCTATTGTGAATTGTGCTGCTATAAACATTAATGTGGCTGTGTCCCTGTAGTATGCTGTTTTTAAGTCTTTGGGTATAATCGATTTGCCTTCCCTCAACTTGTACCATTTCTGTCTTTGTTTTTTGATGCAGAGAAAGTTCAGACAGAAGTGAAATGAATATGTTTCTATTTCAGAAATGCTGTGCCAGCCACTTGGGAAGCCCAATAATCTTAAAATGATGGGTAAATGAAGGAGATTATCAGCTGCTATTTACAAATTAAGAAGTCGTAATTTCACAAATGAGAGTTTTCAGAAGTGGAACTTCCAAATGGCAAAATTCATCCCTCATCAGTCCTCCCCCTTATTCCTCATCCTGTCCTGTGGTACCAAGTCACCAGAACTTAGAATGTGGAAAAAGAAGTCCATCTCTAAGGCAGAGTTGATCCTGCTCAGCTTTCTCCTGTACAATGATTCATGTCTTCCTCCTCTGTCACACTGTCAGCATCCGCTAATCATAGCCCCATGATCACAGGACTTGTTCACGTAAACAATTTCCAGGAGGTACAGAACAGCCAGGGACCTCTCAGGCATAAACATCAGTTATTCTGTAATTCATTACACCCCCATCCCAATTCTTTGACATGTGCTTGAAATAATAGCTTTCCTTAAAATGTTTGAACATGTCAATGGACTATGTCCTTTCACTGTCTTTGGTTCTTAGCTTTTTGATTCATCAGGTCCCCTTCCTTTGAAACAAAAATCTTTGGCTGCTCTAATAAAACTCAGTAGATTTGCTTCTTGAAGAATATCAGAAGGACACAGTGATGGTATTTCAAACACATGCTCATTTCTCTTTTCATTTATGTTTTTGAGGATCCCAGGGTGCTAGGGAGGCCCTTTACCCTTTACCACTATTGTTAAGTAGACTACATATATTTGGTGTTTACCTTTTTTTTTGTACACTAGTTAGTTATGTTACTTAACCCCCATTTCTGCTGAAACAGGTGTCTTCAGCAAACCAAGTTCCTTCAGTTACCCTATGTATCTAGAGGCAGGGGTTAATAACTTCTGATTACTCTGATGAAAGTAGCTTCTGCATTCAGTCAAAATGCATTGATTGAATGCATACTCTGCCACCCATCACAATAGGCCTTGGAGATTCAGCAGTAGATGTGACAGTTTCTGCTCCCATGGGAGACTAGAATTGAAAAGAGACACTTAACGATTTGAAACCACATTTCTCCAGTGCCTGAACTCCCAGATGATTTGTGACAATAAGGGGTGGGATATTTTTATCAAGTCTCTTAATAATAGTGAACTTCAAATATAAAAGAAAAATGTCCAGAAAAAATGTTTGATTCCCTATATGTCTGAGCTATGTGTCTTCAGTGATTAGAAAATGAGAAGATTGTATCTGTTGTCACTTCTATGGGCTAGGAATTCTTAGCTCTTTAGCTGTGTTTCAAAACTAAGCCAAAGTTGATAATTTCTCATATCTTATAACAAATCTGATCTTCCCACAGCTTAGCTTAGGGGTTAATATTATTTCTTTTTATAAATGAATACTCAGGCTCAGCATGTTTATTTGATTTACCCCAAATAAGTAAACTCAGTTGGTATGTAGGGTCTGGGTTTGATCCTATGCTATAGCACCTTTACCCTTTTTGTGCTAATTAGTGAGACTAGCAGTCAAGTGTAAAGACAGGGAACATGTGTTAGTTTAGAATCATTTATGGACATTGATGTGATTTTAACTGTTCTTCCTGCATATCATGTGCATTGACCTCTGACACATCATGTGAGAGAAGCACCAGGAAGAAGAACTTCCAAATCATTTAAATATGGCCTTAGAAGTCATTTCCCCCCAATTATACTTTTCTTTCATGTTCTGGAAATTAATAATAGTTTTCAATGAAACTGCACTATTGAAGTCTAATTGTTATGACCAGATCGTTTACAGAAACAATAAGAAATGTTCAAATGTATGAGTAACCAGCAACATACAAATGAAAATAACAAATGAGCAACAAAATAGCAAAAATTAAAACACTACAGTGATCCTAAGAAAGCAGATCTCTTACATACTTTGCGGGTAGCAGTTTAAATGAGGACAAATCCTAGAAAAGCAGTTTGGAAACTATCAAGAGCCAGAAAAATGTCCATGCTATTTGATCCTATATTCCCACTCTTGGGAATCTATCCTAGGGAGCAATCCAAAATATGGGGAAAGCTACACACCTGAAAAAGTAAAAATATCATAAACACCCAATAATAGGATAAAGGTAAATTATATTTTATTCACTTGATGGATCATGGCCAAAGTAGTGACAAGTTGAAAAGATTAGGAAACAATGTCAATTAAAAATGCAAAATTGACAGTATACATATCTATCTTCTGATTACAGATAGGAGAAAAGCAGATGAATGGGGGAAAAGTTAAAGGAAACTTGGCCTGATACTAACAGAGGTTGAGGTCACAGGACTTCTTGGTGGTTTTTTCTTTTTCTATTTTCCAAAAATTCAGTAGTGTTATTTTTATTGCCTTTATTCAAATTATCAATAGAAATATATCTAATTGAGTTGTTCTCCACAGCTGTGTTGAGGTTCACTGGTGGGTTTGGAAGTGAGTGGGAGGGAAGGGGTGGGGTTAGAGCCAGCAAGCAGAACCTGCCACAGAGGGTCCTCCAGGAGGCCACCCACCAGGAAGGACAGTCACTGAGGGGAGGTGTTCTGCACAAAGCTTTGTAGAAATATTTGTTAGGAGAAATCCTAATAAAGGTTACCCTTATCCATCTGTGCCTTCATCTGAAATAGCAAGATAGTAGTTGTCTAGCTTCCTTTCTGTATTGCTGTTGATACACTTGAGGTAACGCATTTTTAAACACATGCATCAATACCTTATATGATGTTGGTTACTGACATTTTATCTTATTTTAAAATTTATTTATCTCATCTATTTATTTATTTATTTATTTTGTGGTGCTGGCGATGGAACCCATGGCCTTGTGCATGCTAGGCAAATGCTCTACGACTGAGCGACACCCTCAGACCGCTATTGTTTTAATTATAATAATAGTTTATTTGAATACTGGTTTGCTTTTATGAACAATAGCAATAATAGTTTCTGTCCTACCTACCTCATAGGATTATTGTTAGAATCAAATGAAATAATGTATGTAAATGAGTTTTGTTGACTCTTAAGAGTTACAGAAATGAAAGCTGTTATTTTTGACAGGACACCTGGTTCCCAGGGTATTGTGAATTTTGGAGTAATGCCAAGGCCTAGTTTTACAAAATGGTACCCACCTCAAACTTCTGGGTTGATGCTTTTTCCATGGCAGAGAAAGATACATTCTGAAGTCTTTTCTTCTAGCTCCTGCTAGGCCAGGTGAAGAAAATCCTGTTTATGTCAAGGAAGTATGTTGCTTACGCAGAGAGTTCTCAGGCTTGAGGAGACTTTGCAGTCAAGATGGGCTGTTGCAGTATGAACAATCCATCTGAGGCAATTGGGTTGATTGTGCAGACTGATGTAGGCAATGGTGCAAACTGTCCTCATCTTCAAGAACTAGAAAGCAACAACTGTCAATGTACTAGAAAAGTTATGAAACAAAAAGGCACTAATATCTACTTTTGGAATTTCCAAGACATTGCTCAATCAGAAATCCAGAATGTTCCATAGGGGGAAAATCAGATTCAAATAAATCTTATCCAAATAGATCATATCCTGTCAATTTCTCCCCTGTGAAACTGAGGTCTATGATAGAAAGCTCTCAACACCTCCCATGACTCTATGAGTAGCTGGTTAGAAAGAAAAGATGAGAATGAGGGGGAAAGGCTTTCCCAAGGCTTTGGCATTGATCATCATTTGCTTCTTCGTTGCCAGATGTTCTGCCTGCAGGACAAATACTGATATAGAAGGCTGATATTTAACAGGTCTCAATTTGCTTGTGAAGTAATAATTTGGGTTAATTTCCTTTGTAGAATTAAATGAATTTTCCTAGCAATATTCTTGTGTCTAGTAAGTGAGATAGAATGCAGGTAAAACCCTTTTATTATTTCTTCTAGAGAAAAATAAACAACATTCATAGATTTTACATAAACTAAAGAGGTAAAGTATGGAGATATATCTTAACTCACATGTGTATATATGAAATCTCAGTGAAGTGGGCTACTCCCTTCCTTAAGAACTCTTTACTCCTAAATATGACCTGCCTGTTTCAGTCAGGAAGCTCTTTGACCTTCCAGTTTTACAAGAACACACTTTTCCTAAGAAGTCTGTTTAAAATCAAACCCAGCCACAAAGAGAGAAAATACACACACACACACACACACACACACACACACATTAAAATTGAAAGGAGTTAGGGGAGGATATGGAAGAAAAAGGAACTTAAACCAAAATTCTATTTTCAAGGAGTGAATAAACTTGATCAAATCTTTTTTTTGTGTGTGACAAAATGAGGACTCACTGTAACCAAACCCTATGAAGCACAAAAAGTATAAATGCTTATATTAGACACACTGGGTGGGGTCCAGATCTTGATGCTAGCTCAGTCCCTGCACCTTAAGCAGTAGTCATCCAGTTGACCTTTGGTTTTCTTATCTCTAAATTCCAGGTTATTGATGATTAGATTTGAAAATGTCTATGAAACACCCAGAATATGAATTTCTTTGATAGGTTTTAACATATTCACCAATATATATTAAAGGAATCATATTTAAGTAGTTTGAGAGCTCCAGAGAGGTTATAATCATAAGTTTCTGTGAACTGGATCAATTTTGTGAAGTGCATCACATTTTGAGAGCTCCTGTGTGAATTCACTACAGAAAGGTACCCTTTTATGTAAATTGCCTTTTAACATTAGTATTTACCTCTCAGGACATGGGTTTGTAAATTAGGATTTCTTTTCTTTTCTTTTTGGTAGAAAACATTTAATTTTAGTATCAAAAGCATTTTTAATTTTATGTTTTTTCAGCGTGGTAAAATAAAATTATGGTATCTAATTTTATGATAGGAGAATACTGAGACCAGAGAGGTCCAATGACTAAAATTATGTAGTGCAGACCCCTAAATCAATTTTATTTATTTATTTTTGTTAAAGTGTCTTAAAATCAATATCCAAGCAGATAATTTCCTATAGGCCTTTTGTGGATGTTCACAGTGTGTACTGGGGAGTAGAATTTTTGCTGTTTGAGAACTTCACTATTAGACTCACATAATTTTCCAAGAAAACTCCCTTTCAAAAAAATTCTGCAACAAGTAATCTAAAAGTGATTTTTTTTTTCTTCAAAGAAAATCCCTTTAGAAAAGGAGGAAGTGTACCAGGACAAAGGCAGCCAACTGACATCAGTGACTCAGTGTGTTCCATAAATTATAGCTCTGAAGTTCGTTTGAATGAGTGTTCACATTTCCAGAAAACAGACTGTGATGGTACCTAAGGGTATAGAAATAGCTACACAAGCAATTAGCTTTATAAAACAGAAAGGATTAGTAGGTGCATGAACTTTTCAGTTACATGCAGGCCCAGAAACAGATCTTTAAACAGGAGATTGCTAAAGGGCCAATGGCACATTGAGAAATCACTCCCCTGGTGGTGGTGAAAGTTAAGTCTGTGTTATGTATGGAAGAAAGGAGCTTGCCTGTATGTTTACCTTTGGTGACCTAGGTTGGTGAAAGAAGGTAAAGACAGTGTAGAATAGTCAGGTGCCATGTTCTCCTGAGAGGGAAGAGCCTAATGAGTCCAAATGCAGGCTTCTTTTCTGGGTTGTTCTTTCAAGTTATTTTTTCAAGACCACAGACCATAATTCCTGGTAAAGCTTTCACTTAGGTGGGCGCTCTTGGCAATGAAGAAAATCCGGTGAAAGGCCAAGAACTGACCTGGATGAGTTCTTGGCTATTACATGGACGGCATAGTTACAGTAGAAAGACATAGGTCAGCCAATCACACACATTCTTTTATCACTCTGTTCCTTATTCCTTAAGCTTTCCCCTTGGCCATAAGAAATGTGGTGTTAGAACACTCTGTTGAAGTCCCAGGCCAATTCTGTGGGTCTGTTTTTAGAGAAGTCCTATAAGTTTCCTGTCCTGGATAGTCTGTTTCTTGAGAATTTCTAAAAGAAATTCATCCTGTTCTCCACACCATAGACATCTGATTCTTTCCTATGTTCAGTCTTCCTGGATGCAGTTTTCCCAGTGCTTGGAGTTAGGTTTGATCACTGCTTGTCAGAGCTTGTCTCCTTTAATTACTTTATCTACAGATGAAGAAAAGATACTATAATTTTTGCTTCATTCTCTAGCCAATAGGAGCAATCATTTATGGAACATGGAGAGTGGTTTGTCTCATCAGCAAAAGCAACTGAGAACCTTTGAGGAAAAGTGTACATTAGGGTTCCCTGGAACTCCTACATAATGTTAATATGTGATTTTTTCTTCTTCTTAGGTTTCCCATAATAGTTTAATTTGGAAATGCTTGTTCTTGTGAAGTTTTACCTAGTCTCACAAACAAGCATGCACGCTCCTTATTAGCTGACACCAACATTTTTTTGGTCATGCATAGTGAACAGTGCATGTTCAGATGATACTTTGTGGCTAATGGGTTAGAGACTTCTGAGACAGTAATAAACTATTACCTCTTGGAGACTAAGCAATATCTTACTCACTTGATGATTTCCTATTGTAATTTCCAATATCTGGGGAAAATTAATGGATTCACCACCTTTAAAACATAATCTAATAATAAACTCCCTTATTTGGCCTGCTCCTTCTCCAGCTGCCCCTTCTGAGAAACACACCGCAGTAGAGTGGTTTACATTATCAACTTCTAAACATTTCACTGTGCTGCTTTGGAAATGTCAGTTCCGTTTTGCAAATCAGTTAGGTCTCCATTCAGATCAAATGAGACTTCTTGTCATCCTGGCTGCCATTTACATTCTACATCTCTAGCAGGTTCTCATTCCTCAGCCCCCTCTCAATAAACCTGAAATGATTTAAAAACTGCTTACAGTTGTTTTTACTAATCTAGAAGGAAAGATGTCATTGGTTGAGATTCTGTGAATGTGTTTCTGTGTTTGTGCTTCTTGCTAATCTTTCTGGTTGCTCATTTCTATCCGACAATCAAATTCAGGCTAAATCTAAGAAGGAGCACCAGAGACTCAGTGAGCATGTTTCACAGCCCCAAATTGGGGCACTTGTGCTTTGATCAACTATCTTTGTCTCTTCTAGTTGCAAGAAGGAATCTATAAATACTTATATATTGGTGTTACTTAAATACAGAATATTACATGTGGGCAACACAGCAGAGCCTTTGCAATCAGGGTGGTACCACTGAATCTAATACAAATGGTTGCTTTTGTCCTTTATAACAATACTGCATTTGAATTATACTGAGTACACTGTAAAATATGTAGCCTTTAAATTGAAGGATGGTGATGGCCAGACATCAAATAGAGCAGAGGCTGGCAAACTGTTTCTGAAAAGGGCCAAAGAGTAAATAGCTGAGGCTTTGCAAATCATTTGTTCTCTGTCAGAACTACTCAGCTTGGTTGTTGTCACATGAAAAAAACCTATAAACAGGAGATGAATGTGTGCAGCTATTTTCTGATAAAACTTCATGACTACTGACATTTGAATTTTATATAATTAATGTCACAAATTTATGGTACAAAAATATTCTCCTGATTTTTCTCAACTATTTGAAAATGTGAAGCCACTGAGCACAGTGGCACACACTTGTAACCCCAGGGACTTGGGAGGCTAAGGCAGGAGGATCTTAAGTTCAAGGCCAGTTTGGGCAACTTCAAGACCCTGTCTCAAAATTAAAAATCGAAAGGACTGGGGGTATATTTCAGTGGTAAAGCACCACTGGGTTCAATCCCTAGTACCACAGGGTGGATGGAAATGTGTGTGTGTGCGGGGGTGGCGTGGAGAAAGAGAAAGAAAGAAAAGAAAAGAAAAATGTGAAGCCATGTATACTTTGTGGTGTGTACAAAAAAGACCATGGGCTGCATTTGGCCTATGAGTCAGGATTCCCTGACTCCTGATACTGTGAATTAGTAAGTTAAGGACCAGAACTCAGAAGACAGAAGATGTCATACACATTTCTTGGATCTACTTTCTTTCTCTAGCTATTAAATCTTTCAAATATTATCCAGGCACGGTGGTGCACCCCTGTTATCCAAGTGACTTGGGAAGCTGAGGCAGGAGGATCACTAGTTTTAGGCTAGCCTGGGAAACTTGGTGAGACTCTGTCTCAAAGTAAGAAATTAAAAGAGGGCTCATGATGTAGCTTAGTGGTAGTGTAACTCTGGGTTTAATTCTCAGTACTGACAAGAAAAAAAAAGTCTTCTAAATATCATTCTTGGTTGTGGTTTGAGTGTTTGCTCCTCGCGGGAGTAAATGAGTATCTTAGGAAGCAGATGTGAGGGGATCTATAAACAAAAATTTACTCCTGATGATGGAACCTTACATTTGTGAAGAGCTCAGAACCACTCACTGGCTGTAATATGCATATTTAAAAATCATATAAAATTTAACTTGCCATGAAAACAATTAAAATGTGCTCTCTTAGAAATTTTCAAGTATACAAAGACTTGCTCACCGTAGTACCATGCTGCACAATGGATCCCTTCAGCATAGTCCTCCTTTCTAAATGATTTTTTTTTTTTTAATCCTTTGACTAACATCTCTCCGATCTCCAGCCCTTGGGAACTACCATTCTACTCTTTGTTTGTATGAGTTCCACTTTTTTAGATGCCATCTATAAGGAGATCATGCAGTATTTGTCTTTCTATGCCTGGTTTATTTTACTTATTATAATGTCTTCCAGGTTCATCCAGGTTATCACAACTGACAGTGGTTTCCTTCTTTGTTGAGGCTGAATGGTATTCCATTGTGTATATGGTCCACATTTGGTGTATTTATTTCTCTGTTGATGGACACTTGGGTTTTTTGCATTTCTTGGCTATTGTGAAAGTGCTGCAATGAACACAGAAGTGCAGACGTCTGTTTGACATTCTGATTTCACTTTCTCTGGATATATACCTGGTAGTGGGATTGCTGGATGCACGGTAATTCTATTTTTATTTTTTTATTTTTTTTATTTTTTTGTAGTTGGACCAAATGCCTTTATTTTATTTGTTAAATTTTATGTGGTGCTGAGGATCGAACCCAGTGCCTCACGCATGCTAGGCAAGCACTTTGCCACTGAGCAACAGCCCCAACCCACGGTAATTCTATTTTGAAGTAGAAATAAATGATAAAGTATATGAAGTTAAAAAGAGAAAAGTCCGGTGTCATTAACTTCTACACAATCTCCTTATTTTTGTAGTCTAAAAGAGTTGAACTCCAAGAAGCAGAGAGGAGAATGGCAGTTTCCAGGGGCTGGCAAGAGCCCTGGGAGATTGGGGAGAGATTAGTCAAAGGATAAAAACAAAAATCACTTTGGCATATGCACTTATTTTTGTTTGTTTGTTTTGGGGGTATCACGGATTGAACTCAGGGGCACTTGACCACTGAGTCACATCCCCAGATCTATTTTGTATTTTATTTAGAGACAGGGTCTCACTGAGTTGCTTAGTGCATCACTTTTGCTGAAGCTGGCTTTGAACTTGTGATCCTCCTGCCCCAATCTCCTGAGCTGCTGGGATTTCAGACATGTGCCACCACACCCTGCTGCACTTACTTGATATTTTAAAAGTAGACGCTAATATTTACTTTTCATTAGAATTCTTACTTTATCATTATGGGATTATAGTTTTTAGAGTGTAATTTTGGAAGCATATTTTCATCATGATAATAAATATGCCATTCTATGGCTGCTATTTTAAGTATCCAATGATTAGGTACAAATATAATAGTCCCCCTTTCCACTATTTAGTTTTAAAGGCTGAAATAAAATGACATGTACTAGAAGCACTATTTATAAGAGCCTAAACTGTAAACAACACAAATGCTCATAAATAGTAATTTACAAATTAAAATGTGACCTATGTACATAATAGAAAGCAATATAGCAATAAAATGAATGACCTACAACTACACACACAAAAATATAAATGCATCTCACAAACAGTATTGTGAGAAACAATTCAGAAAAAATAGTATATACAGTCTGATGCAATTTTTTGAGGGGCAAAATCAGATAATTCTGATAGAGTTCAAAGGATGGCTGCCTTTGGGTTATTTAATGGAAAGTAGCAAAGTGTGTGTGTGGAGGGGGCTTTTAGGGGTCCTGATAACATCCTATTCCTTAATCTGGGTGCTAATTACAAGGGAGTGTGCTTATTTTGCAAAAACTCTTCAGGCTGTACATTATAAAATGTGCACTTTTCTGTGTGCATGTTTTAAGTCAATAAAAAATTAAAGGGAGAAAAAATCATCTTGCTAAATCTTTAGCCTTTAAATGTTTCTTAAGATGAAGAAATAGCGTGGACAAAAGAAAGTTTTGTTCTTCAAATGGTGATCTTTTTGAAATATTTTGGCTGTGACTCTTTCTATAAAAGCAAAGTCATGACTCAGAAAGAAAATGCTGTTAGAGAGAAGCTATCAGGGACCAAACCTTGTCTTTGAAAATGACTCTCCAGGAATCCCCGGTGCGTGCAAATCTCCACTTCTCCAACTGGCTTCTGGAGCAACCACCTCTCAGTACTGCTTCACCAAGTAATTCAAAGAAACAGATATCACTGGTTTCCATTGAAGTTTCTTCGTATAAAATGCTTTGTTTGTTCCTTTTATTATTCTTGTGTTCTTAATCTCAGAGGCATAGCTTGATTTTTTTCTTCCCCTTTTCTCCCTTTCTCAATCTCAGATGTCAAAAACTGACCTCAATGCCAATTTCCCACCTCTGATGTCATTCTCTGTGTCTGACGTCTCTGCAGGGGAGGCAGGAAGGAGGACTGGAGCAGCCAGAATGCAGAGTGGGGATACCCGCTTCTAACGCACATTGTCCCTGAGTGGGTTCAACACAGCAATGTAGTGCAGGCTTTCAAAAAGGGAGAATTAAAAAAGAAATTTGCAGACATGTATCTGTGGTGTCTGATTCATCGGTAGTACAACACTCCCAGGAGAACCCAGTGGAATTGGAAATCAGATTCTGTTTGCTCAGTTACATCTATAGCTTCCTGGATGGTACAGTCCCTGTACATACACCAGGAATCTCTGCTGATTTTTAAAAAACTTTAATTTCCTAGATATGTTTATTTAAAAATTTTACTGTACTTAAGCTGGATTTCCTCATGTATATGTAAATATTCTGAATATTTTAAATGTATTAGTAAATATCAATTGATAAAAGTTACAAGAGATCCTTTCTTTTCTTTAATCTTTCAGTATCTCATGAGACTGTGATTCTTACATGGGCTGAAGCACTCCTGGCAGCCTCCATGTTCTGCTAAAAGCGAGATTTAAGAGATGGGAGTTGAGAAAAAGTCAGAGGTGATCAAAAACTTCCTGCTTCACTGATGCTACTAATTTTTCAAATAATTTAGTAGACAATTACTGTTGATGCTATGGGGAAGAAAAGCTATTTAGTATCAATAACTTACCCAGAGGAAATAAAAAAGAATGAAAGCAGCTGATCTTACTTCCAGGGGGCAAGTTCCATAATATAGGAACATCTCTTTTGTGTAAGATCTTCTTTGGTGCACTAATTCAAAGAGATGACAAACTCTAGTCTCCAGAAATATGCTATTAGCCTCTGAACATGGTAATAAAAGGACAAATCAGTGCCCAGATCATGCATCTGAAGCAAGGGGCTGGCTCTGGTGCTTTAAGACACAAGGAGTCCCCTGGGCTCCTACCCTGACCTCACCACTCCCCAGGTGAGTACCTGCCTCTTCCACTTGAATGGAGGTGGGTGTAGGCTGACACTCACCTTCCCTTCACCATGTTTAGAGATTCCTGATTCAGGTACTCTAAGCCTCCAGCCCTTCTAGCCTTCATTTCCTCTGCCTGAAGGAAAAGAATCAGAAACTTAGTTGACTTAGCTATTTCAATATTTTCCTGCAAAGGAGATACGTATGCAGTGAAAGCCAAGAAAGAAAAGACACGAAAACTTGAAATGTAGGAAAGGAGAACACCAATATAAAATTAAGTGTATTCTCTTTAAAGATCAGGACATTTCTTATCACCATACCATTCAACATTGAACTAGTCAAGATATATAAATGAGAATCATAAAGACTGGAAGGAAAGAAATAATTTCTTTATTTATGGATTATATGACCATCTACCTAAAATGTGAAAGATAATCAACTATGTGCATCAATGAGAGTTTGGCAGATGATCAGACCCAAGAAAAAACATTTAGAAAAGGTGAGAAAAAACCCAATGATATGATGCACTCAAAAATAATTATATAATAATGTAATAAATGGAGAAAATTTGTCTTGTTTCTTTCTGGCTATACTCTTCAGGTTCAAAAGACTCCAAAAGTTATACTGACTTGTCATCTTCTTTAATAGTTAAAATTCTCTCTTTGTGCCTTCTTTCCAGGTGATTTACCCCTCCCCCAAGGCTAGGGATTAAACCCAGGGCCTCACATACCCTAGACAAGTACTTGACCACTGAGCTATCCCCAGTCCCCACCGTGTGATTTACTTTTTCAAACATGTTCTATGCATAACAGTCTTCACCAAACTTCCTACATATGCACAAACTTTATTTCAACAGTCTGGGTACTTTCCCTTTTTCTGCCTTCCTCTTTGACACATCTTTCTTGTATCTTGGCTTTGGATATGGATGGAACTTGACACTTGTTTATATTTTTCCCTGGGCAATGTTCTTAATTGCTTGTTTTGTTTAACTGAGAAGATTACTGGCTTTAAATTCAGATGTATATGGCAAATTATTGAACCTCTTTGAATCTCAGTTTCTCATCTGTGAAATGAGAGTGACAATAACCACCACATTGGATTTCTGTGATGATTAAATAAATGCAATTGATATATCTGAAGTGCCTGGTAGAGAAGATGGGCATTACATATTCAGGTCAGGCCTTGAGGGTCAACCACTCCTACTACCCCTCATTCTTGCCAAAAGAATCATTCAAATTAAAGTTAAAATGAAGTTATTAGTTTGATATAATTTGTGTCAGGTCAGACAACTAAGGGTAAACATTTTAAAATCAAACAATTTATGCTCATGTTTATTTTATTTTTGGTGAAGTATAATGTATATACAGAAAGGTATTCAAATCCTAAATATACAGCTCAATTACTTTTTATATCTATTTTCTGCTCCCTCACTTCTCAGTCAATAATGGGTATACTCCAGAATGCTCATATACTAACTTTTATTTGTATTGGTGGGGAACACAAAGAAGCATAAGATATAGGGCCTGTCCCGGCAGGTGATCTCTGTCCTCAAGGCCTACCTGACTTGTAATGTCTTGGCTAGGTCATTACACCTCACTGTGTCAATCCTTGGGATATAGATGAGATTTGAAATGAAGTGATGTTCAACAGACCAGGTGGGAAGTTTTAGTAAATGTCATTGACAGGATATTTGTGAATGGAAAGCAGCCTCTGTGTTATTGTGCCCTCTACCGCTTTTATAGGGTTTCCATTCTCTACAGGCCCCCAATATTACGTTAAGCCTTGGATTCTGTCTAAGGAGGTTGAAGATGAATTGCCCTTGATATCGCTTGATGCTTCTCTTCTGTGGCCTGGTTTTCAAACCAAGTTTCCACAAGAGTGAGTTGTTACAAAAAAGAGTGATTCTGCTGCCTCTCCAGTCTCTTGCTTGCAGGTGCGCCCCTTCTGCATTTAGCAGGTTCCCTTTTTGTTCCTTCACCATGCTGGGACAGATCCAGGGAAACCTGTGTGAGGAGATGGATGTCATGCTGTTTGGACCCCCCAGTCACCACAATCATGAGTTAAATAAACCTCTTTCCTTTACACATTACCCATCATTGTGTATTTTGTTATAGCAATACAAAACAGACCTCACAGACTTCCCACACCTACATCAACGTGCTACCTGCTCCTCTTTCAGTATTTCTTTTGTGAGAAGTTACTGATTTTTCTACACTAGAAACTAAGGAAACTAAGGAATCATCCTTGACTACTTCCTCTCATCCATACTCCATGTCCCCAATTTTTCTATATTGCTATCGCACAGATATTTTCCAACTACCTTCATGACCTGGAAAACTACAGTGTTCCCTCCATTCTAGTTTCCTTCCAATTTTCTGCACAGCATCCAGAGTGATCCCACTGTTATAACAATGAACAAATTCTTCAATGTGGGTATATCTTGCTTCCCTTCCCTTCTCTCATGCCATCTTCATCCTCTGAGCTCCAGCCCACTGGTCTGCTTTCAGTTCTTTAAAACATCATTCTCCTTCTGCTATTGGACTTTCACACATACTTTTCCTTTTGAATGGAAAAATGCTTTCTTTTTATTAAAAAAATCATCTTCTGCAGATAGATTAGCTTAAATGTCAGTTCCCCGGGGAAGCACCCCCAACTTTCCCATATAGGTCAAATTTCTCCATGATAACATCCCAAGAGCAACTTGTTCTTTTCTTTCAAAGCACTTGATTTGGATTTTCATAATATTTATTTGTTTGGGACTGATTTTTTTAGCTGGAAATTTATCTCCTTCATTTGACTATGAACTCTATACTATTGAGAGAGATCGATTTTTTTACATAGAGTTTTGTATTTACAAGGACCACTATAAGCATGATAAGCACTAAACAAAATACAGTGAGCCATTGATACAAAGTGACTATAATTGAGGTCAGGTCCTATGGTCACTTGGAAAGTTGGACTCTCTTCTTCCTTTCAGTGTCCAAAGCTTGCTCTTATATTTATTGCTCCACTGAAGGCTAAGAAGTAGAGTCTCTTCCTGGAGTTTTGCAAATATAAAAGAGCCATGAATGTCGGGAGGGCAGTGGTGATCGGGGAGGAGGTCCTTTCCTCCTGGCTCCTGGTCTTTAGTTGTGATGCCAGATTCCTTAAATTGGTGCTATTCAAACTTCATCAAGCAACAGAATTAACAAGAGCACTTGTCAAAACATAGATTTCTGGACTGGGGATATAGCTCAGTTGGTAGAGTGCTTGCCTTACATGCACAAGGCCCTGGGTTCAATCCCCAGCACCACCAAGAAAGAAAGAAAGAAAGAAAGAAAGAAAGAAAGAAAGAAAGAAAGGAAGGAAGGAAGGAAGGAAGGAAGGAAGGAAGGAAGGAAGGAAGGAAAGAAAGAAAGAAAGGGCTAAGGCTGTGGCTCAGTGGTTAAGTGCCCTTGGGTTCAATCCCTAGTACCGAAAAGAAAACAACAACAAAAAACCAAACCATAGATTTCTATGACCTACCCTCAGAGTTTCTGATTCAGTAATTGGGGGATCAGGCCTGAGAATCTGCATTCTAAGTTCCCAGGCCACGCTGATGCTGTGGGTGTAGGACCACTCTTAGAGGACCACTGCTATAAGCAGTTCCAGCATGAAACACAGCCCCAGACTGATTTCCTTCATGCAAAGGGGCTCTCATTCCAAGGCCTGCTTGTCTTAGTGATTCCATAAGTTCATGGGGTTGAAGAATTGGACTTTGGTGGGCAGCATGTGATTCCTTGATCACTCCACAGTTGGAGGGTCCTGAGTGACTCATGATCTTATCAATATTACACTTCTCTGGGATATCTCCAGTAAGTAATCACATTATCAGTACTGCATCTCCAGGTGTTTCAAGAAATATAGTGTATTAATTAGAGCGTGTAAAGGAAAGGGAGGAAAAACAACAGATGATCCTCTGGGCAGAATAGCAGATGAGGAGTGTGACAGCATCTCTTGGTAGGGGCAGGCCACCCACTGTGGCTCAAGGGAAATTGATGCAAGCCAGCCAAGGGGAATGGAGCCTGGGGAAGCTGAGAGATGAGCTCAGGTAGGAGCAGCCCTTTGCAGGTGAAGTGGAATTTTAGTCTAGTGATCTTTTAGTCTGTATGTCAAGAGATTTAAAAGAACACAGGTATGAAGACAGTGATGTGGCATTGTACACAAAGCATTGGCTGAAGGATGTTTTGAAGAACAACCATGGCTGTAGTTTTGCCAATTACTCAACATCTCTGGGCTTCAATTCCTTTATCCATAAAAATGGGGTTAGTCTAGATCAACGTCAGTGAAGTTTTTCTATACAGGGCCAGGTAGTAAATATTTTTAGGATCTGTGGGCCATACAATCTGTTGCACAACCATTGAACTCTGCTGCTTAAGTAAAAAGAGACTTAAGACACTATGCAAATGTATGGGTGTGGCTATGCCCTAATGACACTCTATTTACAAAATAGGTAATAGATGGAACTCAGTTACAGTTTGCAGATGATTAGTATTCGAATTTTTTTTTTCTTTTGGATCATACCCTCCTATAGTAAAAACCATTACCTAGTGCACACATTTTGATAAGTGTATACTAATTAAAAAATAATATATATCTGTAATGTTCTGATATGTATATTATAAAACAGACTCCTAAAATAGAAATTTAAAAGGGATATGATAAAATAAATAAAAATAGATGGTTCCCCCCACCCCACCATGGCTCATCTTGTATATCCCCTGGAGACTCTGGAGGCCACTCTTCTTGATGGTTTCCAAGGTTTCTTGGTGCTGTTTTGTCCTATTGTTATGTGTGTGGCACACCACCCAGGATAGGATGTACAACTGCCAGGTGATTTTTGGCTGAACCAACTACAGAGTAAACTCTGGATGATTTGTACTAACAGGGAGAAGAGGGGGTGGAGGCAATTAAAAAATAAAAGAGACATTCAAGTGTGGCTTTGGAACACAGCAAGTTCCAGTTCTCAGAAGCCAGGAGCTCCTCTGGGCTGGGCATTTGGTTAGGCATTGTTTGCAGTGGGCAGTCAGGAAAGGTCAGCTATGGATAACAGAATATTTATATGAAGAAAACTGATCATGGGCTTTTGATTGTGGAAGGAGCTGTAGAAATCTGTCGGTTCACCCTCTTCATGTCTCAGATGAGATGGTCGCATCCAGAAAAATTCTGTGATAGCTGGTAAAGAGACAAAATTGCCTTTGAAACTGGGACTTTAAACATTCTTACCTAAGTCCTCTCCGGGAAATGTATTTTCTTTGTAGTTCTTTTGTGCCCTTTATTTTAGAACAACCCCCTTTCCGGATCATTATGAGCTAAAATGGCAAAAATTGTTTATCTCCATAGGTAAACATTTAATTGACTTTAATCCCAAACACTGGAACTAGGGAAGACATACATGTTTTGTGGTCCTTTTACCAGTCTCGCCAGCATATCTTAACCTGGAACATACGGGCACCTGGGACCTAAAGAGAGTACATGATTAATTCAGTAGGGTGTCCTAAGAGCATGCCTAGTAGTATCAACCTGAGTTAAATGTGGTAGTGTTTGCAAAAAGAAATGAATGGATATGAAATTCAATATTTTCCATTTGACTTTGTGAAAATTCTGTCATAAATTCTCTTTGAAGGGAAAAGAAAGAGGGAGATATTACAAATGGGAGAAGTTGGTTAGCAGTCCTCCAAGGTTATCGATCCAACTGCCCCTATTTCATGAGACTTTAGAAAGTGAAAGTTGAAGATTTCTTCTGTGGTGAAGGGATTTAGCTTCACAATAACCTGGATGTCCCAGTGGGTCTAGTGCGTAGTTCCTAGCACTAGCTCATATGTTTGGAATCAATGAGGATCTTAAGTGTGTTAGCTAAGGTTGACTCCAAGGGAGTGGGAGGGAGTTCATGCATGTTGAGTAGGGCCTCAGGCAGCAATGCAGTGTTTCAGTAAGTTGTGGGCCTTGGCTGAGGAGCGCCAGGGCAGATGTACAGTGGCTGGTGAGAGAGCCATCCGCTGGGCTCTCTCTGGTAACTCTCTCTAGGAAGTACTTAACACAGAGCTGACATTTTCCTGGACAGAAAGTAAATAGGGGTTTTGTGTGGGTCTTTGGATAATCTCTCTGGGGTAGCCACATCTGGTGCCCTGATTCTGCTGGCATTTCTGCCCAAGTCCATTTGCCAGTATCTTCCTTTTTGGATGTACTTCTGGGCATTTCCCTTTTAGAAAGGCATTGGGATGGAAGTCCCCAGGGGTCTGTTCCCTTCCTCTAAGTTAGTAATTCCATGGTAAGAAGTACAAAATTTTCTATGTGGGTGGATGCCAGAGGGTTTGTCGTGTTGTCCCCACCCCCAACCCCGGTTCACCTGAGAGTGATGATGAACCTTCCCTCTTAAGGTCTTTGACCCCAAAATGTACCCCGTGTGCTGTCTGATCTTACTTTCTGTCTCATGAGTTCTGTCCTTCTTGATCTAATTTCAGAAGTGACTAGCCAGCTAAACACATCGTGGATCTAGAAGAGGAATTTGAAAACTGCCCATTTCTTAGTCACTCTCTTTTACATCTTCTGGGAGATTTATTTCATTAGCTAGTTCTTTCATATACCTCGGTGGCTAGTTTTTGCCTTGAGTACAAATTAGAATGTATCCCCCAGCTCCTTCCCCACCCCCGTCTTCCATTTTCAGTCACTCAAGAAATAATCAGTTTTTGAACTTCATCAAAGAAGTAGTGATTTAGAGTCAGTGTTCAAGAGGAGAAAACAGTAGGTATGATTAGAAAATTCTCTATAATGGGGGAATCTGATTAAATACAGTTCTGTCCCTTCTTTTGGAAAGGCTAAAGCTCTGTAGCAATTTTCAGCTTGTTCACCCCTTTTCTTTTTTTTCCCCCTTTAATGCCTATGCTAAAATTTCCTCTTGCTCTCATATTTGAATACAGATCCCTGCTATAGGGAAATCCCAGCTGACAAAATTATCTCAAATAGGCAAGAGATTTGGTTCTCTGCAATCTTTGAAATGCAAAAGTTAAGGAGGAAATGATTTAAACCCATCCAGGAGAGCCCAGTGGCCTCTTGGAACAAGAGCATGGCTTTAAGTGTTCAGGGCTGAGAAAGGTTGACATCTCAACCTTGATGCCAGTGTCAGAGGTAAACACCTTGCCACAAGCCAACCTGAAGAGGCTGGCTGGGGTGGGGGAAGGGAGTGTATTCTAGGAAGTGCTTAACACAGAGCTGACATTTTCCGGGACAGAAAGTAAATAGGGGTTTTGTGTGGGTCTTTGAATACAGAACTGGTAAAAGCCCCAAACAGAAAAACAAAAATCTCCCAGAGGTGGGTTTTAGTAAAACACATCATGTTATCCACCTCCATCCAAAAAAGAAAAAAACAAAAACCCCAACAAGAGTAAACAGCACCTTTTCAATGACTCTTCCAATGCTTCACTGCACACCTGAGTTGGTTGATGGAGTTTCCTCCACAGGTCTGAGGGGCATTGTTCCCATTGTCAGAGGATGACCTAAGACCCACAGTAATCAGGCGAATTGTCTGCTCCTGAATGGAAGCCTTCCTGTCCATGAAAGTTGCCCCAAAGCTAATCACAGGTGATGTATGGGGACCACATTCCTTCTAAATGCACCTTTCTTTAACAGAGTGTTTGCACCTTCTGTTAGAAAAGAATGCCTCCTCCGACCCCCACTCCCAGGTTATTCTTTAGGGCCCAAAGAAAACTTTAGATTCAGTCCTCAACTGGACTAAAGAGGAGTTGTCACCTTTCTGTGCACAGGTGAATTTTTGTCATATCAAAGACCTCCTGTGTAACTTAACATCTTTCAAAACAGAGATGCAACTTGGACATGTCATTCTCGTATTTAAGGTTGTAGAGGCTTAAGGATATAGTGAGATGATCAGGGCCCTCATTTGTCTCCCTCAGAGATATCATTGATTTGATGGGTTCCTTTCTGTTTGGAAGGGGTCCACTTCTACCATGTTAGTAGAGTGAGAAGGATCTGATTCCGGCTCCATTCAATTGCTGCCTCTTTCACAGGAGGTTTAGAGGACCATTTTCATGACCCTGGTATGTAATTCTTGCTGCTGTCTTCTTATTTTCCTTAAACATCTTCCATCTCCTCTATTAAACACCAGGTTCCTGAAATGTCAAGGCCAAGGCTTTTAATCTCTCTCTCTCTCTCTCTCTTTTTTCACTCGCCACTCCCACCTACACCCAGCAAAGAGAATAGTACATAATTAGCGCTTGGTAATAACTTATATTTGTAAAACACCTTGCCTGTTACAAGTGCTTTCATGGATATCCTCCTACCTAATTATATGAGTTGAATTGAAATTAACTGAAGTACTGAATTGAGCAATCCCAATAGCGGGTAGAGGCCTAGGCAGAAGACAAGCAAGAGGAATGGGACAGGGCAAGGCAGAACAAATGGGATTAAAGCTCAGAGTGAGGAGTGGCAGAGTTCTGCTGACAGATACTCCTGGGACATGCAGACTCCACTGGGTGGCTTGTTCTGCTACCCCAGGTTGACTGGCTCTCAGCTCTGTACAGAGAACTCCCATGTTAATGACACAGAGTTGTATACACAAAACTGGAAAGATGGATTGTAGATAGAGTCATTCACTTTTTTTTTTCTGATAAGAAAGATGCTACCATATGATCTAGCTATCCTACTCCTGGGTATATATCCAAGGAAAATAAAATCAGCAAGCCAAAGAGATTCTCGCAGAGCTGTGTTCACTGCCCCTCTATTCACAATAGCTAAGATAGGGGAAATCAGCCTAGTGCCCATCAACAGATGAATGGATAAAGAAAAGATGGTTTATGTATTCAGCTACAAAGTAAAATGAAATTCTATCATTTGCTGCAAAGAAAATGGAACTGGAGGATATTATATTAAGTGAAACAAGACATAGAATGACAAAGTAATGCATGTTCTCTCACATGTGTAAAAAAAAAGTCTACTACACATGTAGTTCTAGTGGCTTGGGAGGCTGAAACAGGAAGATTGTGAGTTCAGAGCCAGCCTCAGTAACTTTGCGAGTCCCTAAGCAATTTAGTGAGATCTAGTCTCAAAATAAAAAACAATAAAGGGCTAGTGCCCCTGGGTTTAATACCTGGTACAAAAAAAAAAAAAAAAGAACTGGCTACTGGCTGGGGGATGAGTGTAGAAAGTGGTTGGATATGATCTATGCATACACGGTAATATCACACCAAATTCTCTTAATATGTACAATTATTATGTGTTAAAAAAATAAAAAGCCACAAGTAAGAACTCCCGCCATGATTATTTATAACCCTAAGTTCATTGTTGTTTTCCTCTTCTGCTGAGAGAGTATTCCGGAATAGGATTTAGCTAAGCCACATGAAAGGAAAAAGACTTTTCATTAGGGACATGCAGGAGAGGCAGCAAGGCAGAAATAGGACAGTAGGTTCCAGGTGCTCATGAAGTTCAAAGGAATTGGGAAGCCTTTGACAAGGAAAGGAACAAGAAAAAATAGCAGAGATCGAAAAAGAACTTTCTTATATCAACCAGGGAAATCCAGACTTCAGTTCAGTAATGAGAATCATGGAAAGCAAGAGGATTCACTTATGTTTTTATAGATCTCCAAAAATCCACTCCACTCTGAAGTATATCTTGAGCTCCTTAAAGTGAACATGTATTTTTCTATTATTTTTATAGTTATACTTTAACATGGAAATATGTGTTTTATAATTCTATAGACAAAGGATTAGGAAATAAATATTTTTCTATTCCTTCTTTTCCCTGTTCCTACAGTTGAAGAGAGTTTCATGGTTTGGTCAATTTAGCACATAGATACCAGAATGCCAGGTAGTATTCCCAAGAGGAAACAGCGGATTTTGATGTGACTTTCCTTGCCCCAAACACACTTGTTGTGACAATACAAATGTCCGTCTCCTCACATCAATGCCAGTTTTTGCAGATAGGTCTACCTTTTTATACACCTTAGGTATGTAACATTAAAATGTGTGAATTATATCTATTCAGTTTCTGCCATTCTATTCTGGGACTTGCAATGGAGGAGACACTTTAAATACTATTTGATGATCATAATGAAACTGATAGAGGGAGAGTACTGTAAAAGTCTTAGCCCTTTTCCCCAAGATGGTTGGCTGTTTCTAAGCCAGTTGAGCATGTACTTTCTCTCCCCTGATGCACACATATACCCCATCCCCACCCCTATTTTAAGAGCAGGGACCATTCCTAGAAATATGTAATGGTTGGGACAAACCTAGCTCTCACAGATCCGAATTGGGAACTAGTGAGAGTGCCTAAAGCCTCCAGCATAAACCTCTTTTGTTGCTGAATCGTGGGGAAGTCCTGGGGACAGACCAGCTAGTGGGTAGAGGTCTGGCATTACAAAGTCACCAAGCAGTAGCAACGAAACGATTGGTGCAGTCAGGGCTCCAATCAAATGTCAGCCCTGAGAGGACCTGTAGTGAGTAGGGATAATACTTAGGGCCACACAGAGTGTGGGACATTTGTCCCTGGGCTGGGCATGGGATGTAAAGATAAGAGACTCTGCCTTAGTCATCTACCGCAGGCAGCAGCAGGAAACATTTCTTCTCTACTTGCCTGACACCCTCCTATCACTATATCCTGCTCATTTCCAAATGGTGTGATTTAAATACATCTGTGTGTGGACGTGTATGAATCTTGATCTTAGACTTCTGAATAGACATGAGCTCCAGGTCCTCAGTTCCTATCAAGGTGCATGACACCTAGTAAAGCATAGAAGAAATATGTATTGAACAGATGAATCAGTGGTCACAAAAGGATTATTCGGTTAAGAAAATCACCAAAAATTATTAACTGTTAGTTGTGTGGAAGACACATTGGTATATACCAGAAACATCACATGAATGCTGGCTTTTGCCCTTGTCCAGGGTGGCTGGAGGTAAGTTAGTTTCTGGTATCATCACCAGTGATATTCCTCATGGAACCTTTGTGGCACCCGAGTCTAAGAAAGAGTGAGTGCACTTCCTTTCAACTGTCAGATCCATGACACTGTTTAACTGCTGAGTACTTAAAAGATGAAGGTACTCCAATCCCTGTGGATGACCAGCTGAATGAACTCCGGCCAGACTTCCCTGCACCTTTAACATTGCTGGAGGAAATGACACTTTGAAGTCTCAGCAAAGATTCCCATCTGGATCATCCTTAGATAGGGGGGATTTTTCCGCCCCCCAGTCAATTTATTTGACTCATTTCACCCATCCTTGCAAACAAGACAGAAATAACCCCTTGATGTTTTCCCTTTCCTTTTATTAACTATGTAGGTCTCAAAGGAAAACAAGAAAAGGAGTGGGCTGAAAAGAATAAATAAGTGCCACGGGCCAGTTTTCGCAGACTCCTCCATCAAGCTCCATGGGTCTTGGAGAAAATCGGAAGGCCTGTATTTGGTAAAGGAAACTTGTTGGTGTCCTCGCTCCCTCTCTGCTCCTGGCCAACCCTCTGCCAGCTCCTACCCTGTTCCTCAACCCCAGTGCCTCCAACTCCACCCTTCCTTTCCGTTGCCCCGGAGGGGAGGACATGAGTCAGCATTCAGACTTGAAAGTGTGAGCTGCCTCTGAGTCCTCAGAATGTAATCATTTCAGAAAATCTAGGACACACAACTACAGAGAAAGTCACCCTCCCCACCTCCTTCAGCTCTGTGGCCAGACATGTACTTCCACTCTCTGAATACAGCTTCAGCTGGACCCAAATTTTAACATCAAAACCACCACCACCATCACCACCAAACGGTATTGTGGCGTGTAGGAAAGCAGCAGCACCAACCACCACCCAAGTGCAATGGACAGATTTTGCAGAGAACACCAACAGTTTGAACATCTGGTGTTTGGCAGTGTTCAGCCTGGGGTTGGGGGAGGTGGTCAGGCGGGGAGAGCAAGCAACATGTTCTGATCAGAGTCTCAATCCTAATCTTAGAATCCAGAATTAATTTTTTTCCTAGGTTCTTCCAAAAGAAGAATATGTTGGAATACGTTGAAATTCCCTCCTGGAATCTTGCTAAAATATCTAGGCTCACCTTTAAATTGATGCTTTTTGGAAAGGTACCAGCTTCACTGATTTTTTCATTCAGTCAACATTTAATCAGTCTCTGCATCCAAGTTTTTACTTTGCACTGAAAACAATAAACTTCAGTACATGTCTCTTGCTAGCCCAGAGTAAACTCTTATCCTGGCTTTGGGGAAAAGGCTAACAGGCTCACACATGGGGCTGCTACAGACTTCATTGTGGATCAGACAGTTCTGAGGAGAAAATCTCCTTAGACTCCTAAAGATCCAACTGGTTTAGGATTAGGAGAAATCCAAGACCTCAGCTGCTCTCGTGTGTAACAATCTGGCAAAAAGTCATTTAGGAAATTATGATCCTTCAGATCCAAAAAGGGGAAGAATTGCTGAGCTCTTTATCATGCTCTACCTGCTTGGTTTCTTTGGTGCTGGGTTTTATCTTGTTTGAGTTTGAAGGTCTCCTTTTCCTTTTCCAGTGATCAAAGCAGCTCTGATTAGCAAGGGACAGTGAGAGTTGATGGCTGAAAGCTTAGTTGTTGAGTTCTCATTTCCAAATGCCTTGTTGCCAAAACAGACAGGAAGTGCTCCCACCAAGCTCTTATTTAATAAACGGATCTGGGATGTAACCTAGTTGCAGTCTGCAGAGCAAATGGAAAATCAGATCTTGCTCTGGCTTTGATGGTGTCCTGATGGAAACTAGGAAAAGAGCGATGGAAGCTCCCTCCTTCTGAGAAACGATGGAGATGTGCACCTTTGTAATATCACTGAAGGAAACTAAGAGGCCTCCTACTGCATGAGAAGAGACCCAAAAGGCAAGGCCACACAGCTGGATAGCGGCAGATAAGAGTAGAATTCTCAGTTCCATCTGCCAGTTTTAGCCTTTCCCAACCCTTGACTTTTAGTTGTGCTGTTATTTCTGATGGGGTGAAGCTAGTCAGGTTGTGATGAGTCAGTGAAAGGAGAATGGATTTTTCAGTGTTTATGAATACTTTGTAAGAGAAGGAGACGTGTGTGTGTGTGTGTGTGTGTGTGTGTGTGTGTTGAAAGACTGGAAATATCCCAAATGCTTTCTCTATATTGTAGGCAACACATCATTCTCAGTATAACTAGTTTGGCCTGGGGGTCAGTTCACTTTGGTAAGTTTCTTCAGGCATGATTCTGTGCTTGAAAAATGCTCATGACTGTGGATAAGGAAAAGATGAGCAGACCTGGCTTTCCCTACCACATCCCATAGGCTGCTTAGGGGAATTTACAGGTACACCAAAGCTCTGTCACTAGGTGAACAACGAAGTCATTGTGATAGGGCTGAAAGCAGCATAGACTGGGAGGATTAAAGAGGATCCGTATTTGTTTAGGGATCAGGATTTTCTCTGCATGTTTGGAGTTTGAGGAAACAAAGTGAAGTCACCAAGGGGGTTGGCTTTGGAACTGGCTTCTAAGCAAGGGTCTGAGTGTAGAGCCTGGCAAAGGACTAGGTAAGTGGAGATGTGTTCCTTTTCCCTTTGTCTTTTCTCCAAAACTTTGGGACTTTTTGAGGAGTTGTACATAGTTAATTCAAGTGATGACTGTGAAGATTATAGGCATTTCAGGGGCATTCCCAGCAGCCATCACCCAAACCAAGCAATATTCAACATATTGAAGAGATACTCAGTCAGGGTTATTCTCTTAGATGTTGGTGTTTTGCTTTATTCATTTCATACCTATACTTTGTTTTACATGTATATAATTACATATGTTATGTGCATGTGTGCATATGTGCCCGTAATTAATTAATGGCATGGTAATCCCCAAAGAATAATATACTTGCAAGGGAATTAAAGTCAATCAAAGATTTTCCTACAGAACTTGTCCCCTTTTTGTTGAAAACAGTCATGTTTGTGAGATCACTTTGGCTAGTGAGAATCCACAATGGCTGCCTGCCCTCTCTCTTTTCACATCCCATCCTCTCTCTTTCCTCCCTCCTTTCTTCCTGTCTTCCCTTGTCTCTTCCTCCTCTTATCTTTGTTTAAGCTGTAATACATCTGGAAGTACAGTTGAGGGACTCGAGAACTTCGTTTAATCCTAAGAACCATATGACTTTTAAACTAAAGATATAGTAAGGTCCCCTTCGATGTAATTCAAGGTAAGTTTAAGATATTAGAACAGATAATTTTTACAACTGTAAATTCTTAAAATGAGAAGCTCTCAATATTAGTAATGTTCACTGAAAACTAAGAATGGCCATGCTGTTGTTCCCCATATTGTGGTCTCTGCAGAGAGTTTAAAAAAATGCCACAGCCATCAGAAGAGCAAAAGCCAAACAAATAAAAAACCTAAAAACACCACAATACCAAGTACTGCTGAGGACAGGGAGCAATTGCAAGTTGAGTGCATGCTGGTAGGAGGCTAAGTCGTTAGGACACCTTACCAGACTGTTGGGCACTCTATCCTGAAGTTGAATATATGCATGTCCTATTACCCAGCATGGCACTCCTACATTTACACCCAAGAGAAATGAATGCATGTGCACCAGACAGGTTCTAGAACATTCCCAACAGCACTATTTGCAATAGCCCCCAAGCTGGAAGTGACTCAAATCTCTGTCGACAGAGGACTAGGTAAAGAAAATGCACTGTATTTATACAACAAACAAATTATGACAAATTGCAGCGTAGGTGAATCTGAATCCCACTAACAGGATGTTGAGAGAAATAAGCCAGGCACAAAAGAATATCTATACATTAAAATTTTATTTCTATAAATCTGAAAAACAGGCAAAACCAGTACCTGGTTTTTGAAGTCAGCAAATGACTGCTTTGTAAAGAGGTAGCCATGGAGAAGGGCCATGGAAGAAGCTTCAAAAAGGGGCTTCATATTTTATTTCTTAATCTGGGTTTTGGTCCATGCGGGGTGCTCATTTTTGAAAATTCACTAAGCTCTAAACTTATAATTTATGTAATTTTCTGTGTATAATTAGAATTTAATAAATAGTTTGTGTTTTACCTTCTGAAATAAAAATTATGGGTACATTCTATTTCTTTATCTGAAGGTATCTGTTTTTACTATTCTTGTGTTTAGGGAAAATATTTTTTATTTTACAAACTAAATTTAGGTAAGTCGATCTTCTATATCCAAATCTATATTTGGCTTAGTGTTGAACAACATTATGAATGCCAGGTTTGAAATTATATTAAAGACATACACAGCACATATGTGTTCTAGTTAGCAAGTCACATTTTCCTTAACCTTGGAAAGACATAGGTTGTTTACATTTGGGGACATGGTAAGGGCAGAGAAACAGGAGGCTGATGGTCTTTAGGCACATGGATGATCCTATGAAACATGCAGACCTTGGTCAGAGTGTTCTTGCTGTTTCTTGGCACAAGCTTAACAGTTTGTTCTTTGGGTTTCTCCATCTTCTCCAGGACTATGTTGAAACCATGGTAGGACTGACCATGCAAGAATGACGGAATTAGTCATTTTGTTAAAAGCCCCTAATATGGCAAGACCAGTTAGGGAATGATCATGCACACTGAACACAAAGTTCTTTTAACACAAAAGGTGGATGAAAAACACTCAAGCAAAAGGCTGAGATGAAATGCCCACGCAAGAGCATGCTTGCCAGGGGCAGGCAGCTCTGGGCTACCCTGCCTTGATGTCCTTAGAAGTCCAGATGGCCTGTTTGAGGAAAGCATCACTTTGATTTTATCTTGAAGCCCAAATTCTGAGGAATGCAGTCTTCGTGGCATGGGAAGAGGTCTGTGAATGTTTAAAAATTGTGTGTGTGTGTGTGTGTGTGTGTGTGTGAAGTATTAAACTCCACTTCATGGATAATGAGTATGTCTGAACTTCTACTTGCCACATCAGCAAGAGATGTATGAATTCAACACCTCCTTTAACAAACATGATAAAATATTTTCTAAAGAATTCCCCACACATATAAATGTATGCTTTTGTCCTTTAGCCATTCTGTTTCTTTTCTCCGGTAAGTTTTTTGAATATATGGTTCACATAGTGTTTCCTTTCTATCTAATCCCTCCTTAACGCCTTGAAATCAAATCTCCATCTCCTCCTCTTTAACCTCTTTACCCAGATTAGAAGTCATCCATTGCCACTGCAACCTCCGATGTCCTTTTGGTTTCATCCTTGCTGTCCCTTCTGTGACTCTCTTTAACTTTTCCCACTCTTATTCTTGGAAATTCCTCGTTCTTTCTATCTCTGGCATTGTCGCCCCCTTATTTTCCGCTAGCTCTCCAGTTCTTCTGATGCTTCCCACGTGTCTCTTGATTGCTTCCTCCCTCCCCCTCTTAACCAGGGTTCAGTCCTTAGTGATCCACTTTTCTTTCTGGGCGCCACAATGTGTGGAGATTGTCCCTGTTCTCATGGCTGCAAACATGTGCGGCCGATGACTCAGATTTACAGCTCACGTCCTGTCCCTTGCTCAAGGTTTATTCCCATCTCTGTGACTGCCCACTGGTCATTTTCACTTGAAAGTCTCCTCAGTGTCTCAAACTCAACAATCTCTAACTGAGCTCATCATCTCCCCCCACAAAACCAGTTCCCCTTCCTAGTTCCTTGTTCATGCTCCCGCATCCTAGTCTCACGGTCATTCCTGCTCAAAACTTGGCAGTTTTTAAGGTATCTCTGGTCTCTATCCTTGTTCACCCCACAGCCTTTCCCTAGCAGAACTGATAATTGTCAAGTTTCACTGCTTTTCCCCCTAATACCTCTCTTTTTTCCCTACCAGGGAACTTAACCACTGAGCCACACCCCCAGCCATTGTTTACATTTCATTTAGAGACAGGGTCTCACCAAGTTACTCAGGGCTTGTTAAATTGCTGAGGCTGGCTTTGAACTCACAGTCCTCCTGCCTCAGCCTCCCAGGCTGCTGGGATTACAGATGTGCACCATGCCCCTGGCCTCCTTTCCATTTTCTAAAGTGAGTTCTCATTGCAGGGCTAGGCCATTTTGGTCCCTTCCTGGCCAACTTCCAGCTTCTCATCCTCCAAATCTGATCTCATATTCTCGATTGGTAAATTTTCCAGAAACACAGCATTTCCCCACCACTCCCGGCATCCAGTTTTTGAGGCCTCCTTTCTGTTCCTTACACTTCTTTCACATTTTAAAAGAAACAGTTGCTTTTTTAAATGTGCTGAATGCCAGGTTAAATTCTACTTGAGAGTGGATATAATGACTTCTCAATCAAAGGGAGTCCTCACATTCCCACCTTCCTCCTACCCACTAAGTTGAGAAGGAAAACCAATATGCAAATAATAGAAAGGATAAAGAACTAGGAAGGAATTAGAAAATTATAAGTGCTGCTACCTGCTGCAAATAGAATAGTAAGCCAGGAACCAGATCCTTGCATCTATCTGGGAACATGTGCTGATTTTAAAGCTCTGCTTATTTTCAGGCTCAATAGTGGTAAATTCGAAGAACAGAGAACTAATATTTGACCTGGTGAAGGACACAAAGAATGTTTGATATTGATCATGTTTCCCCTTTTGGGTTATAAGCCATCTGAAGAAGGGGCTGGCTGGAATTCTCCAAATTTTAGAGTGCTGAAATAATTGTTGAACTCCTAGGAATTTTTACCAAATTCCTCTTGATTCATTTTCTGACTGACTATATTTAGGTGTTCCTTATTCACTTTGTGACCTCCATGGCTCAGCCAATCACTGAAGCCCAAGTTCAAGTGACTCAAAGGTAAATTTTCATAATGCAACCATGCCAGTGATATAGTGGGCCTGATGTCTTGTCTTGGATTATACTAGGACTGTCATATCCCCAAGTACTTTCTTTAGAAAAAGGAACCAAAAAAGACTCTTTCAATTCAGTTATACCAGATGTTGGGGAAGAAGATGTTGGAAGAAGATAAAATAACCAAGCAAATTAACTTAAAAAGGAAAAAAGAGGCTTAAAAAAAATGTCATTGAGTTTTTTTTTAAAATCTATTTTTATTTAAAAAGGGAGTTGGTGTGTGACTTTTTATTTTGTTTTTGAAATCACTTTTATTTTCCTAACCACACCAGTTGATAAAATCCAGATGAATATTTGGCTAGATGAACCCCCTGGATAGCTTTGTCAAGTGATGTCCATCCAAAAAAGGTCATGCATCTTAATCCCCATCATGGACCACTATAAACCAGAGGCAAAGGCAGGAAAAGCTAGATCTTTTAATTCTATTGAAGACCATGACCCTTGGTCCACCTATTGACCTTGTAGGAAACCACTCTTCTCTTGGTCTAATGAGAACATGGGTATCTTCAAACAGACAGACTGAGTCAAACATGGCAATGTTTGCTGTTGTGTTTACAGATTTTGCAAAAGGACATAATGTGCGCTATACATCAAAACAACCCAGACTGAAGTGGTAGAGCAGTCCCTGTGTAGATCTGATCACAACTGTGAACATCTTTTCCTGGGAGTAATGGTATTAGATGAAAATATGAAACAAAGTAGAGGCGTATACTTTCAGGATGCAGACAAATCTCAAAAATTCACAGTATGGAGAATAGGCAGAGAAACCTGGTGTAATGCTGGGTTATGCTAACTCTTGTATTTAGTTTCAGTCAAATATCAAATATCAGAAATATCAAATTTCTTAGGTAGATAATAAGTTCAAACACTGGCTTGAACCTCATTTTGGTTTATGTAGTTATAACACTGGATTTTTAAGGTTTCTTCTCTCTGATTATAAGGCAGGATGTCATGTTGTCTTTAATTGAAGTGACCGGACAGTGAAATGATTAAAAAAATAAAATAAAAAGATGCCAGTTGCATTGGCAGGACCAATATAATTACGTACTAAGTAATCAGAAGGTATTTATGGTTTCGTTTGCTTGAGGGACTATTGAGCAACCAGTATGGGCAAGGTCTGCTTTTCTGTGAAATCTTATTGGTGGTGAGAGATTTTGGTATATAAATGTTTATTTGATTCAATAGCTAATAAGATTTTGGTCCCTTTCCCCATTTTAAGTAGGACAGTGACTATATGGTTTAAAAAGCAAAACAGAAGAAAATAGCTGTCAAGAAATTCTTCTTGTTTCAAAATGAAAATGAAGGACATTGGTTAAGTCTAGAAAATACTTCTGATGTTGGAATATAGGTGGGGCCAGTTTATTTGGGGTTTTCCTTGAAGGTGTTTCAAAGGGTGTGGATTTTATTCTAGATGGTGAGATATCTAGGAAAGAGTTGATAAAGGGGAACAAAACACCTCAGTTACTAAGAAAACTATGTGTCCTATGAGAAGGTAATAAGCTTCCACCCTTCCTCCCTTGGGCCAGCTAGCTCCATAGGTTTCATAACACAGCTGCTGTTCTTAGCAAGAGCAGCCTGTGGACGAGTTGAGAAGGGCCTTCAAGAGGGAGAGTGTGACCAGGAAAGCTGATATTATAAAAAAAATCCATGTAAGATGAGAACAGAACATCCAATGGAGGTCGCCAGTAACCTGACAAGAGAAGTTCCGGTCGGTGTCAGTGGTGGGGAATAGAAGTCAGACAGGAGGAAATTGAGAGAATTGGGAAAGGAGGAAATGGAAACAGTATGTCCAGAACACTCTCTGAGGAAAAGTAGCAGTGAAATGAAATAGAGGGGATTGGTGATTGTAGGGAGTGTAGGATCAGATGAGGATCATTTAAGGTGCTTGATGGTAGAGTGTGATAGACTTAAATGGATGCTCTAGCAGGCGGGGAGAGACTGATGTGGAGAGAGGAGAAGACAGTCCAAGGAAGGAGCCCCTGAAAGTGTGGAAGGAGGCAGGGTCTAGAGTACATGAAGGAATTGTCTTTTGACAGGAGAAGGGATGCTTCTTTCACTGTAATAAGAGGGTAGGGAGACTGTAGATGTTGGTCTAGGTAGGTTTAGAAGTGCAGTGTTGGAAAGATCAGAGAAGAGCTAGAATCCTTTGGTTGCAAGCAACAGAAGGTATCTATGGTTAATTTAAGCTAAAAAAATTTAAATGTGTTAAATGAATTCTGGGTAGCTTAAAAACAAACCAAAAAACGATTATAAGCTGTTTAAAACCAGTGACGATTCTTCTGATAATCTCCAGAGAGAGTTTACTCCTTTTTAGGTCTCTGGACAGAGAAACAGGCACACATGCTTCTTTACTCGACAGCTGAGTACATTTCACAGAGCAGGGTAGCATAGTTCCTGATCCTTCTACTACTCAAGGGTGCCTCTCTTCCACTCCCTCACCTCTTCCCTTCTTCTCCCACTGTTCACTCTCAGCCTCCCAGGGTGCCTGTTCCATCTCCTCTTCAGGAAGTGGAGCGCCTGTCTCCAGGTACTTTGTCACTCCATTACCTTCAGAATGTGCCATCTGCTAATGGAGGCTCCTCTTCATCTGGGTTTGGCAGCTGGAGGGTTTAGGGTGGATTTTGAGCAAGGAAGGGGGTGAGTGGGTTGCTCCAATTCATTTTGGGCCTTTCAAGCAGTGAACAGGACAGTGTGGCCTAGTGTTCACAGACAGTACCCCTACATGAAGAAAGCACTGGTTGTCTGCAGAGACAGCCCGCTTGAGTCCCATAGTAGGGAGATAGCCTTTGACCCTCCTTCTTGCACAACAGCTATCCTGATGTTACTGTGTTTAGGAATGCTTGATTTGGTCCAGAGCCTCTTTTATTGTCAGAACTGATGCTGTCAGCTGTGAGTGACAATTTCTTATCCTTCTATCCTTTCAACTCTTGTTGAATTTTCCTGATCCCCAGTAGAAATGATGGTGAACTCAGTTTGTTCTGCTTCGCACTGTGAAGTCAAGAATGAATGTCAAGAAGAAAGGTGAGGTACCCATTTTATTAAAATCTTACGGATGATCATAATGGCCCAAGGTCAGCTCTCTAACTTTGTAAGCTAAAACACTTCATTATTACTTCTCTGAAAGTTTTAAGTTTCTTGAGTTTCATACAGTTATACAATTCCAAGAGACATTTTTTGTATGTTGTGAAGATAAGACAATCTTCCAATTTATTAATCTAGGAGATGATTGTCAGAAGACAGAACACTTATGTTAGCTGGGCAGCAGACTTTATGTCCTGTAGGAAAGTCTGTATGGAAAATCATGTTTTCTGCTTCCTGGCCTGAGAGAAATTGGATAGGATACAACAATAGCTCCCCAATATAATCCCAAAGTTCAATCTGGATTCTTTAAATTTCGTCCCCACATGACACTTTTCTCCTTACCTTTCCTTCAATTCATTAACATCCTTGAATTAGTTGTTCACATCCACTGGGTTTTTTTGTTGTTGTTGTTCCTTCCTTTTACTAAACTCCTTTGAGTAGGGACAATATTGCATTCATGTTTGTATTGCTACATCTTCTTCCCAGAGGCCAGGGCAGGTTTTGCATATGGTAGGTGTTCAAGAATTGTTTGTTGTTGTGTTACTACCAGAGGATTTCTTGGAAAAATACTTCTCACTTTGATCCACAAAATGCTGGGCAAGCATCTTGGAGCAAGCAGTGAATTGATAGCCAAGTTTTCAATTTGATTCTTGGAGTCGACCATTTACTAGCTCTGTGACTTGGGGTTAAATCACTTAGTGCCTCTAAACTTCAGTTTCTTCATCTACAACATGAACAATCCTTATCCAACAAGATTGTCATAAAGATCAAATGAGATCAGGATGCCAAACTGTTTTAAAGCCCATATAAAACTAAGAGCTTAATAATGATCATGGAGTCAGAACAAAGGAACCAGGATGACCTTAATGACTATTGTTAACACCCACCTTTGGTCTACCTGTCTTTTCATCTCTGTAGCCTCAGCACCTAGCACATTGCTTTACAGAGTAGGTCCTCAATATATTTTTTTAAATGAATGCCAACATTATTAAAATCATTTTCCATCCTGCTTAGGTGCTTGCTAGAGGAGTAGAAAGTAAATGGTCCCAGAACATTTCATGTGGTTCAGGATAAAGATAGGGAATACAGAGATGGGGAGTGTCCTCCTCCTGGAGGGATGGAATGGGTCTGGAAGACTCTGAGGTTCTGAGCCTCTAAAGCACAGGCCTACCAACCTCAGATGGCGTTATCTCCTGGAACAGATAGTTCTGATGAGGTCAGTGCCTGTTGGGATTCTGCTGCCCAGATAATACTCAAGCTTAGGATCACAAATGATACTTGGAATAATGCTCTGAGAGGCACACTAAGAACAACAGTAGGTGTGCCGTGTGGAAAAGAGACAAAAGAAAGTGAGCCATGCCAGTATTGTGGAGGTGGAAAGAGTAGAGTGGGGTAGGGAAGAGATGATGATTGGAATGGAACGTGTCTGTCCTGTGCCTTTAGAGTGACCATCGATGTGAGGTGTACAGAATTTTATTTCTAGTGTGTTTTTTCAGTTGTATGAACCAAGTAGCCAAATACCAATGTTATTATGCATTTATAAAGAAGTCTTTCCAGCCAGGCACGATGGTGCACATGAGTAATCCCGGTGGCTCAGGAAGCTGAGGCAGGAGGATCTTGAATTCAAAGCCAGCCTCAGAAAAAGTTAAGCAACTCAGTGAGACCCTGTCTCTAAATAAAGTACAGAATAGGGCTGGGGATGGGGCTCAGTGGTCGAGTGCCTCTGAGTTAAATCCCTGGTACCCCCTCTCCCCCTCCAAAAAAAAGAAGTCTTTTCACTAAAAACACCCTTTTGAAGGTTAGAATAGTAATTTGATCAAATCATATTTGGGTTGGGCAGCTCATTAAGGTCAGCTAGTGTAAATTTTTTAAAAATATTTTACCAAATAAATAAGGTTTTAATTTGATGACAATATGGTCTCCTTCCTTTCCATACACCTCTGAAACAAGTGGCTGATCAGGAGTATATACTTTTCCTTTGTTCTACTACAACTTACAGAGTGATTTATAAACTAGTTTACCAAGGAGCAGATTTTTTTTTTCCTTTCCTTTATTGACCTACTCCAGAAAGTCACTGCAGAGGGACCTAAAGACTGTGACTCTCTTTGCTTGTCAGACTCTGGGTGGACTCGGGGAAAGCTGCCAGGCCTGGGTGGGGAGAGACCTGCTCAGCCCTGGTTCTTGGGACTGTTGGGAGCCGGCAGAGGCTGTGTGTTCACTACAGCTTGGTGTGCTTGTCTTTCCTCAGCCAGCTTCCTGTTCAACTGGAAGCTCTGCTGTCACCCACCACTTGGCTTTCGTCTTCCTAGGGTGGTGTTTTGAAAATAAGACTTCTGTGGGAGGATGTGGGACAGTTTGAGCTTGGGTTGACAGAGTAACCTGGAACACTGGGAGCGAACACAAACAAGGACATTGCAGCTTGAAGAAAAAACTTGGCAGAAGAATCATGGATCCAAGTGCCTTGGGTTGGAAAAGGAACAAGGAATCCAATTATAGTACTCTGTATAGAGAGTAAACAAAAAAGTGCTTTTGTTTTGCTTTAATCCCATACAAATAAATGAGAATAAGATCCAGACTGAGAGTAAGTCTTTCGTTTAAGATTTTCCTTTAGACAGTGTCAAGATGGAAAACATCTTTTGGAGCTTGGAGAATGCTCTAATTTGTAGAACAGCTAATTAAAGCTTCTTACAACCTGAATGACCTGTTGTGGTACTCTAAGAGCTAAGCAAAGAATTCACTCCCTGTAGGACCAAAGCACCCTTACCCCATATATGTGATGCTTTCTGTGTGCTCCCGCACATGTGTGAGTGTAGGGGGGCACAACATTCTAATGACCTTGAAATCCCTAGTTGTAGTTATCTTCTCTAAGAGTATTTGCAACAGAGATACAACAGAATAACAGCAAAAGTCCATCACCCAAGACTTGTGGCTTGTACTTTGTCACTTTTGACCTATATAATCTGTTTATACAAAGGCACAGGAATACCACATGCAAATATGTATTTATGCATAAATGCATAAACATCATATATAACATGCAAGAATTCATTTTGTAACAGGAACAATTGTCAACGGGCACAATTATTTCAAATCCAAGCAGCTTAACTTGGAACATTTTAAATGAATTTTGCTGTTACATATAGATTTTACATCATTTGTGAAGAATCTGTTTTCCTTATCACCGTGACTGTCTAGTGTAGCCCCTACCCTATGTATGATCTTTCCTTGGGGGCTGCAATTAAATGAGTAATGATCTTGGAAGGTTAAGTAGATAATATGATTGTGAAAACCTATTAAATCCAATTATTTTTTTTTTCTGTGACCATGAAACACAATCTCTAAAAGCTGAGGTTGTGCAACTCCCTGGAAGGCTCAAGGCTCCGCTCTGTGTTGCATCTAATGAAAACAAAACCAAAAATAAAACACAAGTGATCCATGAGGCTGGCTCTTTGAGCCTCATTGCCTATAATTGTAAACATCTGAACTTCAGGATTTTTAGGAAAAGTTCTGCCCTGTGATATGTGCAGAGAGTCAAAAGGAACCCAGCCCTGTCAGTGTGTTTGACGGATGGCTCTTCACACTGCATGTCATGACTGTGGCAACTTAGGCAAGGCAGGTACTTCTTTCTGGTGTAGAAGTTTCTATCTGTCCTGGAAGAGCCAAGAGCTGTTGAATGTGGAAACTTCACCATAGCCTTCCAGGTCTCTGTGCTGGGATTGCTCATCATGAGGAAGTGAGATCCTGACCCACATTGGTACAGTTATCATGTGGGCACGGGTGTTGTTCTTGGTGGCAGTTGCACCCGATACTAAGGAAAGGGTGAGTTATGCCACTATCACTCACCTTGCTTCAAAATAGGAGGTACTCCAGTCGCCTGGTTACCTGTGTTGTCACAAGGTTTAATAACCTTCAGAGGGTGGAGCTCTCTCTGATGAGTTCCCTTTAGATTGTTCACCCTGAACTCTCTTTGTCTTCTCAATAATGATAATAATAAAAATAATGCTTCCTTTGCTAAAGGCAGTACCTTTTTGACTTAAGTTTATAACACATGTTTAGGCCATTACTTGAGCTTATAGATCCAGCTTCCTCCAATCACATGAACAATGGTTTGCAATAAAAAATATGATCCCTTTCATTTGTAGAACACATTAAGTTTTATGAAGCACTTTTACACCATCTCCTGTCTCCCTCAGGCAAACCTGTGAGCTAAATACAGAAAACATTCTCCTCCCCCCATCCCCTTTTTAAGAGAGCCAAACTTGTGAGTCCTTGAGTATGGAGAAGCAAAGGTCACCCAAGTGGTCAGTGAACTTGGAATCTTGTCTTTTAGTTCAAGGATGATCGATCTCTCTCTCTCTCTCTCCTAGTTGTAGAATTATTTGATGAATTTTTTCTTTTTTAGGGCAAAAAGGACTTGATAATACTTTGGGAAAACAAACACTACTAAAACAACCTGCTGGTAGCATCTCCAAATCTCTAGGTCTCTTGGTTGTTCTCAGTTAGAGGGAGACAGATAATGGCCTTCTATTTGAGTGCGTTCTAAGGAGCAGGATGATGTTAATTTACTGATCATTCAAAATATCAAGGACCAGAATGTTCCTCAAAAGTAGACTGCATGTCTTTTACTGGTGTTTCATACTTCAGGGATACACACAGTTTAGATTTACTAAATCTCAGGGTTGTAAAAAAAGGCATGGAGATCATTCCTCCCTTTACTCATGTATAATACTCTTAAAAAAATTGAGGCTATTCTACTGTCTTTCCTGTTTCCATTCCTCTCTCTTCCCTTCCTTTCACTTTGTCTAGTTCAATGAAATTCTAATCTTCCATTCCTCTCTCTTCCCTTCCTTTCCTCTCTCTTTTCCTTTCCTCTCTGTTTCCATTCCTCTCTCTTCCCTTCCTTTCCCTTTGTCTAGTTCAATGAAATTCTAATCTTCCCCTTCCTTCTTGTGGGTTAGCATACACATATCAGAGACAATGTTCTGTCTTTGTCTGGGGGGGACTGGCTTATTTCACTTAGCATAATATTCTCCAGTTCCATCCATTTACTGGCAAATGCCATAATTTCATTCTTCTTTAAGGCTGAGTAATATTCCAGTGTGTGTGTGTGTGTGTGTGTGTCACATTTTTTTTTATCCATTCATCTATTGTAGGGTACCTTCATTGGTTTCATAGCTTGGATATTGTGAATTGAGCTGCTATAAACATTTAAGTGGCTGCAACACTATAGTATGATGATTTTAAGTCCTTTGAGTATAAACCGAGGTGAGGGATAACAGCACATATTTTTCCTATCCTCATATATAAACACATGACGAATGTAAATCTACATCATGTACAACCACAATAATGGTATCCTAATTGGAACAAGGTCTACTATTATATGCATGTTTAATATTTCAAAATATACTTTACTATGATGTAAAAAAATAAAAATATTTTAAATATTTAAAAATACTACACATTGAGGTAAGAAAAAAAATTTAAAAAAGAAAATTGACCAAAAACACTAAGTGATTTACTCAAGATTACAAGTTGGTTAAATAAAGAGACTAACCCCTATTTTTTCCAAACTATTTTCACCCAAATCATAAAAATCACCTTTCCTCCAATGAATGTCATTGTAAGTTTTAAGCTATGAATGCTATAGTCTGCCTAAGAGGTTGTCTTAAATCTGAATTTTTGCAACATTTTTTACCTGGAAGTGAAAGATCCGCTCTGCAAATTATTTTTTTTAAGGCTATTTTGTGGAGCTGGGGTTGTGGCTCAGAGGTAGAGCACTTGCCTAGCATGTGTGAGGCACTGGGTTCGATCCTCAGCATCACATAAAAACAGAGATATTGTATCCACCTATAATTAAAAAATAAATAAAAAAATGCAGGAATTTGTCAAATCGAATCCTGTCTGTGAAGAATTCCTTTAAAAAAAAAAGATAGTTTGTGTGTTCATTGTGTTTTGGGTCCATGTAGGTCAATTCCCTTTAGTAAGATGCTGAGCAAAGATTGGGGGTGTCAGTCAAAAGGTTGTACACTTCACCATGGTCATGGAAGGTCTGATGCAGTCAATGGCATTTACAGTAAATGGGGCATGTGCCTGCGTCTCAGGGGGACTGTCTCTGTGCTGGCTTTTTTTTGCTCTTTAGACTTCTGTTTGTCTTAGTTGTTGATTATAAACATCAAGGCAGAGACTATTTCCTGACTAAGAAATCCTTTTTGACATTTTAGCAATGACTCATGGAGTCACTTCATGCCCACAGAGTAGCCAGTGTCACCTTCTGGAGTTTGCACGTAAAGCACGTAAAACACAAGGAACTAAGTCTCTCCCGTATCAGACATGATAGGCACACTTTCTTCTGTCCCCTGAGTGGGACCTCGGCAGCTTTGGCACCCGCTTTCCTCAAAACCCTTCTTGTCTCCTTGCTTTTACCTATTTCTAAACTCCCTATTCTGACAGTGTGTCTTCTCTAATGGATCCATTTTTGTTATCTGTTTGCTATATTTTCCTCAGGGTGAGATCCCTGATGGGCATTTCTCTTGTACCCTAGCCGAACACAGAACATGATATATCCACACTTACCATTGGTTAGTTGCTGTAGGACAGAGAAAATGAATTTTCTAAGATCCCCTCCTCCCACTCTCTCTTCTTTCCTTGCTTCCTCTCTTCCTTCCACAAATTTCTGTTGCAACAAAATACAGGAACCAATGCTTGGTTTGGGTGGAGAGCAGTAAAGAAGGAAGGTGTATCATCATGGAGTTATGATTTCATCCAAAACTCAGAGCAGGAGAAGATCTGGTTTGGGAAAAAGGGATGAAGGAAGACATTTTGTCATAATTAGAGTTGAGCACTAGGCAGAGAAATCCTGGCTGACTTTTTGGAAGAGTTGGAGAGAAAGGGGAATGAGTTTGAAGGAGCACTGGAATTTGGGGCATGTCCAGCCTCTAACTTGAGCACTGAAGCTACTAGCAAGTACCTAACACTCCTGAGCCTCAGGTACTTTATCTAGAAAACAAGCCTGCTAGTGAGGATTATATTAGTTACATAAAAACACTTCTTAATGTTAAGCAAATATTTTACTTTAGTTAATGTTAAGCAAATGCTTTTTAATATCATGAATGGTATTGTGTTTCTGCTATGTGAAAATGCTTCCTAAACTTCTATTGTAAAAACATGAAGAATTTTACAGAGCATGTCACGCTATTTTTTTTTCCCCTCTGCAAAACTTGACCTGAATAGTTGCTACCTTTCTGTTGAGCATGTGATAACAGGTAATAGGTTGATTCCTTGTTGGCAGTAACTATAACTGCTCCATGTGTTAGACTTAGTATACCCCTGAAAGCACATTTCTTTACTACAGGGAAACAGCATTTTGTTAAGTGACACAGAGGGTGCGTGAATGAACTAATAAAGTTTCTAGTGAAGCCACACTGGAAATTGTTCATAGTGTAGAATATGGTCCTATGGTAGTTTTTTTAAAAATGAAAAAAAAAAAAAAACAACCTAGGTGTGGGGGCATATGCCTGTGGCAAGTTTGAAGATAGCTGCAACAACTTAGTGAGACCCTCAGCAACCTATGGGAAGGACCCTGTCTCAAAATAAAAATGTAAAAGTGTTGGGGATATAGCTCAGTGGTAAAGTGCCCCACAGTACAAAAAAAAATGAGGGGTGACACATTTTAATGTCAAAACCAACATTTTTGAAAATGGTAGAAACCACCCCTATCCTGACCAAAAAGCAAGCAAACAAACAACAACAAAGATCCCCTCCCCCTCCCCGCCAAATCTAAACCAAATGATGGATCCCTCCCAGATCTGGACTCTCTCCCTCACTCTACATTTCACCACAAGTTAGGGGGCCACTGTGGCCTGGACAGGCTATCACAGTGCTTCTGAGGGACTCGCCTTAGACTGGGACAGGAAAGGACAAATGTTTGCCCTAATTTCTCCATTGGCTCAATGGGAGGCTCAGTACTGACTTTTTTTTTTTTTTTTCCTATAAAGCCCTCCTAGTGAAACTCAATGTTAGCACAGCAGGGCATGACTGTTAAACCAGTTCCCGTGGGAGACAGCCTCGGTACAGGCTGTTGCTTTCACTGAGAGCCGCTCTTGGGCCCTGTGTTGTAAGCTCATTTCCCATTACATAAGCAAAGTGGCTCCTTCCCCATCCCTGGTGGTACTGCCAGACAGTGCTCCTGGACTGCTCTCTGAACTTTAGACCTTGCTTTCTTCATGGCTGGGGACAGACTGGCTCTCTTTAAGGCAAGCATTTGGCCCCCACCCAGGCTAATGGAGTTCTCCTCTGCAAGTCACGGGCTCGCTGGTTTCAAAGGTGGTTTCTATAAGGTAATTAAATCAAATCCAACTGAGTCATTTTTTTTTGGTTTTCAAAAAGTCACAAACAGCAGAGCAAAGCTTTCTGGCGACCTCTTGAGTAACAAGGGCACATTGGTCACACTCAACCAGTTTCCTGATCAAAATGGAGACAATTATTGGGTGTTGGTATTTTAATCAGTGATTGAATATAATAGATTGACCACTGATGATATCTTTTGACCTTCTCCATTCCTGAGAAATGTCTGGCCTGACATTGATGCAGCATAGAGCAAAGTCTATACTTCATGGAGGAGCCGGGGCTGCAAGACTACATATTTTCTCCACAGCATTGGTCTTGGAAAGTAAGCAATGCAGGTGGTGTGGATATTATTGGTTTAGAAGACTCTAGGCATTGATTTTTCATCTGAAAAACGAGGCAGAGTAAGATGATGGCCTCCAAATCCCTTTCAGGGTAAATATTCCATGATTCTCTAAATTATAGACAATCTTTTGGATTAACTGGCATTAATGAACTCTTATTTCTATCTTTGCTAATAACTTGCCAAATGGCTTATGACTTCCTCATCTGGGCACCGGGCTGTGTGTTGATTTCCTGCCCTCTGGTGTGCATTCTTCTCCCTTTACCCTGAGACTCTAGATTATCAGAGTGCCTGGGGGAGGGGCCACACAGCATCCTGTGGGGCAACCCTGTGGCATGTGCTGCAGCTGAAGTTTATAAGGATGTTTCAGCACAAGCTGAAGTTTTGTTTTTTGGCACTCCACTGGGAACAGGAAATAGGGAACCATGAGGACGGAATGTCTAAGAACCTTTCCTTCTCCGTGCCCAGGTTAGCTTTGCTTGTAATCTAGTCTGAAATATTCACCATAAAGAGATCCTTTTGTTTTTACAATCCAGAAAAATGGGGCATAGACAGGTTGCTGTATGAGGCACATACAGCAGCTATCGGCAAGAAGCACTCTGTGTGGATTTGGGTAGAGGGTCTTCCTTTAGCATCCTCCTGCCCTTTGTACCCATTAATTAAGAGGTAGGAGGGTGGCTGCCTGTTGTTTGAACATAGGCTGTTGGTTGCTGTGTTTTATCTTGTTCACTTAGAGTTTAAGACAAATATATGTTTAAAAGCTCATAAAATAACTTTGATTTACTTGCCAAGATTTGTAAAATCCAGATTTTTAATAAAAATCCAGATTTCTAGTCCTTCCTAAAAACACTGGCCACACTGGGACCTGTGTTTCTATAAAGTGACAAACAGGTCATAGACCTTTCTACCCCATTAGACCATTTACGTTTTCTTCTTAGACCCTGGAGTCATTTCAGTGTGAGACCTTCAGATTCGGTTAATCAATCAAGTTTCATGTCACTTATGTGAGACACAAGAAACTTACATTCAGAAAGCAGCAATTTTAGAGACAATCAGAAACTGATTGGTAATGAAGGGAAGTCTGAAGCAAAGACTGAGAGGACCCACCTCAGACCCTGGGCATCACAGAAGTTCTAGGCCAGAAGCAGTGGGCAGGTAGGCAGCTGGAATTGAGCCCAACAGCATGAAAGGGTGGGTGGTGCCTTAGGTGGAGGACCTGCTTCCTGCTCACCTTGGGTCTGCCCTGTGGTTGCATCAAAGTCTAGGTCTCCACATGATCTCCTTACACAGCAGAGAAGTCTAGTTGGTAGATTCATCAGTAGGATAGTATTAAACCTTCTATTTCTAACTCTAATCATCTTGTTGAAGTTATCATTAGCCTCCTTAGCTATTAGAACCATGAATGAAGGATAATGACCCATGACATTTTAGATTTTCATGGTCCTTATGTTTCACAACAGGGATCTGGGCTCTGCCAATATTTTCCTGTTCTAATAACAGCAATCAGAGCTTGGGTTGGTCATATGGTAATAAATAGTCGCCCATCTGGGACATGGCCTGTAAAACACAGAACAGGAAACTCCACATCATATGGAAAGTTGTCCTTTTAGTTTCATAACTTGAATTTTGCTTAACAAAGATAGCTCTTATTGAAACTGAGCCCTTACAGCATAACCCAGGTATTTAAATATTTTATGAAAATCATATCTTCTTACAAAATATTTTCCTACATGTCATCTTTTGGGGATATCACAGTGATCCTCTGAGGCAGACAGAGATATTCTTACTATAGCCCAATTATTTTTTTAAAAAGGGAAAATAGGGTTCAGGAAAATTAAGTGCGTTTGTTCATGTCTTACAATCTAGTAAGCAGAATCATAAGGCTCCTGAGGTTTCTGCTTCTCCATCCGTGGATCTTTCCACTTGCCCTCTGCTGCTGCTGCCGCTGCTGTGTGTGTGTGTGTGTGTGTGTGTGTGTGTGTACACACCAAAACAGATGGATGCCAGAAGCAAACTTGATTTCCTTTTGTTTTTTAATCTGAAAACTTTCAGAGTCCTTGGTTTGGAAAATAGCAAATGTTTGCTTGTAGAATATGTGCAGTGGTTAAGTAAAAGTTTAAAAGTAAGCACTCTGTGAAAATTTATTTTAAAAATTCCCTCACACGAGGAGAGGGGCTCACAATGCAAATAGCTTCACAAGCTAATGTTTCTTTATGGATTCGCTGCCTCTCACAAAATTGTGTTTTGATGAACTGGTTATAAGAAGACGTCTATAATGAATGACACTGTGCAGGAAATTTTTTCCCTAATTGCTAAATATGTCATGCCTGTTCTCTGTATCTAAGATGTGCTTTAGAAAACTCATAATTTTACAACACTCTTATTTAGCTACTGAGAGCAAATATCTATAATACATCCTTGCCACTTTATAGTCCATCTGAACTACCCTCTGTCCCTCTTTTTGTGGCTGCTGTTGCTGTTACATTATCAAAACAAACACAGAATAAATAAAACACGCCAAGCAGGTTAGTGGCTTAGGTAACACCTTGGGAGCAAGGTGTCCATTCCTGTGTCCCCCAGTCTAGTGCTAAGATCATAGGTCAGCCTCTTTAGCTTCCCAGGCCACTTGGGGAGATCACATGTTGGCTTTTTTTTTTATTGGGGGTGAGGTGGGATTGTGTGTTATTTTGGGAGAAAGAGCGACTAATCAGAAACATGCTATTTATTTTCATATAGAATTAATTATACAGTTTTAAATATTTTGAATCTTCACGACCTTTGAAGACTTTTGTAGAACTTTGCGTGGGGATGGAAACTGTGATGTCTCTCTTAGGAAAATATTATTCTTGTTTATAAAGAAGTCATTCTCACTTAGTAGAAGAAAATTAGTTTGTAGGTCCTAAAATATTTCAAAATCAAAATACTTAGTAATAACGGTGGAATGTTTTTACATTTTGGCCTATCTCTTTAATTTTTGACTTAACAAAAGAAAGCTGGATTTCTTTTCTGCTTCTACAATCCAGTCTGTTGCCAAATCGCTTACCGCGTATCTCTGGAAACTTCCCTGCAGAGAAATGAGAGTGAAACAAACAAACAAATAACATCTTAGTATTGTATTGGACTCCTCAAGAGTCTCAGAATCTCCCAGAGGTCTTAGGACTACACTTTGAGAACTTCCAGTGTGGGCCATACCAGGCTATTTGCCTGTTTTGATGAATATTCTTATTCACTCTTACTCTCTTTCTTATTAAATTGCAAGTTCCTTGAGGGCAGAGAATGTAATCAGAGCTGGATAAAATGAATGGCTGCTATTGATATTGATGATGATGATGGCCATGAGCATGTGTGTTTACATTTAAAACCATATATGAGACTTATACACACAGAGAGAGAAACAGACACATATACAAATGAGCGCATATCTCTGTATCTCTATCATGAAAGTTCTAGGGAGTAAAAGTTCAAGTATTATAAATACTGTTAAGTGATAGAGCTGGCTTTTAATGATTTGCCTAAAGGTAATAATAGAGGTGATGTTAGTAATAAAGCTAATTACTCCTTCTACAAAAGAAATTAGTCAGAAAAGGATATCCATGTGCATAGACAGGATAGTGAACTGCCAAATTCACTTTTGCAAACTTGAAATTCCTAGCACTTTTGGTACCACCTTACCATGTCCCTTTCATGCTGGTGACAGATGCCAGGTGTGGTCAGATTTTCACATGAATCAAGTATACCTGGAAGCCCCAGCCATGCAATTTGCAAAAGGAAGTCCATATTCTTTAGCAATTTCTCTAGGGGATTGCATCAGGAGAGCTTAGCAGGTTCTTTCAGGAATCATTATTAATATACCATACTCAAAGGTTGATGATAAAAATAAGATGTACCCCAGCCACGTGTCTCTTCCTCAGAAGATGCTTTCCTTGGGCATGTTAATGCAGGGCCAGGTCTCACAGAATCTTTTTCCAGTGTAAGCCTTGACCAGACTTGTCTTGCTTGAACTCATATATTTAAGATGAAATGTAGCTGCATAGAGAACTTTGAAATACTTTGGCATTTATAAAACTAAAATTTTATACATCAGATCACTTATAGAAGGTGTGCCTCCTTTCTGTTTTGTAGATGGCAAAAGATTAGTACAGAATGAAGTGATCAGAGGCATCTAATAAAATGCCATATATTTACACATATTTAAAGCTAGAAGGAGTTCAGAGATTATCTAGTGAGCCTAATGCCCTCTGTTGCAGTGAGGATTCAGAGAACAGAGAGGTTAAGTAAATTGTAGGGGGTGCTATGGACTTTCTGAGTCTGGGCTGAACGTCATTTGTGTCCCATGCTGTGCACCAGCCCAACGAGGAGTAGAGTTTAGGTTTCTTGACAACCCAGGCTTCTTCTTCCTTAGGAGCTGCACTGTTTCCTGTCTTGACAGCTTGTGCATAAAATTAGGGACATGGAGGACTGGTTCCAAATGAGTGAAGAGAGGGTACATGGTCACTGGTTCCAAATGAGTGAAAAGAGACTCACTTGTGCTGCTCTGAAAGGGTCATCATGCTTCTGAGTAAGGCTTTGGGCAAGATGCCCAATAGGTCAGGGCCACCAGGCAAATGGTTTGAAACCCTGGTTGTCCATCCCAATCATCTGCATTTGGTTACAAAATCCCAAGACTCTGGCCCCAACCTGGATCCACAAAATTAAAATGGGGACCAGGGGGTGGCATGAGCATTGCACCAGATAATTCTCATGTACACTGGAGGGGCCATGCTCTGCTTGGGTATCTGTCATTGGTTGCTCTCAGCCTCTTGTTCTCCTTTCCCTCTAAGAACTAAATAAAGATGCCCACTTAAGTTCGATACAAGAGACAGCACCCTCATGGGTCTTGCTTCACATGTTCAAGGATACCTTATTGATTTTGCTGGGGCAGAGTGCACCATCGAGGCAAATGGCCGTGCACCTCCTGCTTCGTGAAAGACAGTAATTCTACGACATGCGGCTTCCTGCTTGTCTGCATGCTGCCCACCACACCACACGTCTGGCCTTCCATGAGCAAAAGTTTCACTACTGAAATCAGTAGGTGACCTTTCTTGTTTTTCATACACCAGAGGAAGAGACAATTTGCTATCAAGTAGTTTTGCAAACAGGTTTAGATATTTCTGCAAGACAGAGGAGAACCCTGCAATGGAGACCTGAGCCGAGGCCTTCCTCTGTGCCAGTGCAGAGGTCTTCACCTTCTCCATGCTGGCTGCAGGGTGAGGTGGTTATTTTGTGAATGTTTTCAATATCTCTGTAACTCACTGAGGAGATGTGCTCACAAAACATCTAACCATCACATGTGGTCAGGAAACCGTTTTCTCTCCACTTTAATTTTATCTAAAGGTATTGAAAAGCAAGGATGAGATTCCTTATCTTAGTGACCAGAGTGCTGACCCCGCCCTGGAGGACCTGAGACCCATCATGGCAACTTGCTGCTGCTTCCCCAGCCAAGAACTACCCAGCATTTCAGTGAGTGGGAGAAACCTAGAGGGAGAAAAGGAGGAAGAGACATGAAGCAAAGGGGTCAATTTAAAACTTGGGGCCAAAGGGAATAACAGTGCATGGTCTGTTTGCAGCCAGCTCTGACCTGCTTTCTTCACTCTCACCTCCTTCTGGGTGTCTCCCTCTGTATCCCCATATGTTCTTCAAAACACAGAGGAAGCTCAGGTACCCTTGGCACCTAGTGTAGGTGCTCAGATCCAAACTGCATAAGACTGATCTTGAATTTAAATTATTCCAGAGAGGAAACTCCTCCACCAGTCACTATTCCTGTAGGAAATTCAGCCCACTGGTTCCAAAATGAGAAAATCGTGAAATTCAATATTAATGTAACAAATTCCATTTTAAAGAAGTAAGCACTTTCCTACCAGAAATTGTCTATATATGTATCTTTGCCAAACAAAAAAAAAATCAAAATTTTAAAGATATATTTGTAAAGGTCTGATAATAACTTTTTGTGAATCATTAATTTATTTCTTAGATAAGTAATAGATTTTTAAAAGTTTGGCCAGGTGCGGTGGCACACACCTGTAATCCCAGTGGCTTCAAAGGCTGAGGCAGGAGGATGGTAAGTTCAAAGCCAGCCTCAGAAAAAGCAAGGTGCTAAACAATTCCGTGAGACTCTGTATGTAAATAAAATACACACACAAAAAAAGGGCTGAGGGTGTGGCTCAGTGGTTGAGTGTCCCTGAATTCAATCCCAGTAACTCACCCCAACAAAAAAAAGTTTGAAAATTTTTGTGCAATTAATGCAAATCTCCCCATTATCCCCACCCCTGATAAATTAGAAGACCACCATGAAACAATATCTCAGTTCCACTTTTGAAGTAAAGTTTGAGAGCTCCTAGTGTAATGGCTACACAATTAGCATCTAGCAAAAACTACACATTGCCTCCAGCTGAGATTCCAGCTAGTGTTCTGTTCCTGACAAACCTAGTCACTTTGACAACATTTTCACCCCTGTTCCTGTCTGAAAAATATTGCCCATGCTGCAGGTCTCACCTGCTGCTGGAGTAGTTAGACTCAATCTAAGCTGGGAGTGCTGGGCGGGGGCAGGAGTTGCTTAACTAGAAAGAAATTTGTCCAGCAAATATTTGATAACAGCAGAATGGAAACCGGTGGCAGAAAGGCAAACCATGGTGCTGAGCAAGAACCAAAGCAATGCTTCGTGGTTTGATTTTCCACTGAAGCACCTGGGGAAAGAGCCTGGTTTCAGGTATGCAGGGGAAGAAACAGGCTGGGGACCCTATTGGTGAAGAAAACAAATCTCCAGTAGGAAGAGAGGGAAGAGCAGGAGCCTTGGAGGAAGTTGCTAGTCCTCTGCTGGTTTTAACTGCTGAGTTCCACTACAGAGACTTCCAGAGCAAAGAAGGAAAGTCTAAGTCTCCAGAGGAGAGGAAAACCTAGAAGACTGAAGGGCTGTAGAATATGGCAGAGGACTCCGAAGAGCCATGTGGACAGCTGCCACTGAGACAGAAAGGAAGCAGATTCCCATCTCAAAATAATGTGACAGATTAATCCTGGAAGATTCTCTGAAGGTAATGTCTGCCCTTAGGCTGAATTATAACACCAGGCCAAAGATACAGCTGCTGGGGTGCAAACAGATTGAATCGTGCCCTGCAGACTTGGTTTCAGCCCCAACGTCAGCGTTTTATAACTGTGAGGAAGAAGTCAAATTGCTTAAAACAGCTCAGCTTCCTCGTCTGCAAAATGATGATAGTAATCATGTCTCATAGGTTTCTTATGAAGTTTGAGATCATAAGTGCAAAGGACATATCACGATTCCAGTCACATAGTGAGTGTTCCCTAAAGAGAATGATTATCATCTTATTTATAAATGCCATGAATACAGAGGCTACTACTTCATGGCTGATCTTCTGGAATCAGGATAATGGAAGCTACATTGATCTGGGACTGAGAGGTTGAATTTGAGCAGTGAATGTTAACATAAACAACTTGTTTTTTCTATGGGGAGGTTGGGGTGACTAGCTAGTTCAGAATGCACCCTGTGAAGAAGCAAGTGTACTGAACGCTGGTCTGGTCTAAATACCCAATGGCATTCAGAGAGCTCACTAGAGCTAGATGCCAAAAATCAAATCAAGAAAAAAATGAACAGGAAAAGGGAGAAAGGGGAAGACCAGTGTCTAGGTAGGGGAGGGACAGAAAGAGAATACGGAAACACAGGCCAGTGGCTTTGGATCCTCCACCTTTTAAAAGGTGATTCATAGTCTACAGGAGCAAGCACTGAAAACAGAGTTTTGTGAGGACATTTCCAGATGACTGTCTCCAGAAGGGTCCTGGAGGAAGTCTGAATACTGGCCCACAAAGGCCGAGTGCTCAGAAGCTGCCCTGCCACCACGGGGGATGCAGCTGTAGCAAGACCCACGGACATCAGGTCTGGCCTGAGCTCACCACCTGCCTTCAACTTGCTCTATGACCCACTCTATGTCATTTCACCCTCTGGGCCTCAGCCTCTTGGCCATACAGAGGAGCTGAATCAGAACATCGATTTAAACCTTCGCACACATACACACTTTCCTTTGGACAATACCACAATATCCTGTTGCTCTCCCTTCCCCAGTTTAAAAACAGCGTCTGTTTCAATAACTCCCAGCCCTGGAGGAGAACCCCAAACTAGGTCTTCACCCAGGCCCTTGTGAGTCTGATGTTTGGTGGTTCTTGGAAGTGAGAAGGACATCATGTATTCCCAGGACTGTGGTAAAAGATGGAATGAAAAGAGAAGCGGGGGCTCAGCATGGAGGTGGGTGCAGGCGCTCCTTCAGCTGTCAAGAGTATCAGCTCAAGTCAGGGCGTGACAGTCAAGCTCCAGGATGGCTCAGCCCAGAAGCTGAAGGAGAGCAACTTGGTGCCTTGAGCAGGGTGACTAATTCCCCAGGGAGACTCTCTCGGAGAGCTCCTTGTGGTTCCCCACCTCTGGGGAACTGAGATCTTGGAAGAAACTGAGTATTTGAATGGGATGCCCTGTACAATCACTGATCAGCCCCTCAGCCCTTCAATCCCTGGGGCTTCCAGCCTCAGCCACTTCCCTGTTAGCTTCCTTTGCATATCCCCACTCATCCCCCTCCCCTTCATCCTATTGGGCATATGCAACTCCATAAATTCTTGTGAAATGGGTGTTACCATGTAAAGTGATAATAATGACTTAATGGTTAAAAAAAAATCAAAAAAACAGCCTACTAGCTTACTAGCTGGGTGTGCCTGGTAAATTACTTGACCTCTCTGTGCTTCATTTCCTTTTCTGTAAAACGTGGTTAATAATCCTCCCAGCCTCATAGGATTGTGAAAAGTAAATAAGTTAATAGTATAGAGTGCTTTGAATATTGCTGCCACAGAGTAAGCATTTCAGAATGAATTAGCTGTTATTATTTTCCAATTTCTCACATTTTCCTTCTAAATTTCCTTTCAGTATTCTTGAGTACACATAATAAAGCAACCATAGAGAGTCAGGAGAAACAGACCTAGGGGTCCCTACTCTCCCTTTTTCCTCCTATTTCTGTTGTAAATTGGAAAGGACTATTGATCATTATTTCCTGACCACTTCTCTAGACAATTTAATTGCCTGTAATTAACTGATTTTTTTTAAGGAGTGTTAGTGAACTTAATGGTTACAGAATTGGGGAGAAGGGGGAGTGAGGGGTCTCCCCTCCTTTCTTAGGTTTTTCTCTTCCTCCAGCCCCACCTTCATTTCTGCAGATCATTTAAAACCACAAATATTCACTCCCCTTTGAATTTTCAAGTTCAGGTTTAAATTTGAAAGCTCATTTTCAGATTTAGTGTTCGATTATTAAAATCTGAGAAAGAAGGAAAGTGATTCTAAGCAGAAGGAAAAGCTAGAGCAAAGAAAATCGTTTTGCAGGGTTCAAAAGCCTCTATCTTGATCCGAGTTGGAAGATCTGGAGGCAGCAGCCCACAAGGAAAGCAAAATGAGCATTTCTGTATTCACAGGGCTTTGTTTGTTTTGCAGTGGAGGGTTCTGGATGGGAAAGGGAGGATATGAAACAGTACACATTATCTTTCATTGTAATTATGTTTTACAAAATGTCTGCTAAAGAGAAAGAATTGGAAAAAGCTGAGATAATCACAGGATTTTAAAATTCAAGTCAATGAGCTAAAGATGTTTTCACCCAGGTTTATTTTTTATTTTTATTTTTTTCATTTGGAAGCATCAAAGGATTTTTGGTAGCATCAAAGGATATTTTTCCCCCCACCAAATAGCAAATACTTCCGGGCTAGGTCCTTTCAACTTTTGCAATCTTATGTAGTTAAGGCCCAAAAGTCCCTTAATGAAGGGAAAGTCACCTAACCACACCCCAGAACAGGAAAAATAAAAGACATATTGTGTGAGCCACTTTCTCTTAGCAATGTGTCTGTTATGATCAATTATTTCATTTATTCATCATGAGCTGGAGACAGTCACGGTAACTTGTTTACAGGAAGTTCTTTCAGAAATGGGCTTTACCAGCTTAACTGAACTTACACCAAATTGTATCACTCAGAACTCCGCCTAGAAGTATCTTCTTTCATTCTTACCTGACTAGGTGAGGGGGAGTAGGCGGTGGCTCTCTGGGGATCACATGCTCATCTTAAAGATTTCTACTGGCTCAAAAACAGGCAGGAGAAATGACAGAAACATACCTGAGCATTTCAGGCAAATTCTTGTGGCTTCTACACACTGTGGTTACTCCTAGCGAAATGTTGATCCTGTTTACCTGACAGGCTCTTCACCTGACAGTGAGCCCCTTGAAGCCTAGGGTCATTTTCTTTTCTTTTTTTTTTATTTTTTTATTTTTTATTGTTGGTTGTTCAAAACATTGCAAATTTCTTGACATATCATATTCCACACTTTGATTCAAGTGGGTTATGAACTCCCACCTTCACCCCATACACAGATTGCAGAATCACATCAGTTACACATCCATTGATTTACATATTGCCATACTAGTGTCTGTTGTGCTCCGCTGCCTTTCCCATCCTCCACCCTCCCCCCTCCCCACCTTTCCCCTCCCCTCCCCTCCTCTCTCTCNTGCTCTGTAGTATAGTTTGAAGTCTGGTATCGCTATACCGCCTGATTCACACTTCCTGCTTAGCATTGTTTTTGCTATTCTGGGTCTTTTATTTTTCCATATGAATTTCATGATTGGGTCATTTTCTATTCACCTTTCATTTCCTCTGTGCCAAGCACCTTGTTAGAGCCCTACTAAATTATTTTATTATACTCTTTTATTATTCCTCATTCTCCCAAAGAACTTTAAGAGATTCTCCATAGACATGCTGTTGAATTAACAAATATTTTTGACTCACATCTCCTTTGATACCAAGAAGGCACAAATCAGAGCAGACACACCTTGATGACATGTCAGAGATGATGAGTCTCCCAGCTGGGGGTGGGAGAGGGTAGGGAAGGGAGTATTTGGAGAGTCATGGGATGATGGAGGCTTCCCCAGCAGGAGGCTTTGCTGAGATTCCCTGTTATCCCTGTTTGTGTAATTCCCCCTCTGACTTTACACAAACCCAGACACTTGTCTGGCACCATTCTCATTTGTTACACAACCAAGATGTGTTTTCGTGCAAGCTTTTCATTTCCCTTAGCAAACAGGTTTTGGCTTCTATACCTTGGGGAAAAAAAAAAAGAGGCTCACAGAAGGCCTTGCCTAGTGATAATCATCACCAAGTGCCAGCTTGGAGAGCCCCACCATCAAGATGAAGAAATGGGAGCCTGAAGGTAGTTGTCCAATCCTAGGTCAGAGAGGGTGCCAGCCTCTGGGACAGAGTGGATCTGCCCATGTCTGCTTTACGGCCGTCGGCTTGGCCCACTGTACCTCATTGTTCTTTGGAGAGCTCTTTGCTATTGAACTGCAGATGCAGGATCCCTAGTCAGAAGGAACAATTTGCTATGAATCAATTTATTCCATCACTTTGGCCCACAGGGAGAATGCTGGGTGGGACGCCACAGTTCCATGGTGGAGCCTAAGCGTCTTCTACAACAAAGGATGAATTTAAGGGTGACCACAGGAGAACAATACTTCCTTTGTTGTGGGAAAATCTCCTCTAATTTTTCTCCTGGTTGTGGTTGCTGCTAAGGCTGTTTGTTCATGTGAGTGTTTATAGCATGCCTTTGCACTTTGTCAGGGGAAACTGGCCTTCCACCCCGCCATTTTGCAACATGACTTCTGACTATATCTCATGGATCCTAATAATAGATGTTGTGGCAACCTCCTGTGCTTAAGGTCATTGCTTCACAGGTTTCACTCTAATGCTAGCCTTCCTGGTGTTGTAGCCACAGATTTGAATAGGCACACCCCTTCCTAACTACATGGAAATATGTTATTAGAAAAAAACAAAACAACTTGCTTCTCCATGAACACCTCGTGACTGACACTCCATAAAGCATAATGTTGACAAACCTGTTGTTCATCTTCCCTAATCATGAGTTGGGTAGATGTCCACTACCTGAATCACCAGGAAATCTGAAGGAAAGTATTTTTTTATTATTGTTAAGCTTGTGTATAAAATGTGCAGTGAGTGTGTACTTACATCACACCAATTGGATTCAGTTTCATGGGCTGTAATTCAAGCAACCAGCCCTACAAGTAATTGGTACATGACTCTTCCAGGCACGATACTTGTGTACATCTGATACTTGACTTGTAATACACACTACATCTTGAATAATAGAAATAAAGATGTAGGGCTGGGGAAGTAGCTCAATGGTAGGGTGTTTCCCTGGTGTATGCTGAGGCCCTGAGTTTGATTCCCAGTGCATGCACAAGTGCACAGACACAAACACGCACACACAGGTGGAAGGTGGACAGCATCCCAAGAAATATAGCACTAAGAACATCCTGGGATTTCTGGGTTTGGTCACTGCATTCTCTTGCTCTTTATTCACTTCATTATCCAAGCTGCTTAATCACTTTTGGTTTAGTGGCTTCACCTATAGAATGGATGCTAATAATAATGTATGATCTATCTCAAAACAACATTCCCTGAAGAGGTTTTGAACTGACCCAAACGAATGGACCTTTCATTGCCTTGAAAATTAAATGCAGTTGAAAATGATCAGCCTCCGGCTTTGTTTCCCCCTAGCCCTTCTCCTGTAATAGGTCAGGTGGTTTCAGATGGGCTCATGTCACAAATAAGTTATCATTAGATGATGTCTCATGTCAAGATTATTGGGTTCCAAATTTTATCCATTGTTATAAATTAGGCAAAATTCAGAATGACCTTACCATGATCCAAATTGTTTGGGTAGGTTAATGGAAGTGGCAAATGTTCTCTTTGTGCCATATTCCAACATACCGGAACAGAGATCTTCAAACCATACTGTCCCTCCTGCTTATGTCCTTTTAGGGTTAAATAATTGCCTGATTGTATCTTACTTTCAGCACAGCTGAGTGAGTGGTTTTAAGAGATTTTTAAAGATGAAACTTTGAAAACAAGAACAACCAAAAGGAATGACTGTTAGGGATGTATTTTAATGATCATCTGCAAATGGTTCCTACAGTGAACGTGTCGTTAATAAGCTGAATTACCCAACAGTCTTCCTTGCTAGATGTGCTGTTTCCTGCATGTACATCTGTTTTTATCACAGCTTGGCATCATTCTCAAAACATCTGGGTTCTGATAAAGGGTATTTGAGTAAAAAAGAACTCTACATAAGGAAAAACAACAACTTTCTCCCCTCTTTAATGTTCCCCTATCCTCCTCTTGCTAGTCTTACAGACTGTGGAAGGAGAGACTTAAAGCCAGACCCACACTTGTATCCTACCCTACGATACTTCCTGTTAACACACACACTCCTGTCTCCTGTACTTAGCTATCTTCTCTGTCCACTGAAGTTATTTCTCACTTCTTCTAGCTTTGAAATTTTTCACACTTTTTGTTACAATCTAATTCTCTCTCTCTCTCTCTCTCTCTCTCTCTCACATACACACACACACATACACACACACACACTTTGTATATTGTATTTGACTAATTCAGTGCCTAGTATGTACCAGCCACTGTTCTAAGTGCCTTAGAAATAAATATTAACTCGCTAAATCCTCATAATCCTATGCGACAGAAATTATTATTCTCACTTTATAGATGAGGACACTGAAGTGGTCAAAAGTGTAAGTAAGTTCTCCAAAGCCAATGGTAGTAAGCAGCAGAACCCATTTTGAACTCAGGCATGAGTTGTGCTTTGTTCTGTCTTGTCTTGTTCCATCTCATCCCATCCTAGTTTATATTACTAGATTCTATTCAATTTTCTTACACAAATGTAGATTAGGTCCCTCTAAGTTCCTTTAAGTTATTAAAAACACTAACCTCTTACTTTTTCCTTCATATTACTATAGTTTGATAGCACAGAATATTGTCTGGTTACTGATTTGGTCCTTGCTAATGCCCTTATTATTTTTCTTTGTGGATATTTAATAAGGTAGCTGTGGTAAAGATTTTGTAATTCAGACTTCAGGTAACATACTAATGTCAGTTATTAAGTGAACATCTTTTCCATGGTTTGGAGTCAGATTACACCCCTGTAGGTGAGGGTGATGATTATCTTAAGGGGATGCAGACATATCCAATATCAATCATTCTGAAGAGGGCTTACTTATTATTGAGGCAGAGAGAAGATCCTCAGAGGAAAATGTCCTAGTGTGGAGATGTGGATACTTCCTGTCTCTCAGCTGGAGATACGTTTGATCTCTATCTATGGCATGAAGAAGCTAGGAGTGGGTCCTTGTGGTGATTAACTGGGAGATAAACAGGGAGTCAGATAGTTAGGGACAAGGGGTTGGGTCTGGGTTTTGAACTGAGTAGGCCTTGGTCTCCAGGCTCAGGGAGAAGAATGGCAGAAGGGATGGTGAGTCTCTTTCCTGAGACCCCACTTGGGTCGTCTTTTGCAGTAGAGAATGTGTGACGTTCACTAATATAGTCCTTGATGAGTGTTCTAGGTTGGCAGCGGGCTGTACTCTACAGCGTTTCAGGGACCTGGATTCCTTTCTGGAGGGGATTCCATTGTCAGCTCTTGTGGAATGGGTCTCAAAATGCATCACTCTATAAAGTCAAAGCTATTTTCACAATACCAAGACATAATTTGCCTTTTTTCACTTTCATTCTCCCATGAGCATATAGTAGAGTCTTCAAGAGTCTAAGTGAGAGGTGATATTGCCACAGTTTGAGTATAGAAGTAGATCTCAGAATCTTGCTGTTTTCTATTAAGCCAGATTTTAAAGAGATTTATAAAAATGTAAAACAATGCCTCAGTATTCACTAAATTTATTTTTTGGAAAAATAATTGTTATTAATATAACCATGAAAACTATTAGACTCTAAATATTATTATTAGTATAAATATCACAGCATTCCAGGTTAATCTCATTATTAATTACAGGTTAATATATTGTTATTAACATTGACCTCTAATAGTTTTTAAAGTATTTTCAGTGAGTCAATAAGTACATCCATTTCAAAAGTCTCAATTTTAATTTCTAATATAGTAACTATCACTAGATATAACTCAGGTAAACAAAATTATTGTTGGAGTCATCAGTAGTTTTTAAAAGTAGAAAGGGGTCTTGAGACCAGGAAGTTTCAAAAATTGCTATATTAAGGGCGTTGTTATCTGAATGGTCAATCTGGTTTGCTGCCGTGACTGGATGGAGGATGGCAGAAAGAAGGGGCAGAAGGGTTGTTTTCTACTTGTTCAACTATGTGGTTTTTGAACTTCCTAACAGGGTTTCAGAAAAAGAAGAGCCCCAGAAATGAGCATCTAAGAGCACAAGTCCCAGCGAGCAAGCACTGCTGCTGACAAGATCAAGTCCAGTGTCCATGTGGGAGGGAAGGACATGAAGGCGTGATTACTGGGGGGTGTGGTTCATTGGGTGCCACCAAAGTAATGATCTACTTCAAGAAGATTTAGAAAGAGACTGTAATTTTATTTTTATAAGAGCCTGGAGTATTCTGAGCTCAGTGGGTCGTAAATCATATATTACATAATATCATCTAGCCCATCTTTTGCTCCTGAAAAATTGGGCAAATGATGGGGAAAAAAAAAGAATTTCCTTCTGAAATATCAATTCATTCATAGGAAATGTTTTTAAAATAACAGTAATTGAATCCATCCATCAATTTTAGTACAATAAATAAAATGACCCAAAATTGTGTTCTCTCGAGAAAAGTCATAAATACTGTCTCCACGATGAAGTAGCAGCAGGGACTCTTGTCTTACAAGTTTCTACTTTTCCTTCACACTTAAGGTTACAGTAAGACTCCATCAGAATTTGAAGACACATCCAAGAAAACATCACCTGAAGTAGAAACTGGCAAAACCAATACCTAGTGGATGCTCTTAGCCCAGTGGGCTGGGATTTGTGAGTTGATGGTGCTGATTAGGTTGCAGCTGTGGAGCTCCATCATGGACACTAGTATCAAGCACAGTGGAGATGACTTGCCTGTTATACATGAAATAATACTGAAAATAAAAGTTATTTAAAAATGCAAGTTGCTGTCCTTAATAGTATGACAACAAATGTGTTGGCAGGAAAGATGCTCAGTGAGGTTGACTCTAGGAAAAATTGAGGGTAAAACATGTTGCTAAAGTGATAACACAGTATGGACTTCTTTCTATCTGCTACCAGATAGTGTTCTATCAATATGTATGTAACATGATTTATTTATCCATTTACAAGTTAAAGGACTTTGGGTTGTTTCAAGTGTTTCTGGCAATGCTAAATAAAGTTGCTCTAAACATTTGTTTTTGTATGGTCATATTTTCATGAGGAATAAATATCTAAGAGTAGGACTGAGGGGTTAAATGACGGTATGTGTTTATTTTATTGTATTGTTCTTTGTTTTATTTCATCTGAGCCTGCTGTATATCCAGGCTGGTCTCAAACTCCAGGGTTCTAGGGATTCTCCTGCCTCAGCCTCCTGAATAGTAGAGACCATAGGTATGCACCACCATGGATGGCTGCAGACTTTTTTCCCCCTTTAGAACTCGGGATTGAACCCAGGGGTGCTCTACCACTGAGCTGCATCCTCAGCCCTTTTTATGTTTTACTTTGAGACAGGTCTTGCTAAATTACTCAGGCTGGCCTCAAACTCGTGATCCTTCTGCCTCAGTCTCCCAAGTTGCTGGGATTATAGGCGTGTACCTTCACATCTGGATATGTGTTTAACTTTCCAAGAAGCTGGAAAACTGTTTTCCAAAGTACTTGTATCATCTTGCATTCCTACCAGCCTGAGAGTACCAATTATTCCTTAATTAACCTCAAGAGCAGTTTGTTTTAGCTATTCTATATGTGTAATGGTATGTGTTTGTGGTCCTATTTGGCATCTTCCTGATGATAAATGGTTTTGAGCAATTTTTTTTTGGCACTTATTTTGTTTTCATGGATTTTCTTGGTGAACTGTTTGTTTAACTCCCTTGACAATTTCAAAAAAGGGTCATTTTCTTATTGAATTTTGAGAATTCTTTATAAATGTTGGGTGCATGTTCTTTATGCAACTGTGTATTGCAAATATTTTCTCGAAGTCTGTGACTTGTCTTTTACATGTTTTAAAAAGTGTCCTTTAGAGTTTGATGAAGTTCAATGCTTTTTTTTTAATGAAATTTTGAATCTTAAGAAATCTTTCCTTAGATCAAGATCAAAAGGGCTTTCTTCTATGGTTTTTATTCTAGAAATTTTATTGCTTTAGATTTTACATTTAGATCTATGATCTGTTATGAGTTTAATTTTTGTATCTAATGCTCAGTATGGCTTTTTCCCCCTATATATGAATTTTCTGTCACAATTTGTTGAAAACACTAAGCTTTCTCCATCCAGTTGCCTCAGTACCTTTGTTGAAAATGAATTGACTTATTGTGTGGATTCTATTCTGTTCCATCAAGTTAGATGTCTCTCCTCTTGTCAATATTACACTGTCTTGATTACAATAAAGATTTACAGTAAATTTGAAATCAGGTTGTATGAGTCCTCCAACTTGTTTTCTTTTTTAAGAATATTTTAATATATTAAAATAGTTTTTTTTAAAGTACAAGTATTCCAGGTCTTTATCAGTTACATATTTGTTAAGCTACTTCCTCTAATTCTCACCTTTAAAAATGAGATAATAGTATCTACACTAAATAATTTTTGGAAACGTAGGATTTTTATAAATCACTTAGTAAAGTGGGACATATTAATCTTTAAATAACTGTTAGCTATTATTATTTTAATATTCTAATTTGGAAAATAGCTTTTCTATTATTTAATCTAAAATCATACTTTCAAAAATATAAAACATGCACATACCTGCTGCGATAGTTGTGTGTGTATTTTTATTGTAAAAAAAATATTTTGGAATTGCACTTTGTCTAGTCAAGGAACCAATAAGTAACTTTGAAAAAAGCATGGGAATATGTCTTGCATATCAGTTTACTAAGTTTTGTGGGGAATGATGCTGGAAAATAAGAAAGATTAATAAAAAATGTCATTGACACTTTGTGTAGAAAGAAATCACATACAGAACCGGGGGAAAGAATCTGGAGTCAGGTCCCAATAAATCTGGCTCTTGATTTGCAACTTCCAGCCGTGAAACCTTGAATACACCCTGTTGTTGGCATGGTTTTCTCAACTAGATGGTGTCACACAGTAGTTGCAGTGAAGATAAATTAGCCAGCAGTTGGGAAAGTGCTTTGGAAAGTGTAGCATGCTAAACCCATGGTTCCCAACTGTGAGCTCAAGTACCCTGAGGTGGGGCCATGAATTCACAAAGGCATGCTCTTGCATCTTTAAACTTTTTAGGAAATATAATTCTATCTGTTGAACATTGCATGAATTATTACCAATATGTTGTTTGGGTGTAACTACTTAATAAATGAAAAATTGGATTTATATTTTGGTGTGAAAAAAAAAAAACTACAGAGACATTAAGGTACGAAGAGTGAAAACCTTGGTAAGTTCCATGGTAAATGCCTGTTTTATGAGAGCCACATGGATGGATATCTGTGGCTGCATGAATGTGAGTTATTTATTTATTTGAATGGGACAAACACTGCCAGATACATAAATGACTCCCTGATAGTCACCTTATGTTTCTTCCCCTCCTCCACACACACCAGAGTGGTGGTAGGTGCTAAATGCTCTAGTGTGCCCGCTTACTACTGACTGCCATCTCTAGAGAGGCCATTGTATCAGAACCCTGTTACAGTGAAGAAGCAAGTGGAGGAAGATGAGGGATTGAACCAGGATCACGCCCCTAAGTGACTGATATTTAACCCCTGTTCCTTGTATCCCTGGAACCACATGTGTTCTCTCAGAAAGCCAAGGATTGTAGGCAACATCTAAATTATTGTTTATATATATTTTTAAAAATCTTATTGTAATCCTTTTAAATTATTTGAGAAAAAAATGCATGGTGTAGAAGAATGAGTATAATCATCCTTGAGTTCTTAACAGCACGATCATGTGTATGTTCCCAAAAGTCGACTATGAAATCTGTGTGCTGTAGAACCAAGAAACTATATTTAAAAAAAAAAAAGTTTTTTTTTAAGTACAAAATGTTACACAGATTTTTTTTAATACATAAAAATAAAAAGGAGGATAAGATGCCCAAATGAAAAATCCAGTCTCCTTTTTTACAAAGAGAAATAATGAATTCATGATGTGGTAAATCGCCTTCATTACCATGAGACATATGGTTTCATAAACACAATGGGCGAACAATGGAGAGGAGGTTTGTTCCAACGTTCAGCCATGCAGTTTTCCAGGGCCATAATGACTAGTTGATAATGAGAGGCAGAATTTTCCAGGATGCAGGTCCTCCTCTATGTTGTGATATTAGTCAAGGAAGTCGGCTGTGCTACAGGGGCCCCTGCCTCCTGACTTCTCACCTGCCACTCTCCCTGTCTACATCCTGGCCTCTAGCTGTACCTAATTGTGAGCGATTATTCCCATAGCACTTGCTCTTAGGTCTTTGTGCTATTGTTTTTCTTTTTGTTCAAGGTCAGTGCTGTCTGACAGAGCTTTCTGTTGATGAACATACCCTATATTTGCATGTGCAATTCGGAAGGACATGAGATGCAGATACCAAGCACTTGAGATGTGACTAGTGTGACTGAGAAACTAATATGTATTTTACTGATTGTCATATTCACAATTGGCCAGTGGTTACAGAATTGGATAGTAGCGCTTGGGTGTTCAGCTCTTCCTTGGCTTTCTTCCTCACTTCTAGATCCTTAGTGTTAGGTCACCTCCTATTCATTTTTCAAGATTTAGTTAATCTCCTTGAAAACACTCAAGAGCTCTATGGCTTCATCTTTGCATCTGTAATAATGTTTCCCTCTCCATAACAGCAGTACTATGTTGAAGGAATTTATCCATCAGACTGGGAGCTCCAGGAGACTTTGGGATAGCATCTTTGAATCTCCAAGCACCCAAGTACTGCACTGAAGCTGGTTATTACCTCCTTGTGGAACAAATAGGTCAGGAATAGGAGCCTAAGTAGGAGAAAGGTTATGTAATGTTGCACCAATACGATCAGTGAGTTTCAAAAGCTAATTAGCCTCACCTGAGGGGAACTTCTGAACTGCCCAGAAGACTGTATCATTATATGTCCCCCTTTAGAGTGGTCTTAATGGAGGTTCCAATTTCTTTTAATATTATTGAGGAACTGAACATAGTGCTCTGCATTACTATATCCAGTTCTTAGTTTATTATTGACAATTGTAGTCTAATTTTATATACCTAGAAGTAAATGTTTTAGAAAGTGGTAAACTAGTATCTCAGGTTGGGAGAAATCGAAGAAACCATCTGAAGTTACTGGCCTGTAAAGTTTACCTGAGCCCAGCGGCTTAGGAGGCTGAGGTATGAGGATAGTGAGTTCAAACCAAGCCTCAGCAAAAGTGAGGTGCTAAGCAACTCAGTGAGACCCTGTCTCTAAATAAAATATAAAATAGGGCTGGGGATGTGCCTCTGTGGTCAAGTGGCCCAGAGTTCAATCCCTGGTACCCGCCCCCTCCTCCAAATTTACCTGAGTACTGCAAGATCTTCACCTACTCTCCTTCTCTCTGGAGGTGAGAATTGAATGAATTTTACATCTTCCCTACACTAAGGAGTAGTTTGTGTGCAATGTTGTACTATATTCTAAGTCCACCTGAAGCATTTTAAAAATTTTTACTTGATCATATTTAGGAACATTAAATTTTTGGTCTTTTTGTCAAAAAGACTTATGTCTGACCATTCAGTATCTATTTGGTTTCTAAATCCATATGGAGATAGTGACAAAGCCCATTAAAAACACTAAAATGAAGATGTTTACTCCCAATACCAGTAATAGTAAATAATAATTAACTCTTACTTCCATTATCAGGTTAGGCACTTTATCTCACTTTATGTGGAGGAAGGAAGGAGAGAAAATTTTCATGCCTTAGAAGTTAAGCATATGGTTCATTAATATGTAAGGCACAAATTCAAACAACATGCCATAGTACTTAGCATTTGGTAAAATGTTCTTATGCTGAAATAATAGATTTGGACTCCTGACACTCAATTAAAATCATGTATATTTAGTTTATGATTAGCAAGTCTTAAGTTGCCTTTTTTTCCTGAAAAATATTATATCCAGACATTTTGAAAATCTCTTCAAATGGTTTTGTTTAATATCAAAGAGTTTTTACTTAAAAATGTTGACATTCAAATTAGTCACACAGAAAGTGGTTGACAAAAGATAAAATAGCAATCTTGTTCAAGGAATGAGCAGTTTCAAGTTCACCAAGTTGAGCAAGATGTACTTGAATGCAGTCAATGGTTGATTCTGAACTTCCAGGTGGAGTTCCAGGGACATAAAACTGACGTTGTCATTGGCACTTTGAGTCATTCAGGTCACACCAGAGAAAAACTGGCTCAGCAGCATGTCCCATGTGATTCAGCCTAGTGGCAGGTCTTAGTCAATGAGGGAAGTCATTCTTCAACTGGAAATGTCAGCAATGGAAAAATCAGCTTCTAGAGGCATCAACAGAACAACAAACCAATTGCATTGATTCTTCACTATTTTTTCCTAAATTCCCAAAGATTGACCAACTCCTTTAAATTTTTAAAAGTTTTTAGTTGTTAACCACTAATTCATGCATTGCATGGAAAACCAATGTATTCATTTGTTTATTCAGCAAATATTTCTGAGTATTTACTGTTGGCAAGGCACTATTTCAGTCACTAAATTAATCCAGTGACTAAAATTAAGTCCCTGCCTTCATAGAGCTTACATTTTAGTGAGGCAAACAATAAACAAAACACTTATGCATGTCTAGTATTGGTGTATGCCAACAACAAAAATAAAATGAATATTAAGTGGTTGGGGTGAAGAAATCCTTCTGTTTAGATGATGTTTAAGCACAGAGCCAAAGAAGAAAGAGAACAAATAAAATGGATTATTCAAGGGAAGATTTTTCTGTCGCGACCCCTCGCCGGCAAGGGAAAACATGACACAGGATTCTTCTTTCAGCAGTTTATTCAGGCCTTGAGTCATGTATCATCTTCTAGCGCCCGCGCCCGACACACCCAAGCACAGCTTAATAAAGCCCCCCGCATCCCAATCCTAAGCCGCTACGTGGATCTCTCTCATAGGGTGGTAAGGGATTACGCGCCAACTCTCCATAAAAGGAGTTGTTTATCACAGGCCACAGTGGAAGCCGGCGCCATCTTCTAATGGCGGCCACGGTCTATAAGAATGGCTTACCACATTTTTCTAGTCAGAAGAAATGCAAAAGACCCATAGTGATGGATTGAGCTTAGAGTATTTGAGGAACAGAGAGGAGACTAGTGAGATCAGAACAGAATTGAGGATGAGGGGAACAGATTGGCAGCAGAGAAAGGGGAGGCTGTTGAAATGGCTAAACTCAAGGAATACAGGTAGGAGACTGAGTCACACAGGTGTCCAGGGCCAGATCCTACACCCTAAATACATTGGAGCTACCTGGATCAGTCCAGCTACCTGGACTGATCCTATCTGTTTTAATATTTCCTTCTGGCTGGTGTGAAAGAAGAGAGTCCAAGGGCAAAGAAGGGAGCAGAGAGAGCATCTGGGAGGCTACTGCAGTGACCCAGTGGCTTGGATAAAGGTTATGGTGAAGAAAGGCGAGGAGTGCTTGGAGGTGGCACCTTCAGGATTTACTGAAGATGGATCATCTCAATATGCCTCTGAAGGAGTAAAATCAAGGGCCACTTGAAGGCTGGAAAGACAGCCACACAGTCACCATTTGCTGGAGACTGCAGAAGGTGAACGCTTTGCTGTATTTTGGGGAAGAGTCGGGAATCGAATGTTCAGTTGTGAACACTTTTAAATTTGGAGCTTTTGTTAGATGACTAATTGGAGATGTATCTGGATGCTAGTGGTTTGGTCAGTGTTGGAGGAATAAGCTTGGGAGCCATAAGTTATAGATAGGATGTAACACCACAGGACTAGAAGGAATCACTGAGGAAGTGCTAAGGGAAGGGAGACAAGGGGTCTGGGGACTACACTCCAAGAGGAACAATAAAGAAGTTTGAGACAGACTGGCAAATGAGGGAGGAGGAGGACAAAAGAGAGGGTGCCCAGGGCCCAGTGAGGAAGGTGAAGAAGGGAGGGATCAACCATATCCACTGTTGTTGAGATGGCAAGGCAGGAAGCAAAAAGCTGAGTTAGGTTTGGCAACGTGAAGGCCACTGCTGTGGTGAGCACCCCCAACCCCATTTTTAAAATGAAGTGCTGATGAGAGCCTAGTAAGAATGTGTTGAGCAGGGCATGGTGACACACGCCTATAATCCCAACAGCTTGGAGGCTGAGGCAGGAGAATTGCAAGTTCAAAGCTAGCCTCAGCAACTTAGTGAAGCCCTAGGCAACTTAATGAGGCCCCGTCTGTAAATAAAATTATTAAAAGAGCAGGGGATGTGGCTCAGTGACTAAGCATCCCTGAGCTCAATCCCCAATACCAAAACAAAACAAGAATCTGTTGAAGAATGTGTGTAGGAAGCATGGAAACAGTGAGCATAGAATATTGTTTTGAGATGTTTTCTTGTAAAGGAGAACACAGACGTGGAGCACCGGGCTGCAGAGGTATGTTGTGGTCAAGGGAAGTTCTCATCCCACCATGTTTTGATGCTTACAGGAATGGACAATGATTTCTTAGAGGAAGTTCACATTTGTGATCAAGATCATTTTGTAATTGTCATTAACAGTGCCCTGTGAAAGAGAAGGGTGATTGGAAAGAAGCATCCTCAAGAACCATGTAATTACCACTTTCTCTTTGCTCCTACTGTTTTTTGTTTGAATGATGATAATAACCCATGTGCCCTATAGAACATGAGCGCAGCATACACCTTAACTTACTATGTGCAGGAGATGGGATCACTTATTTTTAAATTTTTATAATAATTATACAGAGTCCCCATTCTTATTTTCCTACTCTAGAGCAGAGGAAACTGAGGCTTGAAAAGGTTATTGGTGATGTCCAAGATCACACCACTGGTATTTATGCTCAGATCTTGAACTTTTGACCATGGCATGTAGAATTCCTCTCTACTTGTAACTGCATTAAATTGGAATTTGGACCTTTATGTATTACTTATAGCTTATTTGTCCAAATTATCATGTACATTTAGTAGTTTCCTGTTCCTAAAGCCATGTCTTCTCCTTTCTGGCTTGTTCATGGGGTAGAACATGCATTTCTTGACATAAGTTCCACCTCAAGGGAAAGGAGGAACAAACTGAGAGCACTAACAATACTCTTCAAGAGCTCTCGATAAAGCCCAATGAGCTGGATTATGCAAAAGTTCCATTACAGAAATAAGAGAATATAGCCAGGGTAGAGGGAGTACTTGTATTTTTCAGAATAAATCCAGGAGAGAAAATGCACTAACTGGTTTTTTCTATGCATCAATGAAAAAAGAGTTTAAAGGAAAATATGGTAGGCATAAAAATAAATAAGCAATAATAAATTAAAGCTTGCTCCGATATAGTGTTTGAAATGTTCTGCTTTAGGGCTGGGGGTATAGCTCAGTTACAGAGCACTTGCCTACACAAAGCCCTGGGTTCCATCCCCAAAACTGAAGAAGAAAAGAAAAAAAGACCCATTTATAGGAAAAAGGAAATATCCCTCTAGTCTGTTTGGTAGGCAAAATTGATCTATTTTAGAGAGAAATTAAAAGTACAATAAGATAAGCCAGGTGTGGTGGTGGAAGCCTTTAATCCCAGTGGCTCAGGAGGCAGAGGCAGGAGGATCATGAGTTCAAAGCCAGCCTCAGCAACAGTGAGGCGCCAAGCAACTCAGTGAGACCCTGTCTCTAAATAAAATACAAAATAGGTCCGGGGATGTGGTTCAGTGGTTGAGTGTCCCTGAGTTCAATCCCTGGTACCAAAAAAAGTACAATAAGGTGATGAAATAGGTTGAATTCAGATGTACATTTAGTTTCACAATTGAAGAGAGATGATCCCACTTCAACTATTATTTTAAGTCCTATGAAGTAGCTGACCCTTAGAACGTTGCCTTTAGTTAGCTGGGGCCCTCTTAAAGGTGTGGTTGATAAGAAGACATGTTGTGAACATTTTGTTGAGACGGAGATATGTACCCACCTTGTTTTTGTTCTCTTCCTTCTCATTTACAAGGTTACATAAAGCTAAGGAAACATTTTAGTCTAAAGACAGCTCCAAATTATGGCAGGTAAACAGTTTTAGTCTCTGGATTGAAAGGTATCAGAGCAGGGCATAGTGATTTATAATATGATAAAAGCAAAAATGTGTTACTACTATTTACTCGGACATTTCAAGATTGGATTGTTGAGTGGTTTCTCAAATATTTATAAGTAATCATTGAATTAAATATCTTGTTCTTGTCCTAGACACTCTTTAGGTCTTGCTTTGACTATGATGCCTTCTTTAAAAAAAAAAAATTGAGACTTGACAGCTGATCATTTTCAGACTCTAAAACTACTTTTATCTTACTTTGAAATCTTCAGCATTCTTATGTGGTCTCTTTTGTCAGGAAAGGAAATGCAAGGTATCTGCATGTTCTTAATGGTTAGTACCCTCTCTTTATCCCACCCAAAACACACATCTCAGACTTCAGACACAACTAATGCTACCAAACATCCTTTTCCTCTATGGTTGAGGTGACCTGCACCACCATTCTTTATTTGGTGTAGGAGTAAAGAATTCATGTGACTATTTCTTAAGCACCTATATAATGACATACATAAAACCAAGCTCCTAAATCCTTTGACCTTCTGTGACTAAAGGGCCTAGCTATACATGCCCAGGGCAGTGTTATGCTTGCTGGAAATGTTCAAGTCCTACAAACTAGATTCATTTTTGCCTTCCATATTGCTCTTTAAAAGTAAATGCCAAAATAAAAATGTAAGAAAATGGCAAGTGGTGACTTTGTCACAAACGAGACACCTGTAATTAAATGAGGGTGATAGTATAAGAGTGGGCTGTAGAGAGATGGGCCCTAGAGAATATGATTCCGCCTTAAACTCAAGAATATCTGATTCTAGTTATCAATCTAATCATCTATTTGAAAAAAAAAAAACTTTAGGAGTAAATAATGATTGAGATTAGTTTTAGAAAAGTGTTCTCTTAAGAATGTGTGTCAGGAATCAATGAACTTTGCTAATGAAGGAAGAAGGATGCTTAAGCATTGCTACCGGTGGAAATCACAAGTTGTAGATGAAGAAGGTGGTGTGGGTGGACAGTACATCAAACTTTTTTTTTTTTTTGGTCAAAAGTAATAGAAAAATGTCTTCTTTGATATAAGGAGAGTAACTAAGAACAGAGTATGGTCGAAGAGCATGAGAAGAAGATTNAGGGGGGATAGTAGAGGATAGGAAAGGCAGCAGAACACAACAGACACTAGTATGGCAATATGTAAATCAATGGATGTGTAACTGATGTGATTCTGCAATCTGTATATGGGGTAAAAATGGGAGTTCATAACCCGCTTGAATCAAAGTGTGAAATATGATATATCAAGAACTATGTAATGTTTTGAACAGCCAACAATAAAAAATTAAAAAAAAAGTAATAGAAGGTCAGTGAAAAGGATGTTAATTTTGGGAAAGCTACTTGTGCTATCAGAACCCTTATACATAAGTGATTATTTTTCTGCTACTCAAACATAATATAGATATAGTAGATGAGCTTTCATAAATTTCCATGTCCTTTTTCAAAGGTCTGTTCTAACAGGACTTCCTGAGCAGCATGCATGTATTTCCTCTGTACCAAAATGACTCTCAGTTTCAGGAATCTGGGACTAAAACTCAAAGAATATCCTTAGTCTCAAGTGGTTAATATCAAGGCAATGGGGTTGGCCATATCTGAGCTAAGTTGCATGTGTGGAGAGAAATGGAGCAGAAAAGGCCAGTTGGAGTTCAGGGGGAAAAGAGGGGAGACAAAGAGGAAGACAGCAAGAAGGAATAGGAATGAAGAATACAGAAACCTGGGCCTGAGAAAGAACCAGACGCCTCTGTTGGTAATAAGATAATGGATAAAGGAGGTGGTGGATGATGAAGGCTTTCATCTATAGTCTCTTGTAAAATTGGCAACCTCAGAATAGATCCTTACTGCATTAAAGTGAATAGCATGAAGCTTTGTGAATGCAGACCTATCTTTGAAGAATACAACACACTGATAATGATACATCCTAATTTGTAGAAGATTTAAAATTTGTCTGCAAAATTTTTGACTCTTGACCCAAACAGAAGCAAGGCTTGTGTATATGCTGTAATCAGGGTCTTCCCCTAAAACAAATAACTCAATCAATAAATGGGCAAACGAACTACACAAACTCTCAAAATTAGTAAAAATGACTTACAAATATATTTTTAAATGTTCAGCATCTTCAGCAATCAGGGAAATGTAAATCAAAACCACACTAAGATTTCATCTCACTGCAATTAAAATGGCAATCATCAAGAATACAAATAGCAATAAATGCTGGCAAGTATGTGGGGAGAAAAAGAACTCTTATGCACTATTGGTGGGAATATAAATTAGTAGAGCCACTATAGAAATCAGTATGGAAGTTCCTCAAAGGACTAGGAATTGAACAAGCATAGGATCCAGCGATAGCATTCCTCATCATTCATCCAGAAGAATTCAAGTCAGAATACTTTAGAGATACACACATAACCATGTAAACATGGTTATATGTTATATATAGCAGCATAATTTACAATAACCAAGTTATAGAACTAGCATAGGTGCCCGTCAATAGATGAATGGATAAAGAAAATGTGGTATACATATGCAATGGAATATTTTCAGACATAAAGAAGAACAAAATGTTGTCATTTGCAGGAAAATAGATGGAACTGGAAAGCAACATGTTAAGTGAAATAAGCCAGATTCAGAAAGCCAAGAGTTGCATGTTTTCTTTCATATTGGATGCTAGAAAGAGAGAAAATGGCAAAAAAATGGATTTCATGAAAAGAGAAGAGAAATGTTATAGTAAAGGGAGGGGTGAAGGGAAAGGAGGGGGAGAGGAGGTACTTGGAAATGAAACCGATCAAATTGTGTGCACAATGAATCACTATATGTACAATTATTATGCACCAATTAATAAAAAGAAATCTAGCTGTTCATGGAATTGTTTCAACACAGAGCATTATGGAATTGAGGCTGTGTGACTCCTAAGCTTGAATGTAAAAGATCCCGAATCTTCTTGCGTAGTTTTTCTGAATGCTCCCTATCAGAAAGACAGATGCCATGAAAGAAGTCTCACGATTCTGAGGCCACCATACTAGAGAGGCCACACAGAGGTTCTCAAGTCAGCAGTTCCAGCAGAACTCTCAGCCAACAGCCAGCATCAACTCCAGCTTCATGAATGAGCTGTCTTGGGTGTCTAGACTTCAGATAATGGTAGCCCCAGCCAACAACCTCTGTCTACAACCACACGACAAATCCCAAGCAAGCACCTTTCAGCTGCCTTTCTCAAATTCCTGATGCAAAAAATATCTTGAACAAGAGAGAAGAGGAAGGATGGCTTTTAACCATGCATGTTCCTATTGACCAGTATCTCATGCTGGAAGCTACTCAATCAGGTTGAGTCTAACATTAGTGAAGAAGATTGAGGCTGCTTTTTTAAAAAATTCAGTCTCACACAAAGTAGCCAACGCCTCTAAATTCTGTGTTAGTTGCACTCTGAATTCCCATCCATCTTTTCACAAGTTTATAGCATGAATCACAATATTTGGGGTGGGGGGATGCGTAGAAGAACTCGGGAGAGTCCTTATGGGCCCTTGCAAAGTCATCATAACTACTGTGGCAACTCAGACAAATGCCTCATGACAGTGCTGGGAACAGAACAGCGAGGCAGGGGAAAGGAAGAGCAGGAGCTGTGTAGAGGGAAAAGCAGGGTCTGCTGGATTGTACACAAGCCACCCCGGTCTTTAAAGGACGTGGGAATTCCAAAGCCCTTTAGACTTAAACACATAATTTCTTTACCACAATCCCTTAGTTGGTGCCCAACTGTAGCCGATCGCAGCTCCAAGTATTCTATTTCAAGACCCTTTTTCTGATTCATGGAATTAGTTATGTGGGCTTTTAATGTAGCAGCTGAGAGCCCAATGTTAAATTGACTATTTAGATTTAGTCAAAATGAACAATTTATATTCATAAGGTATTCAAAAGATATACTGTCTGTTCATTCTTCTATATCTAGGCTCACACATGCAAATCTCCAGGGGCCAAGGCCATAGGACAATTGCAGGAATCCCTGTGTGAGGCCAGGATGCACAAATGACCCTCTTCAGGAGTCAGTGGTAGCTCAAGGCCAGCCATTGGCCATAAAGAAACTGATTTAAACTGGCCAAATATTATAGTCTTTTAAATGAATTGGAAGAGCTGAATTTTTGTGTAAAATCCAATTTTAAAATATTAACAATGAATTAAAATATATATAAAACACAGTGTGTGCCAAATTCAGCCAGGGAAAGGCATCTGCAGCCAGTTTCAACCCTTTCTGGGTTCTTTAAATTTTCCCCCTTCACCAAGTGAGCTTAACAGAAAGCAACATATTGAGACTAAGTTTGACTCCTCATAAAAAATGTTCCCTGGATTTTGTTTTAATTTGGTGACCTTGATTTCTATCAAAGACCAGTGTCCATTTTGCTTTGCAACATTTCTTATATAAGGGTACACACAGCAAATTTCTACTACAAGTTGGTAGGAAGAAGTGTGCTTTTCCAGATAAACTTGTGTGTTTCCTTTCATCAGATAATTAGAACTGTGTAGCTTGTTATGCTTCCTCATTTGGCTTGACTTCTAAAAAGTTCAGAGTTAAATATAGAGCTCATACAAACATATTCCATGAGCTGATACTATGAACTTTTACTTTTCTCTAATCACGAATGGTTTCTAAGTTTCCTTTAGTATATATGTAATTCACCTGTTTTTTGTTGTTGTTGTTTTGTTTGTTTGTTTACTATTAAAAGTTCTAAATCTTTTCTGGGCCATTTATGACATGTTCATATCACATACTTAACACAAATGCATAGCACATAATAGACATTTTATATGTATACATTTTGTGAGTACATACTTTTCACTATTTTATATTGCTTCTCTATCATGATTTTTTGAAAAATAAATATAATATTAATGAGTAAATGCTTTGTCCAATTATATCTGGCTGTCTGGCTATTTGTCTATATTTATAATATATACATATTTAATGCATATAACATAGGTATTCATGTGTATGTATATTTTATATAAATGGTATATGACATATTTTAAATACAATTTAAAATCTGATTTCTTAGTAATCCATTGAGAATTTTCTTATGACACCATATTTTGAAAAAAAAATGATTGTATACATTTTTGTAATGTTTAGTTATGTAAGTAAACTTTAACCCTTCTATTGTTAGATATTTTACTTATTTCCCATTTTTCAACATTTAAACACTGCTACTATGAATGTAAATATTCATGTGCTTGTCATAATTTAAGGGGTAAATTTTAGAAGTAAGCTGGTGAGGGTCAAACCATACATTAAGAAAATTATTTCTTTCTGTAATGATAGTATTAATGGAATTGATATACAAGTGTGTCCCTCTGAGATCTGATATAGATGAGGTGATTACCCAAAATATCTTTTGTTAATATAATAGATTAAAATAGATACTTATTATCTTATAGCACATCTTTAATTATAGACAAAAGCAGGGTCTTGTGTTTTGTTTGAGCTTTGGCACTTCTTTCACCAACCGTATTTGCACATCTTTCGCCCACTTTTTAAAATAGCACTGTTAGTTTTTTTGTTTTCCCTTGTTTTAAGTTGTGGGCTAGACATTATTTCCACGACTGTTCTACTTCTTCGGAATATCTGAAAAATCTCAAACTTCATACCAAATGTTTCCAGACTAAACTCTGCTAGCCCCTTCCATCCAGTTATGTACAAATCTGTAGTTTATTGAAAGGGAAATTCTACTGCTATGTAGCTCTCACCTTTGTTTGCCAAAGCTCAGTTCAATAAATTGGTCAGACACTAACATGAGTTCTAGACTTTTTATTCACCCCTTCTGAGACACTAAGAACTTTTACTTACCCATCAAGAGAAGCTGAATGCTACTTCATGAAAACACAAGTACCCATTTGCTATCAATTCAGTTTTCCAAATGGGACTTTCCTGTTGGGGCTTTCTTGAGTCTTACTCATTCTTTTCTTTCCTGGCTACCCCACCCCCTTCCTCTAATAATTTAGAGTTCTCTTTCCAGAAATATCAACCAGGCGGGTACAATTTTTCAGTGCTTCCTATTCCAGTGACGTAAAACACCCACAGAAATTTTCTGCTAATCCTGAGTAAAACAAACAACAATGTCAGAAATGCTCTTGAGGCCAGATCATAAAGTCAAAACACATACTAGCTGGCACCGAGACTGTCATTGTGCCATGCGTGTGCTTGAGGGACAACGAGTTTGCTTTCCTTTGGAAGGGCTCAAGCCTCTCATGCATGCCATTATTTAAAAATATCAAAGACACTTTATTTTGGTTTGGGAGACTAGCATTTACATCTGAAAATAGCTACAGTTTTCTCAGGATTTTTCATTGCCAAAGAAGCAATTTGTGAGTTGTAATCATGAAACAGAGAATGGTTTTCTTTCCATCTTCATTATGTGCATATTAGGTTTTGTTATTGTATTTATATAAGGCATTTCTTCTGAAGCACTGTACAGTTGGCTGAAATAGAAAAAGCAAAACACATTTGCATCTCGTCCCTGTCTCTGTTTAGTTTTGAGAGAGACATGAAGGGGCACAGAGTTTGTGATGGTCCCTCCTTGACTAGGCTTCATGCCAATGGTGTGGACAAGAGCCCTACCCTGAAGTCTCCCACAGGCAAGACCTCATGAGTCTTCCTGCACTATGGTCTTGTGAAGGAGCCTCTTCATTAATTTGGCATCCTCAAAACTATCAGAAAGAGTGCAAAAGAGTGAAATGAACAGAACCTATCCCCTTCCCCAGATGCCACGAATATGGCTGAGCATATTTGACTTTAGCTCTTATCTTCACTTCCCTTCCATTTCCTAGAACTGAAGGACTCCCAGGAACACATATCCCAGTCACTTGATCGAAGGCATTCTTTTGGCAATTCAAGACAGAGGAATTCAACGACCGGGATTCCTGAAACAATCCTGGGATATAGTTAGTACGTTCAGGAGGTCTCACCTTTTAAGTTAAGGATCAGGAGCTTAAACCCCGATCACATTGACATTTGTTGTTTCTATTGGGCGTCTGTTTGGATCCCTGGATGAAAGTGATCAAACCAAGAAACAAAGCAAAACACTCAAATGAACTCAAGCAATAAAAGTAATTTATTAGTTCATATAACTGAACTGTTCAAGGATGGGGCTAGTTTCTGATATGGCTGCAATTAGAGACTAAAATGTGATTCATTACAGGCTCCATCTCTTTGAAAGTCTTTCCACTTGAGTAACTCTGATGGCCAGAAGCTGCTGAAGACTCCCAGCCTAGCAGCTTCACAATCTCAGCAGGGAGAAAGCGTCTTTTCTCCAGGACAGAAGGGTAGGCAAGATTAGGAAGAACCGAGGCAGGCCCACAAATGGAGGGGATATGCATCCTAGACATTTTCATTCCTAAGTAGAGGAATGGGGTACTCACAGGAATCAGAATTTCTATTGTCAGAATCAGAGGATTCTGTTGCTAGAAGATTCAAAGCCATCACAATCCACTTCTTGGCATGGTGTAGTAGCAGAAGTAATCAGCCTGTCCACTTTGCTTTCATCTTGCTATTATGTTTGGGCAAGGCAGCTCTCTAAGCCCCAACATCTTAGCTTTTCCACGAAAAATAAGAGCATACACACAATCATTTCACTGAGACCACTGTATGAAGGAAACAAGAACAATTATGAATGTAGGGATTAGTATTATCCTCTACCGCTCCTAGACCTGACTATGCCAAGCCATCTGTTTACTTGTACCTAGGACACAATTTAATCTGCAGGGCTCTAAAAGGGAAGGTGATTGCTTAATGTTCAAACTGAAGAGCTCTTTCAACCTACCCAGGTGTTCATGCAGCACATCTGCCTCCCACCTGCTTCACCCAAGTGATGCAAAGAAGATATGTTGGTTTCGGCTTCCTAATCATCCTTGGGACTTTGAGAGACATCTTTGTCCAATGCAGCTTCACTCTGAAGTCTTGGGCTTCTATTTATGGGCTCTTTTTGGAAGTTGTCTTAGACTTTTGAAAAACCAAAGCATTTGAAACATTCATCTCTTTATCCCTGAAAATGGAAGAGGAGAACTAGCTCCTCTCCAAAAGCCCCAGCCACACCTGCTGTTTATCCTGCATTCACGAGGAGGTGACTCTCCCGGTAGTTCATGGCATTTCCTTTGACACATCAAAGTGAAACTTCTACAAGACAGAAACAACATGTCTATTGTTAGATGAAAAGTAAATATCCCATTTCAAGGCAAAAACGACAACACCAGATTGATCTTTTTTGAAGTCTTAATACCCTAAGTTGTCTGGATTTGGGGTTTAGGGACAACTGAATGGATATTGGTGAAAGTGCAAGATGTCATTCTGGTAAAGTCATTCCCTTGGAAAAGGACAAAGTTACACAAATATTTCAAAGAGGAAAACAGAAATAACTATAAATATTTTTATTTTTTCTCAAAGGAGTAAGTTGTCTACAAATCCAACTGATTATAAGAGTCCCTGGATTTTGTATTTTCCACAGAAATGTATTCCCTTCTTTTTTTCCTTGCTATCTTTATGTCTTCTATCTGGATATTCTCTCCTAACTCACTTTTAGTGCCTTTTAAAATCTATCTTCTCTCCAAACTTCCACCTTCTCAATTGTCCATCTAGATGCAGGCCTAAGGCTGTTTAGTATGATATCCTTGGGAACATTCACTAACCTCTCTGGGTCTCAGTTTTCTTAATACATAGTTCAAGGGATTATATGAGGATTAAGTGAAAAAAATATATATATAGCTTAGAATAGAGTCTGGCCCGTAGGAAGCTCTAATTAGTACTGGCACATACATGTTAGCTGTTATTCCCTCGTGCCCTCTGTCACCTGGGCTTCAGCCTTGGGTAGGCATTAGATGTGTTTCACCTGCATGTTTTCCTCTACCTTGCTTCCATGACCAACCAGGGAACTCTTTTCCATTCTTCATGGCCCTGTGCCAGTGAACCCTCTGGACTTCTTCAGGGAAGACTTATAGATGCCTCTTTTGGGGTATTACTCCATTGTATCACTGGGGATATAGCTCAGTTGGTAGTGTGCTTGCCTTGCATGCACAAGGCCCTGGGTTCAATCCCCAGCACCACAAAATAATAATTAATAATAATAATAATAATAGCTACAACAACAATAATAGAAATAGCTACTGCTGATTGGATTTCTAGAATGAATGAGGTGCTTAATACATATCATTCTGTTTAATCTTCATGATCATTCCTGTTACACAGATGGGAAAACTGAGGCTCATGGAACAACTTCAGCTTGTCCAAGAAGTGGTAGTGCCAGATTAAACAATGGTCCAATTCAGCAAGCCATAGTCATTCAATCACATGTCATACTCCTTCTCAGTGTGTATAGTTAAAGAAACTATAACTTCTTGTAGTTTCTTTATCCCCTCTCCTTTGCTGAATCTCTGAGCTGCCTGAATGCCTGAAAGCATCCTTGACAGCCCCATCCTTGTTCATGGAATAGCCTGGAAAAAAGTACCTGAGCACTATGCTCCCTTGATTCAGTGAGCCCTCCATATCCTCCTCCATCCGAATGTGAGCATCCACTTTCATTTGTGTTCTTCCATCTCTGATCACGAGCTGTGTTTTTCTTCTATGACAAAGACTCCTTTACCTGCTTTCTGTCTTTTAATTTTTCAGAATCTTTTGGCTCATGTGTGGGAGCAGAGAGTTACCACAGATTCCACATGTTAAAGCAGTGAGTACTTCTTGCCAGTATTGGATCCCTGGACACCATCCTGCCTCTCTGGCCAGTATCCCTGCCTTCTGCTTCTTAGGGAGAAGAGAAATGAAAGCAGACTTTTGGAGAGTTTTTAATGCAGTAGCCTAATACCTGGCACATGGTAAACACTCAGTAAACAACGGTGAAAAAAATGAATGATTGGAAAAGCGATCACCTGTGAACACCTGTGATGATCCCCTGTGAACAGTGACATTGGGTGGAAAATGAAGTCAAGGAATCGGCTCTTCATCAAAAGGGTCCAAAGATGACTGAACTCCCATTTTGCTTCCCTGGAGAGACTCAGTAGTGGTGGCACATGGGTAGATGCAGACAGTCTGGATAACTGCTGCTTGAAGAATGGATCGAGACCCCCACAGTGCCATCAGCTACCTGCATGCTGATCTGGACAGGAGCGTCCTTGCCTGTAGCCACACTGGAGGTGAAGGGCTTTTCCTTCTGATAAACCTTTTTCTCAATGACTCATTTATTTGCCTTTCAGTCCCCTGAAGTTCAGTAACTTTTCTGGTTTTTATCAATTCCAAAATTAACAGAAAATATCTTTCTTCCTTCAGGAAATGACCTAACGAAGATGAAGAGCTTTAATCTAACTCATATAAAATGCTCAATACACCACTTTGTTTTAATTTCTTTTTTTACTAAAAAAAAAGTGTTCCTAAAAATACCAACCATATATGATCTTTGGAATTCCTTTTTGAGAAAAGAGACCCTTCACAAAAGCTAGACAGTTTTCTAAGAGAGAAAGTAGAGTAAGAAGAAGGTGGTTGGGTGCCTTTTTTTTTTTTTTTTTGCTACTGAGGATTGAACTCAGGGGAACTATTTACTTACTTTTTATGTGGTGCTGAGGATTGAACCCAGTGCCTCACACATGCATAAGCCACCACTGAGCTACAATCCCAGCTCCTCTTTTTATATTTTATTTAGAGACAAGGTGACACTGAGTTGCTTAGTGCCTTGCTAAGTTGCTGAGGCTGGCTTTGAACTTGTGATCCTCCTGCCTCAGCCTCCCAAGCCACTGGGAGAGTGCCATTTTTAAAGAACTACATATCAACTGTGAATAAAATCAAACTTTTATGAAAGGAAGTTGATTTTTCCTCCCACTATAATTACATATGGAAACCTTGACATCCTTCAACTTTACTGAAGAAATTAGACTCCTGGGGTTGATTTCTCTGAGTTCTGTAGAGGTTCGCTCTGGTCTGCAGGATGTGGGCCCTGTGGCAGTTGAAGAAAGCATTTGTTCCTTTGGGCCTTCACAGGTAACTTCCCCCAAACCATGTGTCTGTGGTCTTAAAGACTCCCCTGAACCCTCCTCTCTGGTTCCACCTAGACCTTTTTCTAAATCTGAAATTGTTAGGGCCTAGTTGTTCCTTCACAAAAGGAAGTCCACCTCCCCAGGCCTGAAGTCTTGAAGCACTTCCCTTTCATTCTCTGAGAGAATTTAGTATTTGTTACAGTCCCAGGCAGCGGCTTTTTGGATTAGCCTTTGCAGGCCTTTCCAGGCTCCAGGAAACTTGGCAGGAATGTTTGGCAGCTTCCTAAACTTACTAGAAATACCAGAAGCCCACAGTTTGCATAATACTAATTAAGTTTTCAGCCCAGTCTCCCTTATAGTGTAGAAGATCCAACAATTTAGGAAACGTCCTATATAGGGATTGATCAGGGAAGGCACTGATCCCAAACCACCAATAAAACAAGAACGTGGAATTCACAGGTAGCCCTGGCAGCCGCATCCGCATCCCATACTTTCGAAGGAGAGCTCTTTTGATGTTTATTTTATTTTTTCTCTTGCAGTGCAAATCCTGCCAGCCTCGCATCATTTTCTAGTATCACTTCCTGAGGCACCTGCACTGATTTCTTCTTTGCCTTTGGAAGTGTTTAGTTTTCTCTAAGCCATTGTACCAATAGGTGTGGTACTCTGGTATTCTGACACACCTCTGGGGTGAGGTGAGACAGGGCACCTGTGCCAAGTGTCTTCACCCACCCAAGGTGTGGTGATATCTTCTATTCTATTACCACATCGTGGAGTATTTTATTCACCTCTCACCACAAGTCATCCAAAATGTGGAGTATTTTATTCACCTCTCACCACAAGTCATCCAAAAAGAAAACATATTGGTCTTGGGCTTTAAACCCCACTTTTTTTTTTAATTTGATTTTTGAGTATTGCTCTGGAGCATTCTCTTTCTCTCTCTTTTCCCTCTGTATATTTTTATTGATATAAATCCCACTTTAAAGCTTCAGAATTCTGGTTATTCTGTGGGGGATCAGGGATCAGTCTTTCGATTTTCACATTTTTATACTAATGACTATAATATCTTCTAAGAAAGAAAAAGGCAAAGGAGGAGACCCAAGTGAAATGGGAGACAGTGGCTTTTCCCTTTTGCTTTAGAAATCCATGTATTTAAAGAGGGCACATGATAGGGAATTGATTTGGTCAATATTCCCTAAAACTCTGTGCTTGAAAAACATATTTCAGTAATTAGCAAATTTTTTCGAAGTGTCAGTTCGAGGTAGCTACTGATTACTGGTTCCTGTTGTGGCTGGGCATCAGGATCCCCTCTTTGAGTTCTGAAGTTCCGGTGTCCATGTGGATTGTGATACTGTTGATTTTGTGTAGTCAGGCCTCGGTAAAAGGCTCAGGGTAAGTGAGAGAGCTGGTGGACAGTGGCCCAGCCTAATCCCTGAAGGAGTACCAGGGGGTTTCCAGGCCTGCCTATTGAGAAGTGTGAAGCCTCAGAATGTTCCTAAGGTGGGAATTCACTGGTTTCCAAGGGAACGAGACATAGGGATAAAACAAGGTCCATTCTTGGAGTGGTTTTGATTTTGTAGTTGAAGAGTCAAAACCAATGTGAGAATTCATCAACGGTTCAGTGGTGAATTATGAGGCATGGATTATGAGTTCCAGGGGAAAGTAGAGAAGGCTGACGTCAGTGTGGACTGAAATAGCTGGAGAAGACTTCCTGGAGAATTGAGGGCTGGCACTAGGCACAGAAAAAACAAAAATGACTACAGATTGATAAAGTCCTATATGACCACTTTTAAGGGTTCAATTTGAATTAACCTCTCTACAACAAGTGTTGCTTTGGAGGTTGGGAAAGATTGTTGAAGAAAGAGAGCAAGGTCCCCTGCATGCACACATTCAGGCTCTTTCCTGAGCTGCTTGTGAGAAGCCATTCACAGAACACACAACTCAATTTAGGAGCAAAGCATACCTAATATAGTCATAGGAGAAAATCTGTGAATTATTGGAGGGTTTAATGCACACTAAGATGAAATTATCTCAGTCAAGTAGAAGAAATCAGATGATAATTTTTTTTCCTCAGTTAAAAAATCCTTTATAGCAGGCTCTAGAAAACTGCCCTCCTAGGACCAAATCAGGCCCATTTCTTGTTTTTGGATGACCTGTGAGCTAAAAATTATTTTGAAATGAAGGTGATATTTTGTGACAAGTAAGAATTCTATGAAATTCAAATGTCAGTATCCAGAGTAAAGTTTTGTTGGGATACATCCACACCCATTTGTTTATATATCATCCATCACTGCTTTTGTGCTAGGACAGCAAGCTAAGTAGTTGCAACAGAAGTCAAACGTATTACTTTGTCACTTTGCACTGGGACTCCATGTGCTAAAAATGGCAGTGACACAATAATAAATGGACAGTGTTTTGGGTGACACATGTATCACCTTTCTGAGCAAAAAGATACTTTTCAAAGAAGAAATACATAAAACCTTATTGAAGATCAGCACTAACAGATGAACATTTGCAATCAATTTTGATGACGGAAAATATGAATTTCAAAGCCCAGTTAAGGAAAATATGACTTCCCCCAAATGAATTTCATTCTTCTTATTAGTAGACCTGTGCTACAAAAGAAAAAAAAAGTACTCAATTATTACTATATTTAAAATTTTTTTAAGTTGTGAAAAGTATCCAAAAGAATTCAAGTTAGCATACTTTAGAGGTATATGCATAACCCATGTTTATTGCCGCACAGTTCATAATTGCCAAGTTATGGAATTCACCTAGTATCTGTCAACAGATGAATGGATAAAGGAAATGTGTTAGATAATACACAATGAAATTTTATTCAGCCATAATGAAAAATGAAATTATATCACTTGTAGGAAAATGGATAGAACTGGAGAGCATCACGCTTAGTGATATAAGCCAGACTCAGAAAGATAAGTGTCATATGTTTTCATAAGTTAGAGGGTAAAACAAAAAAGAAAGAAAAAAGACTTCATTAAAGTAGAAGGGAGACCCTTTGGGTAGAAGAAGGGGATCAGGTGAGGAGGGTACAGAGAGGTATTGGTGAGGGAAATTGATATAATTGTGTTATATCATGTATACATATGCCACAATGAAGCCCTCTATTCTGTATAATTATTATGTAGCAACAAAAAATCTTGATTGGCACGAAAAAATATTTTTTCATACCATATTGTAACAAGTGCTAAGTGTTCCACATGGATTTACTGATAAATGCCTTTTTCTTGCTCTGATTATGTAAAATGTTAGAGTCAAATAAAGTTCAGACCCAGAAACTTTAAAAATTGTGGAAATTAGTTTTCTTTCTTATTATATGTTATATAAGTATCAATGCAATATCTTTGATTTTGCATCTTGTCCCCCAAAGCCTAAGATGTTTATTATTTGGTCTACAAAGAAATTTTGTCAAATTCTATCTAAAATAAGAGTGTTATGCCTGAGGGGCACTTTAGGACTTGTGAAGTATTTTGTGTGCATGTGTGTGGTTTTATTTTCCATAATCTTGGGTGGTTTTGACAGCAAATTTATAAGGTGTTCCAAGAGTTACTATTGTCTTTATTTTATGTAGAAATATTTACAGTTGACACTGAAGTGGTCCTCCAAGTTTTGGAAATATTGAATGATCATAGCTTGGGAGTAAAATATGGAGATGCTGTAAAGACCCCTGGTATAATAACCTTGTCTCAGAGAAGGAGGTGTATGAATAAACCTAAGAAGAAAATGATCCTTTGGGAGAGGAAGAATCAGGACCATAACTCCTTCTTCTAGGTATTCCAGGTTTGGGAGACCAATGAGGTGAATCCATAGTCATGTTGAAGCTCCAAGGTTTGGCTTACCTGAATCTTGATGCTCATTTGATCAGTGTTATGGGTTAAATAGTGTCCTTCCAAAAGATGTTGCCATCCTAACCCACAATACCTGTGAACCTGACCTATTTGGGAAAATGAGCCTATACAAAGTAAATCAAATTAAAGTGAGGTTTTAGGGTATACTGTAATCCAACATGACCCACATTCTTATTAAAAAGATACAAGTTATAGACAGATGTATGAAGAGAGAATATTATGTGAAGACACAAATGTCACTTAAATACCAAGGGATGTCCGAGGCCTCCAGAAACTAAAAGCATGGAATGAACCAGCCTAGTTTATACCTTTATCTCAGATTTCTAGTCTACAGTACTGTGAGGTAATAAATCAATACATTTCTATTCTTTAAGGAACCTAGTTTGTAGTGTTTTATTACAGTAGCTCTAGGAAATTCATATTCCCACAGCCCTCCCCATCCTGTCACTGTGGACATGATTAGGGACAGTATGTGATGGTAAATAGAAAATCTTAATGCTAATAATCTGAGAAGGTCTTTCCCCTGGGCTGGGCAATCCTGCATCAGTGGGCAAGAACGATCAGTCAGAGCAGCCTCAAACAGAGCCTCCTTGTGACACCAAGTGGCAACATTATTTGTGGCCCAGTCAGACTCTAGTTCTCTTCATGGTTTGGGCTTGTGTCTGCCCCTGGACTTCCTGATAATTGACCTAATACTGAGCTGAGTGGTTAACTGAGAAGGTTAAATTTAAAAATCAATAATATAAAAGAATGTTACTGTCTCTGTATTTCTTATTTGGGATAAATAAAGCATCCTGTTAAATTTACAAGGGAGGCATTAGCCACCTCCAAGTTCTGACACCATACAAGCAATACAGCCAATGAGAATAGTAATAAGCAAATCAACAAAAAATCTTAGATGGTCTGGATTAGAACCCAGCCCAGATTCATCCCACAGCACAGTGTCTTCAACACCCCCTCCCCCACTCAACATTTGAATTTTGCTCAGGATGACAATATTACTTAGAGAAATGTATTCATTTAGGATAGTTTTAAACATTTCAAAGTCTATTCACTAATTTAGTTCATTTTACAAGAACTTACTAAGTTCCTCGTGAGCCCTGTGGATGTTGGTAAGCAATAAAGATGGTTCCTTATTATTTTTCGCCACTCTACCCTTGAAATTCAGTATCCCAGCCCTGCATGAAGAGATACTTTTTGAAGAATGTGCTCTAAATGTGAGTAGATTTCTCTGTCCTGTCTGCTTAGACAAGGGAAGTACCTACCTCCAAATTCAGAATGAGTTTTAAAATACCAAAACCCATTTCAATTACCGGGATATGTTCATCAGGTATTTATGAATAAATTTTAATTTGAGCCACTCTGGATTGACAATTTAGCCGCGAATGGGTTTTTGGATTTTTTTCCTGTATAATTTGCAATATTTTGTTCGAAGCCCCTAAAATAGGAAGACATATTATAGTAGTACCTTTGAAAGCACAAAGTTGAAACTGGATTGAAGGTGTCCATGAATGTGCTTGCTGGTTACACAGGACCTTCTACCCTTGGGAAAACACTAGCTCTGACTTCATCACGTCTGTTGCCATCTCAAAACACAGATAGTGAGAGTCTACCTGCTTTCTTCCGCCCAAGGTGGAGCAATGACCTATCTGGGATTAGGTAAAGGCTGAGCCAAGCTTGTCATGGATAAAGGTTTCCTTCTATGATTTCCCTCTCCCTCTCCTCCTGCCAGTATGACTTACTAAAGGGAAACCCAGGGAAAAGGGAGCAGAGACAGAAAGGGCCCTCACTAAAGGTGACACATAGCAGAATCAGATGCAAATCTCATGGTATCACTAATGCATGATGCACAGCTTAAGATGCATAACCTATATGGGTTGTGAAGCAAGCAGTTTAAATTAATTAGACAGGAAACACTCAGCTATAGGAGGGAGGCAAGACTGCCGTGAGGAACCAGATTTCAGAAGGTGAAGATGTTACTGTGGTCTCAGTGTGGCTCAGAAGCTCTTGAATAAATCTCCTCATACTTGGGCTTCTATTTCTCATCTATAAACAGACGGGCCTGGGCTCAATGTTCTTGTGAGAGTTCATGGTGGTGGGGCGAGGGTTGGAGGTGGGATAGAGGGATGAGAGAGGTAATGAAGAAGGCAGTGGATTAAAGTTCATTTTCCAGTAATAATAATAATAATAGTTACATTTATTATTATTATTATTATTATTCATGAACAGCAAACATGTGCCTAGTATTGGGCTATAGATTTAATCGGGATTATTTCCTTTGGTTTTAACTATAATCCCATGAAAGAAGTAGCATTATCTCTATTTTACAGATGAGGAAACTGAGGCTTACAAAATGTATTGGGAATTTCTAGAGACACTGAACCAATAGGATCTGGGGCTGGCAAGTCGAAAATTCACAGGAGAAGCCACCAGGCCACAGACCCAGAGAAGAGTTGAAGTTGCTGCTGAAGGCAGTCTGGAGGAAGAATTCCCTCTTTCTCAGGAGGTCTCAGTCTTCTGCTCTTCAGTTTTTCTACTGATTGACTGAGGTCCACTCACATCACGGAGGGTAATGTGCTTTACTCAAGGTGACTGATTTAAAAATTAATCACATCTAAAAAAATACCTTCATAGATGTATCTGGACTGGTCTTTGACCAAATATCTGGTTGCTATGGCCTACCTATGTAGCCAGTCCAAGTCTCTCAGCTATAAAATAGAGTGAGAATTTAACTGATATCCCTACGCCAGAGCCCAAAGCTTCCACCTCTGCTCTTATCACTTGTGCTGGCTTCTAGGACTGCCATGTGCAAATGTCCCAACTTGCCCTTGCCAAGATGTCTGGGGAGTAAATGACCACACAGTTTCTGCTCTTTCCACCTCCTGGGAGGGTACTAAAGACAGTTTGAATACACATGAAAACTCTAAGCAAGATGTGTCTTAATGTCAATAACTTCTAAAATTTAAATTATTTATTCCCCTTTGCCCCCATTTAAAATAATATCTTCTGGAAAGTAAATCAATATAACCATTTTTAGAAGGCAATTTGAATTTTCTTTTAAAATCAAAATGTGAATCTTCTATGATCTTATAATCCAGGCTTCTAGGAGTCTTATTTTAAAAGAAAATATAAATATAATTGTAGAGATGCTATTACAACTTTGCTTAAAAGGCAAAAACATGAAAAATATCATTGTCTAATAATAGGGGACACATAGCAAAATGATGATAAATCCATTCTATGAATTACTAGACAGTTATTAAAAAGATTGAGACAGACTTCATGTGAAAAAAATGTTCAAGATATATTAAGGGGGGAGAACCATGAGTCAATATCTTGGGATAAACATGTTTTGAGGAAAAAGAAAAACTCTACATGCATACATCTACATAAACAGAAAAATGTTGATGTAAATTGAATTAAATTAGTATTTCTGGAGAGTGGATTACAAAAGAAGAACAATTTATGTATGTTCTATACATTTCCACATTTTCTGAATATGTGACAGCATTCCCATTTATTTAAAATTGAATTTAGTTGTTATTATATTACATTTTAAAACACGTGAATTTGCTTTTTAAATTGACAAATAAAAATCATATATATTTATTGTGTACCACATGTTGCTTTGAAATATTTATATACTATAGAATGGCTAAATTGAAGTAATTAACAAGGCTATTACTTCATATACTTATTGTTATTTTCTGTGAGAAGAGCACTTAAAATCGATCCTCATAGTAATTTTCAAGAATACAATATATGGGGGCTGGGGATGTGGCTCAAGCGGTAGCGCGCTCGCCTGGCATGCGTGCGGCCCGGGTTCGATCTTCAGCACCACATACAAACAAAGATGTTGTGTCTGCCGAAAACTAAACAATAAACATTAAAAAAATTCTCTCTCTCTCTCTCCCCCTCCCTCTCCTCTCTCTCTTAAAAAAAAAAAAAAAAAAAAAAAAAAAAAAAAAAAAAAAAGAATACAATATATGGAGTTGAGGGTATAGTTCAGTGTTAAAAAAAAAATTGCCTGGCATGCTTAAGGCCCTGGGTTCTATTCTGAGCACCACAAACAAACAAACAACAACATCAAAACCAACCCTGAAAAATACAGTATATGGTTATTAACTATAATCTCCATGTTGTACATTAAAGCTTTTGAACTTACACCTCCTATCTAACTGAATTTTGTATCCTATGACCAACACCTACCATAACTAAATTGCTTTTGAAATAAATAAACAGAAAGTTCGACAGTAGTCTATTTTTTTCATGTTAGGTTGCCTGCTCACCCCTCCCCATACTGTGGGTCTATACTAATTTGCACGCCTTTGATAAAGCTCTTATTTAGAAAGTGATTAAGAAAGATTAGTCTCCTGTGGTTTGTGATGAGACTACCTTGACTTCATAAGGACATTTTGGGAGGACATGTCCTAACTTGATTCTTGGATCAACAGACAGTTTGGTAGCCTGGCAGTTCTTAACCTCTCTGTGTCTGGCAACACCCACACTGACAGATGGTGTTGACCTTTAGGTTAAGGCAATTTCTTGATCATTTGTGGAGGCAGAGATGTGTACCAATGGCTGCTCACTGGGAAACAAAACCCTCACAGGGCCCCTGCTTTTCTGTATTGGGAAGAACTATGCACAGACCCAGAGAACATTTGGTAATATTGGTCTTTCAATAATAAAAAACTATATTTATTTTCCTTTTATGATACATAGTTATGCAGATGGTATTTCTACTATATAAAAAAGATAGTAATGGATTTCTGCTCCCAAGAATTGCTCTGAAGAACTTTTAGAACTTTCCACTGAGTAGAATGCATATTTGCATAATTAATATCTAGGGGATGGCATTAGTCATCAATTGCAAGCTTCCTGAGGACAGTGACCACAGTCTGTTTCATCGTGATACCTTACCCTCAACTGTCCTTGGTCTCTGGTGTGGGTGCTCATTGGTAAACTGAACTAATCCATTTCCATAAGTTTGGTCTAGAATGCATTTATGACTCCTGCATGGTCCTGAAGGTTCCTACTGGAAACTTTCAGTATCTTTTCCTTGTTGTAAGTATCAGCTCCAGAACTGAAAACGTGTCCTACGAGGCTTCTCGTTCTGCGCTGCCAGTCAGCCAGTTGTGCTGGTTCCACCTAGCAGGTTGTTGACAGCCAGCCTCCCTTCTGGTTGGCCAGGTCTGTGTCTTCATAAATTGCCACATATTTAGAACATCATCCTTACTTATGTGATCTGGTCCCTACCCACCTCTTAGACTCACCTCTGGCTCACCACCCTGTAGTCACACTCTCTCTCTCTTTGGTTTCCTTGAAGGTGCCAGGCAGGCTTCAGGACACATTGGTTTCCACCTATTCTGTGCATGCTGCTGGGGAATCTTCCTAGCTTTCTCCCCTTAGTATTCAATTCATTCTTACCCTTCTGACCTCAGTTGTAATCTAAAGTCTGCTGATGGCTTCTCTAAATCTATACCACCCCATCAAATTTGAGATCCCTCTCAGACTCTCTCAAAGTTCACCATAGTTTCCTTTAAGCATTGGTCATAACTGATAAAAATTATCCTTTGGGTAATTATTGTTTATGGTAGGCTGCATGACACTAGGAAACTCCAAGCACCAATGTTTGCTTCACAAAAGATTCTTAATAAGTATATGAGGGAATAAAAGATAAAAGCTTGGGCCAAAGCAATGTGAAAAACAATCAGTAATTTTTTCTGAAACTCTTCAGGTTCTATAAATAATTCTTGTAGAATCAGATCTCTGATTCAAGTATTGCTTGCATAATGATTGCATCTATGTTGAAATGAAGCTCTAAATTTTCTCAGCTCTAATTGCAGTTGGGCAGCTCTATCTGGATACAATTATAGGGACTCCACTTTATTTTCTCTTCTGGCCTTCCCTTTGCCACTGTCTCCTGATTATAGCTCTAATCCTGGGGTCATGGTTAAGTAGGGGTCAAGTTTCATCCACCTATACAAATTCCATGAAAACCAACTTGAAAACAGAAATGAAAGGTAGAACTTACTGAATTTCTCTAGGCCTTATAGCCAGACTTGTTTTAGACCATAGGATTTGATCATGTGCTAATTTGTGTCACAGTTTTGTCTAGATCAATTAGACTTTCCTGTATTTATTTGAAGGAAAAAATATTTTCCCACATGAAGGAGTCATTTTGAGTAATATTATAACAAAACAAAGTTGGCCACGCACATCCTGAATGCTGTTGCCAAAATTTGGTTTTAATTAGCTTTATGACCCAGCAAATAGCCATTTCCATGAATGAACCCTTTGCCACATATCCCTACCTACTACCACCACTTCAATCATCATTAATAGTCAGGGAAAATCTCTGCATTAAACCTTACAACATGGTTTCAAACACCCAACTAAAATTCCCCTTAAACCGAATCATCTAACACATAGCTTTTTTTTTTTTTTTCTAGAATGGAAAACACATTTTGGGGAGTGAGGTAAGATTGATGTTCACTTTTGAATAACATTCATTATCTAAGGTTCTTCTCAAAGTGAAATAAATTTCCCTGATGTCAATAACTCTTTTTTTTTTTCTGAGATAGTCTCACTATATTGTTCAGGATGGCCTCCATCTCAGTGATACTCCAGCCTCAGCCTCCTGTGCAGCTGGAATTTCATGCGTGTGCCTCCACATCTGGCTTCAATGCCAATAACTCTAAGTCATTAGATAAAATAAAATCCATTCTTCATGTAGTCATATGGGGGCATAGAGACTGATGGTGAACAAGAGAGAAAAAGACATTTTTTAAAGAATGTAACCCAAATAAAATGAAATAAAACACTAAACAAACAGAACAACAACAACAAAAAAACCTAAATGAAAAGAACAGAAATGTCTCAAATGCTACAACTTAGGCTATAGGGAAGTTCATTTTATCATTTGTTCTACTCAACTGGAGAACATAGGACCCTCCCTCCTACCTTAGGGGATAGTCCTACATTTAACCATTAGACCCTGTTTTCCAGATCTAAATGTGTAAGGACAGGAAACTCAGAGAGGCCCGGTTAGGTAATAGCAGTTAGTTCTTATCTCGATACTTTCTTAACAGATTCTGGAAACCTGGTGTAGTCTTTGAAAGCTGCTGGGATTTTTCCATACAGACGGGCTTCAGCTCATAAGAACCTGTGAAGCAGTGCCTTTCCTTGCATTGGTGAGGGACATAAAGGCAGAAGATATCTGCAGGGGTCTGGGCCATGTGCCCTTGGTTGGAGAAAGAAATCTTCTCATGGCCTCAACCCAATGCACTCTCCCCAAATTAGCTGAGAGCCTCATTATGGGACATCTCCCATGCCTAAAAAAGAAATTCTACAATTTATTTTCGAAAATTGTCTTAGTGGTAAAACTGTGCTTGAGGTCAACTCTATTTCACAACTTAGAAATAGTGACAGGGAGCTTACTGGAGTCTTCACATTGTCACGACTGATGGGAAGAGCCATACTCAAGCTTACTTTTACTGTAGGGAACAATTAACTTCATTTCCCAGCCGTCCCATTACAGTGGGAGTTTGGCTCTTGTTGTTTCTGCTTAGACTTGTTCAAGAGGTGATGGAGATAGGGAATGGGTGAGGAGAAATACCTCAGAGTTAAGGCCAGTGGTCCCATCATTGATTGCTCTTGCTATAAAGGCTAATAAATAATTGTTTTAATATTGTCATTTTGAACATTTCTAAATGTTCAAAAAAATATATATATATATTTTAGTTAATCCAGGAAATAAGGATCTAAAAAGGAAAAGTCCACTGATTGACCAGACCAACGCATGCTATGTTGCGTGGAGGAGCTGGCTAGTCTGCGAGTCTGGTGGAGGCACCAACCCTAGATTTATCTGGGACACCAAGTCCTAGCTCTCAGATTGTGTACAGTGGCATTTGGTAATTATTCTCCATATGTCAAGGCTCTTTTCACAAAAAACTCAAAATAAGTTTGTGTGCCAATGGAGTCTAAATGAAAATAAATTTTCATGTTGCTCTATTTTTCAAAGTTTTAATCCACCCATTAATATCAAGATGCTTTTGGTTATGAAACAAGAAAGCTCAACTAAAAGTAAGTAGCCTTAAGCAATAAAAACTGTTTATAGCTCACAAGATACTTGAAAGTTGGATGGTTCTGGACTTGCTTAATTTAGTGTTTCAATGATACATACTATCAAGGTCCCAGATTCTCTTTACTTCTCCTCCATGCAAGTTGGCTTCTTTTTTAGCTGAAGTTCCCCAAGGCCCCAAGATGGCTGCATTACTCCAAGCTTCAAATGCAGACACCAACATCCAGAGCTAACAAGGGTTTTATTTCCTCTTGTGTGTCCTCCATTGTCAGCGGTGAACATTTTTGCTGAGTTCCTAGCATACTTTTCATCTTACTCTTAGAAGGAAGGAGATCCAGGGAAGAATAGCAATTCATTAGGCAAGAAAAACAATTGGTCACAAAATTAAGCTCAATATAAAGAGATATTTTCCTAGGAGGGAGTGGTCTTCTCATGTGTTTGATTATATACAATATTTTGGTTTAAACATTTTTTCACTTTCTCAAGAAGTGACACAATTATTTCTTCTTTTTCCTCTTCCTCCTCCTCCCTTTTTCCTTCTCCTACCCTCCTTTACCTTCTTCCCCTCCCTCGTCCTCCTTCTCCTGAATGAAAACCAGGGAGAGATGGAGGTCCCAACTGAGACAGGGTTTCAGTGTCAGCTCAAGTGAACTTCATCTGGGGTCAGTGTCAGTGTTCCCTTCTGAAATGTGTTCTTCTTCCTACCTTTTGCTATTTATAAGAAAGCTCAAAAGTTTTAGAGAAAATACCTACGGTATCTTTCCCCCTTAAACTTGTGGGACGGTATATGTTAGAATCAGAGATTCTCTATACCCTGACCTCTCTCCAAAGGAGAATGAAGAAAACCACTGAAGACCTTTACCCCAAACTCAGGTAAATGTGGAAGACTACCAACTTGCCATGGGAGAGGAGCTCAATGCCCCAAGACAGAGAGGAATGCAGAATCCAGAATCTGGAGATGAGGCAGTGCAGTTTCCTTGGGAGACTTATTCCAGGCCCAGCAGCTCCCAGTGTCTCCTCGCACTGCAAACTGCCAGGTCCCCGTTGTTTTGTCGTCCCAGGTTATATCAGTTGATTTCCTTTTGCTGTGTCACCCCAGGCCTTGAAAAATGATAAAGGGGAGCAAAAAGGAAAGTTACAGTGAGAAAATCTAAAAGGAGGGAGGCAAAGAGGGAGAAAAAGAATCTCACATGACTTAGATATTCCAGAATCCAAAAAGAGGATATAGAAACCAGGAAATGGGATAGCTGGGTCAAATGGTGGTTCCATTCCCAGTTTTCCAAGGAATCTCCATGCTGCTTTCCATATTGGCTGCACTAATTTGCAGTTCTACCAGCAATGTATGAGTGTGCCTTTTTCCCCATATCCTCGCCAATACTTATTGTTTTTTGTGTTCTTTATAGCTGCCATTCTGACTGGAGTGAGATGAAAGCTTAGAGTAGTTTTGATTTGTATTTCTCTAATTGCTAGAGATAATGAACATTTTTTTTCATATATTTGTTGATTGATTGTATATCCTCTTCTGAGAAATGTCTGTTCAGGTTCTTGGCCAATTTATTCATTGGATTATTTTTTTTTTTTTTGGTGCTTAGCTTTTTGGGTTCTTTTTATACCCTAGAGATTAGTGCTCTATCTGATGTCTGAAGGGTAAAATTTTGCTCCCAATATATAGGCTCTCTGTTCACCTCACTGATTGTTTCTTTTGCTGAGAAGAAACTTTTTAGTTTGAATCAATCCCATTTATTGTTTCTTAATTTTAATTCTTGTGCTTTAGGAGTCTTATTAAGGAAGTTGGGGCCTAATCCAACATAATGGAGATTATAACCTACTTTTTCTTCTAATAGACATGGGGTTTCTGTTTTAATTCCTAAGTCCTTGATCCACTTTGAATTGAGTTTTGTGCATGGTGAGAGATAGGGGTTTAATTTCATTTTGTTGCATACTACAGGGACATAGCCACATCAATGTTTATAGCAGCACAATTCACAATAGCTGAACTGTGGAACCAACCTAGATGCCCTTCAATAGATGAATGGAGAAAAAAAATGTGGCATACATACACAATGGAATATTACTCAGCAATAAAAGAGAATAAAATCTTGGCATTTGCAGGTAAATGGATGGAGTTGGAGAATATAATGCTAAGTGAAGTTATCTAATCCTCAAAAACCAAATGCCCAATGTCTTCTCTGATATAAGGAAGCTGATTCATAGTGAGGTTGGGAGGGGGAGCATGGGAAGATTAGATGAACTCTAGATAGGGCAAAGTTGTAGGAGGAAAGGGAGGGGGCATGGGGGTAGAAATGAGGGTGGAATGAGATGTACATCATTACCCTAAGTACATGTATGAAGACATGAAAGGTGTGAATATATTTTGCATACAACCAGACATATGAAAAATTGTGCTCTATATGTGTAATATGAATTGTAATGCATTCCGCTGTCATGTATAACAGATTAGAATAATAAAAAAAGCAGGTTAGTTAGCAAAGGAAAATTTGGGGCCAAATTAAAAAGTCTTTCTTTGTCTTATTGAAAAGTAAGAACATTGTGATATTTGTAGAAGTTGAATGCTTAAAGAGGATAGAGAACATAGGAAGCTTTATTTTCTAGGTTTTGATTTGAAAGAAAACATTCAGATACTCAGGACTCAAGTGGTGATTATATTAAAACCATTTAATTTTGTGCAGTTTTTTTTTTTTAATCCCTGGATTCCCTAATTCCCTATACAGTTTTATTTTTAAAGTCTTTGTACAAAACGAAATGACCAGAGAAGAACTGTTTTTTTTCAAAAAGGGTTTGAAGTTTGTTTGCTTAACAAAGTGTTTGCAGTCATAATTAGGTTGCATATTAAAGTTCAAAACCAACTCATGTTGGAAGTGACTGAAAATTGTTACCATCTGATGGCTTTGTGGGCAGAGCTTTCACAAACGACACTGCACGCACTAAGGAATAAAGGCCCCATTTCTGGGCATTGCCCCGGGAGACTCCAGGGTCTGGGCAACACTCAGTCTGAAGCTTTCCCATGGTGGCATCATAGGTCTTAAATCTAACTGGCATAACATTATGGCCTTGATCTGCTGGAGTCATCCCAATATGACTTGGTCTTTCTGCTCTTTTCGTCTCTTCAGGGTTCTCCTGTCTTGAGTCCATACATTCTATGGAACCACAGAGGTCAAGATCAGTTGTAGTTCTAAGCCAGTTTTGTAACTCATACTGGAAAATCCATCTCAAAGCCAGGTTTTCTGACAGAGAGACAGAAAGAGAGGGAGAGAGAGACACTGGCTAGGGTGTCCGGGATGAGTCAGCTCCTAATCTGTTGTGTTGAAAGGCAAAACTGTCTTTAATTTTAATAGCGCTCTACTTCCTTCTCCACTGGCATATGAAGCCTATTTGGACACAGAAAGAGAAGTTTTATATGGTACATTTCAAATATCTTTCCTCAGGCAAGGGCCTCACTGTTTCTGAGAGGTAAATCTCTTTATTGCTCTCCACACCTGAGTTTTTCTTTCTACTTAGCAGGAAATGGAACAATGGAAGATTGTCTCTTCTGATGATAAACACAACACAAGGGTAAGGCCTAATAAAGCTGTGATGGAACATAATGATGCATGATTTAGTACAGACCATGATGTTTGGAGTGATCACAAGCATGATACTTGCTCAGTGCTCTCTGATACGTAGGTTCCATCTGAATCTGAAAACCAAAGCTGATTCTAAATAAAAATAATAGATTGTTTTCTTTAAGAAAAAAAGAAATCATGATTGAACTTGAATATACTTGAAGATGAATTATGATTCTAAATTTATTTTTCTTCCCAAATATTGATACTTTCCCCTTTTGTTTCCATCAGGATATTCTGCCTAATAGGAAAACACTTGCTGGTATGGTCATCCCGCTTAACAAAATTAAAAAAAATAAAATAAAGTGTCAGAATTTGGAAGAAAGCCAGCAGAATGACAAAAGAAGCAACCAAGTCTTTGCTTTTGTGATTCAAAACAGACAACAATTTTAAAACAAAATAGAAGGAGCCATAAAATATAAGCCTGACTTTATAATGAGCGGGTTTTTGTTGTTGTTTTGGTAAGGGTAAGGCTCTATTCAGAGGGAAGACAAAGCTAAATAGATTTATCTTTAAAGCTTTCTAAAAGCTGATTTGGGGATATTTATTTGAAACCTGCATCAAAACCAGGTGCTTTCACCTCTCCTTAATAAATGAGTGCTGTTCCTTTTCCTTCTTACTCTCCTATAACAATGATTAGAAAACAGCAGCAAATACACATCATTCATCCTGACACTGTCTGTGCATGGACCCCACAGAAGAGCAGCAGATGCATCCTTTTAGTTAGATAGTAGAATCAGTTTGGACCAATGACATTACAGTAAATACTAGTTTTGCAAGGTGACCCATCCATCATTCATGAGCACATAAAAGCCATTGAGATCTACTACTATAACCACAGGAAGAATCCCCAAACCAAAGATTTATGCTGAGATACTGTCTCTTAATTCACTGAAGGCTTGAATGACACAAGTGGACTTATCATATGCTAAAGAAAATTACATTTCAAACTTTTAAGTTTATTGTGTTTTAATATACTGTTATGACTATCACTTACAAAGTAAGTGTATCATATATAACCAAGAAAGAAAGAAAAAAAAGAGAAAAATATCAAATTTTTCAAAATTAATGGTCTTTAGTGGTATTCTATGAAGAAATTAATAGATTGAAATGTCAGTTTCAACAGAATGGATAGGATAAGTTGTTACCTTTGGCAGCATGTGCCTGGGGCCATGAAAAGTTTGCTTACTGAAATCTCAGATGTCTGCGTACTCTGTTCTTATAAGCATCCACCATCCCTCTCTAATTTATAGCTGTGAATTTTAAAACAAGACAATAATAGGACAAAGACACTCCAAAAAGCTCCCTTTTGAGGCTGTTGTTTGTTTGAAAGGACTGACAGGGGAATAAGTCACATGGCAGATGTGTCCAGAGAAGGTACATAGACTCAACTCTTAAACTTTCAATCAAGAAGGAAAAGTTCAATACCTCTTTGTTAAACTCCAGCCTTTACAGAGCAATAAGGTGGTTTAGTGGAATTAATCTCAGTGAAAAATCTATTGTAACCAGTTGGTCAAAGAAGCTGCACATGGCATGGTGCACTCGAAAACACCATTGTCTTTTTCCACACCTGTTCTGGTAGATATCCTGGTCCTTCCTCTAAACCATATCTTTGGAAGATCCCTCGCCAGGTGCAGGGACTTTCAGGCCTGGCCAATGTCCAGCCTGAACAGCCTGCTAGAGTCATACCTGTTTTTATGGCTCATGGGTTTTCTGATTGGCCACAGCCTATGCTATCCCAGTTGGTCAACGTACTAAATATCACCTCTGACTTCTGCTATCAATGATAAGTTCTCTTTTCAGCAGTTAAAAAGACTGACTTTGTTTAGTATCAAAACTCTAATTTCATATCAGTTCAAAGCTTCCCCCTTTTCACACAACTCAGGCCTGACTCAGTCTCAGAAACCCTGCAGAGAAAGAAATAAACATGGCTTTTACTATTTTCCCCCCATGTTTGTCAACTAGACTCAGCCCTGTTCTGTTATGGCTCCTGCAGAGCAGAGACAAGTGGGAGGGAAATGGGGTGAGATAAAAAAGACAAAAATATCTTACCTGGCCAGTGCCATTGTAATCTGGTAACAAGGCCCTCTGTGTAGTAGGAGCCCAATTCTAGGTCCTTTCTCTTACAAGGCACTGTGTTGGGTACTCTGGGTGGGTTCATAAACTTCCTCTTACTTGTAGTAGAAAATGTCAGAAAGGAAAATTATATTTCTCAGGCTTTCTTGCAGGTAGATTTCTAGAGGTGAATGTATTTCTGTCCATTGGAATCACTCACCAGGAAATTTGGAAGGCAGGATTGAGGTCATCTTCCCAAGGTTTCAGGCTACAGTTTCTTACAAGCAGAATGGAGGAAACACAAGGCTTCCCTGTGGTAATGCTCTGCACCCATCTGCCATTTTCCTGTAAGGGAGAAGTAGTGGTGGATGTGGCATTAGTTTCTAACTCAGGTGGTGCAAGCTCCCCTAGGGTCAGTTCTATTTCATTTTTTGTGTTATTGCAGGAGTTTCATTTCTTTGGTGATTCCTAAGATTTTACAACACTGTATTGAGTCACACAGGTACTTTTGTGGATTCTTCATAAAACCACTCCCCTTCTCCCTAAAAGGCATCCAACATTTCTATTTCTGAGAACAGCAACTTTTCCTCTGTCTGATGGCTTACCATGCCAGCCCGGCCCCTCTACTTTGGGGACACAGACATAGACATATTATATTCTTTAGATTCTTCCAGAAAAGAATTAGATATTAATTTAATTCCTGGAGTCTCCACACTCTAGGAAAGCAGGCAATGTTTTAGATCTGTGCTTAGAGGAGTCAGGGCAAGGATAGGAGATGTGAGTGGGTAAAATATCAATATCTTCTTGTGGCAAGAGTCAAACTCCCTATAAAAAGTTCTTATAAAGGTCTTCTTGTTTATGTGGACTTGTGGAACACCATCCTGTCCTCCAACATGCCCTTCAAAGAAATCCACACTTTATCTTCCTCTGACAGGTCAAGGTAAGGGCCACCTATATCCTTGGTAACTCTGCAAAGATATTTTGATATCTTCAGAAGGTAGAAGTAATTGTCCTTTTTGATTCTTAACTTTGGGACCTCAGGTAAATGGAAGGTAACAGGAGAGGTCTCTTTTGCATCCAGTTACACCACTGTCGCTGATTCTCCAAACTGGAAGCCAGTCCTCTGCTGGGAGGGTTGTCTGGGGCAGGAAGGCTATTGGCCTGTTGGGCAATCAGTAAGATGAGAGTCATCCACAGCAGTACAGAGTAAAAACCACCAAAAAGACAACTTTCTTAACCCAACTGTGACTGATAAAGCAGTGTTTCTTCTCCCTGTCCATTGCCATTCCAAGGTTTGCATTTTTGAAATTATTTGTTGCATATTTTTATTTGTATGGTTTATATCCAAAAGCTAATAGTAAAATCAGAGATTGAATCCAATTGACAAGAGATCTTTAAAGTTTCTTGTCACTCAAAAAGCAATATGGGGGCTGGGGATGTGGCTCAAGTGGTAGCGCGCTTGCCTGGCATGCGTGCGGCCTGGGTTCGATCCTCAGCACCACATACAAACAAAGATGTTGTGTTATACAAAGATGTTGTGTCATACAAAGATGTTGTGTCCGCCGAAAACCAAAAAAATAAATATTAAAAAAATTCTCTCTCTCTTAAAAAAAAAAAAGCAGTATGACTGCATCTTAAAAACTTCTCAAAGCAAAAGAAAACACAGAGAGACTTCACTTTTAAAAGGAGAAAGTAAAAAAAATTCACATGTATGTGCCTCAGTTTCTTAAAGTACAGAATGAGTGTTGGATTTGGCAAAGAAACTCCTCCCAGCCTGACACCGCACGGCTCTCTCTGGGCTTTCTTATGGCTCTCTGAGTCAACATAACCCAAAATGCGAAATGTTGGCTACTCTGAGCATGTGTTCTTCCTGTCCCTTGAGGGCCTCAGAGAGGCTAAAAACAAAACAAGATTTGGGAATAAATTAAAAATTCATATATACAAAAAATTTGCACTCAGATATTTACAGAACCTCATTTTTTAAAAGAGAAAATTTTTTTTGATATTTGTATTTTAGTTTTTGGTGGACACAACATCTTTATTTTATTTTTATGTGGTGCTGAGGATCGAACCCAGTGCCCTGCGTATGCCAGGTGAGCGCGCTACCGCTTGAGCCACATCCCCAGCCCCAGAAGCTCATTTTTAACTGCCAAAATTTGGAAGCAACTACGATGTCCTTAGCAGGTAAATGGATAAGTAAACTATGATGTATCTAGACAATAGAATACTATTTAGAATTAAAGATGAACTATCACAGCATGAAAAGACATGGAGAAAACTTACAGGCATATTACTAAGTGAAAGAAGCCAGTCTGAACACTGTCTACTGTATGATTCCAACTATATGACATTCTGGGAAAGACAAACTATGGAGACAATAAAAAGATCACTAGTTGCCAGAGATTAGTGGGGAGGGAGGAATGAATGGGTAGAACATAAAGGACTTTCAGAGTAGTGAAATTCTTGTGTATGATACCACAATGGTGATACATGTCAGGACATGCCATTCTACATTTGTCAAAACCCTAATGCCCTACGAACTTTGGTTGACCGTGATGTACCAGTACAGGTTTATCGGTTGTAACAAATATACCACTCTCGTGGAGGATGTCAATAGTAGGGGAGATTGTGCTGTGTGAGGACAGGGGATATACGGAAACTCTGTGACTTCTGCTCAATTTTGCTGTGAATATGAAACTATTCTAGAAGATAAAATGTATTAATTAAAACAAAATAAAAATAAACTCTTAAACCAATATTAGGCCAGGTTTCTTGAAAAATTACATATTAAGTCAAATAATTTGTTATAGCCCACGTTTAAGTCAAGGATGTTCATACATCACACAAAGCAAGAACTCTTGACCATCTTTTGCCTAATGTTTTACATGAAACCACATGGAAGAAGTCAAGGAAGAAAGATAGTAAGTAAATCCAGGTCCAATTTTAAACAATGCTCTCAACAATTATCTCCCAAACTGGCTGGTTAGAAATCAACCTTTGGCAGAAGACCCAGGGATGAAGAAATAGCAATTACCTTTTTGCATTTTCTGACAAATCCAAGTTGAACTTTAAATCTGGCTGTCTTAAGAGTGGTGATTAGCTTTTAACACTTGTGAAGGAAAACAAAATGATGGAACATGTTATGAATTTCCAGGGCATTTATGTACCTTCAAGAACCATATTGAAGCATCTCATTTTCTGTTGGGTCTATCTAATCTTTTCTTAAATGAATTCTCTTGGTGTCTGATTTACTGAACCAGCTAATATAGAATTTTATCTCTGTCCCAACTTTGCTGCCCATTTTTAATGAAGATTAGATGGAATACAAATGACTTTTAAAAATATCTCCATGCTTATCCATTTAAATGAGATTTATAAGCATGAAGAACAGTGTTTTAAGAGCAATTAACTCAAAAGTAATCAATACTCCAAGTATTTTTTAAGTGTATAGCATCACGATGCCCTCTAGTGGCTAACCCACAAGAAAAGTACCCCAAAAATCCCACGGAAAATACAAATTCTCCCTTTCTACAGGTGAACTAATTTACATCTTCAAGTATGTTATCTTTGATTTCTTTAATGAAATCAAGGGGCTCTATTTTCTGTTATTATTGCTCTATTACCTTAGTACATTAAAGATCAAGATATGTCAAATTAATAATTACTGTGTGAAAAGCTTTGTGACCATTAAGTAAGGCCAATGGGTAGATGAAACTCACTATGATTGGGTTATCATCTCAGAGTAGAGGAATATATCCCTGAGAGATGATGAGAAAATTACCCTGGGCTTGATGATTCTGTCACTGTTGATCCTTTTCCATTACTGAAATAACTCTTGGAGGTGAACTGTGATTCCTGAACAGTTAGTAGCACTGTTCAAGATAGAAAAGAGCAAATAAAAGACCCAGCTGAAAAGAAACCAGAAAACTAACCCCGTTATTTGGCAAATGACTTAGGTGAAAATTTTCTTCATTCTCAAATTCCTATTAATAGCCATTAGAGGGAAGATATTTAGATCTTTCTTTGTCTATGTCTCTCATATAGGAAAGATATTCTGGAAGACTCTGAAGAAATGTTTAATAACATTAGCCAAGGTCTTAAACTTGTTTCTTCTAGTTATTAGATAGTTTTAGGAAATTAAAAACTTAAAAGTGATTATAAAATTGTTGATATGTACATTTTCTTTGATTCTATTAAAACCAACCTCATTATTTGCACAAATTTGTTGACATCCCTTTAATTATTTCTTCTGGATAATGTTACAAGCTTCACACTCATATTCTTCTCTGATGTTTCTGTGGGTATTTTTTCCAGATATTTCATGTTTCATGACAATCAATCCCTTTAAAAGAAAACATTCTTTTTAGTAGAACTGTTTATATGACCTTATAGACACTGGTCTATGATAACAGGGCTTTTTGGAAAGTAGTTGAAGCATTTTCTCTATAATAAACTAAACAAATATTTTTATTAGTCTCCCTCTGTGCGCCTGCTAGTCTGTATAATAAAGTTAACTAATTGTTGGCAGTTGGCACTGGGGAGAAAGACTGAAAAAGTTTTTGCAACACAGAACTTAACAGACCTAATGTCCTGCCCTTACATACTAGGGAATTTTCAACTTTCTTTTCCCTTTCCCAAGAGCAATCATAATAAATACCCAAACAATCCACCAAAACAGTGGGCACACACACACATGATTCAGAGCCAGGATTAGAAAAATAAAATGAAGAGAGCTGACTGAAGGAGAAGGCTTCCTTTCCCATCAATTGTGTTCATTTCCCTAATTTATAATTCTAGTGTTGGCTTGCTTTCCTCTCCACACTCTTGAGACTGTGGACATTGTTTTTAGCAATATATCTGTTTTCAGAAAGTAACCCACTTGTGAAATGGCCTGTCAGACCCGTAGGTTTGTTATACTTGAATTCTACCAATTTCCCCTAATTTAATTCCTGATGGTTCTAAAGTCTTATAACCTCCAGTTGGCCGGGAACAAAACCTGGACTTGAGCTCCTGGGATCCTTTCAAAGGAGGAGTTAATTTGGCATCCAAACTGGAGTTGCGTGAGGGAGGAGAGACACCTGGGTGGAGGGACATTTTTCTCTTCTTCCTGAAAAGGGAAATTAAAACATGCAAACATTTTTAGTTCTCGTTACCACATCAAAAAAAAAAAATTTAAGAAACAGTGTACACATGTAGAGTACAATTTGATTTTTCCCAAACTGGTGAAGTTGGGGGG